>NW_008824233.1:1171141-1230617 GCF_000699105.1 Pygoscelis adeliae | reverse complement strand
TTCTACTTGCTTATCCTCCCCAGTCACTATCAGGGGATATAGCCTCAGCCTCTCAATTGCCTCTTTCTGGTTCTCTGTTAGTGATTGTATTTAACCACATTTTCTCCTCCGTGCTCTTTTAAACCGGCTCCCTCTTGGTATCATGGATCTGAAGGGTCTTGTCTGCTCTTCCTGAGGACTTTTGTGGCTTAGCCTTATTTTAATTATCATTAAAATGTTGATTCCATTTCCAGTGGACCTATGATACCAGCCTTCATCATCCACTTATTGATTGTTGAAAAAAATTACGCTGTTTCCACCGTGATCTTTCTAACTATCTGCAAACTGGTTTAATTACCTTCTTTCAAATCCTTTCCTGGAACTATCCTCTGGTGTTACATCCAAAAGAAGCTGTCACAATGCTCAGGCGGCTTATATCTTGAGACTGCATCCCATCACTGTGACCGCTGTTGTCCTATTGTTTCCTTGTGCTTTCTAATGCTTACTTATTTCTTGGCTTTAATTTCAGATTGCAAGCTCTGCAGCGGGGACAAAGTTTTTTGGTGAGTTTTTACAGCACAGAATCCAGTTAGCAACTGGGGCTAGACTGAAGCAATCCTCACAGTAAAACAAAACGGGTAAACTGAAAAACTCTGTTACAACTGTGTTAAGGGGATTATTAGGGATGTAGCTGCAGCAGTACTCGAGGTCTACCTGTGAGATTTGTTTGTATGGTTGTGAAAATTTCATGTCCTTCAGCCCAGATGCTATGTGTTATAGAACTGTTTTTGCTCATGCCCTGCTATTTAAATGTCACAGAATTAGTTCAGAACATTTCCTAACACAAAGGAAAAATTCTTAACGCAATGTCATAAAGCAGTTAACCCTTTCTTTATGTCACTATTGTATATCATTTGGGAATCAATTCCTACAAACAGACCTCCCCATAAGTGAAGATATGTCTTTCCATGCAGTATGCAAAGCACTTTGCATCCACAGACTGCTTGGGGTGGGGCGGCGGGGAATTTTATTGAGATTTAAGGGCTCTTAAAGGTCTTCCTGAGAGTTGCGCAGTTGCTCTGTGTTTGTACTGCTGCATATTCCTCCTTGTTTCCAAACCCATGCATCGTGACATATTGCTCAAGATAATTCTGATTATTGTGCCTTGAGTTTGATGACTGAGCATAGTAACTGTAGCACTTGGTATGTCAGATCAGATTTAGAAAACTAAAGCATGTTGTTAGGATGTAATTCCTTCCATGTAAATCCTGGTTAAGGTTAATGTGATATAAGCTCCACTGCCCTCCTTTCTAAGTCACGAGCTGTGCCGTAAAGAGTATTAAAAAGCTTCATTTGATCCTGGCTGTTGGGTCTTTGGGGAGGACAAATATCAGGGGATTAAGGGGAAAAGGGTACTGTAAAAATTTGGCAGGAAAATCTGTAACAAAAGGATTAAGTAACTGTCCCTGATGAAAGAGAAGCAACTGAATGTGTCTTTTTGATTGAAAGACAGAAGAGGTTTTAATGTAATTTTATTCATTGGGACCTAAAAGGTCAGCTTAGTACTCAAGTTTAACATAAAATGTAGTGTGACTGGAAAGTGATAATACTCAGGTAAAAAGAATAGGTGAAAATGCTGTTGCATTTGGTTCTATTTCTTGTCCCGTTACTGCTTGCTTTTAGCTTGGCAATTGCAAGAGAATTTGGACTTTTATCATCTTCATCTCAGGCTAAAGGCATTATAGGCAACCAAACTTCCCGGTTTTCTGAAGTATCTGAGCTTTTCTGTACGTCTATATTTGCAATCCACTGTTGCCTGCAGAGAGATTTCTTAAAACTCTCAGCAAGACAACATAAAAAACCCCTGTATACTGCAAAATGGTAAATGCTTCTAAATTGAAAGAATGACTATGAATAGACAACAAGGCAGGAACCTGCACATCGAAGTATTCAGACTGGTTTAAAATATTTGCTGTTCCAATGTGTTGATAATACAGCATGAAACTGAGTTACATTTCAGCCGACGAAGCGTGTGGCTGCACTGTCAGATGGAAGAATCAAGGGACTTACTCAGCCATTTTCCTGTGATCTTCAAATAATCTCTTAAATTAAAAATATTTGGAATATGTTGATAGCTACTTTGTATTTTAAACAGCATTCTGATTATTTACTATTAACTAATGATGACTTTGAAGTCACTTGAGGTATGGCAGAGCTAATTATTTTACTGGGCTATGAAAGTGCAACACAGGAAATGGTTGTCGAAATATAATTTGTTTTTTTTCTCCATACGTCTTTAAGTATGCATTACAGAAGTGCATCACAGCCCCTGTAAGCTATAATGCAAGTGATTCCTCAATTCGCTTCTAATAGCTACTGCATTCTAAATTTACTGTTGCCAGTGAACGGAGGTCTTAGTCTATATTACAGTTTTGTAACTATATATCTTTTACTGAATGACAGTGTTGTCACTGCAGTGTAGTGCAAGAAAGTTACCGTGAGTACTCCTTCAAGTTTGTAAATTGAACATTCTTAGTCTGAGTTTGTATGCTTATTATCTGTAAATAACAATCTGATAGGTATTAAATACAGTTTTGAAGCTAGCTACTAAAAACCTGATTCCATGAGCTTTGCTAATTTAATCAAGAAACAGATTTTACCCTGTAATGTATGTGTCCTTTTAACATTAAAGAAATTCAGTTTTTAAATATGAGAAGTTCAAAACAAATCACTTCTGTGCAACATATAGAAGAAAATGAGTTAAGGGATTTTTGCCACAGGATTTGTGGCAGCTAATTCTGAGAGTTATTTTTATGTTGTGAGCTATTTATAAGCAGTCCACTGTCTTGAATGTATCACAGTGCTCATGAATCCATCATAAATCTCCAACTGTGTATAACTACTGTCAATTTTGACTGTCTGCTTCTTTGTTAAATCAATACCCGAGGATCACTCAGACCCTCAAGGAGACTCCCCCATCCCACCCTTTGGCTGGGATGCTTTATGGGCATCCATAGTGCAGCTCATCAGAATGTCTCCAGACCACCAAGGATGATAAATATTCATTTCATTATATACTGTAAAAGATGACTTTGAGCCCTTGTTCCACAGGTCCTCGCTCTCTTTGGTATGCTGTTCTGCCCTCTATTTTCTCTCCGTTATTTCTCTGCTGGGAAATTCTCTCTCTCCTGACTCTGCAAGCTTGGCCCAGAGTCAGGAAGACTCACCAGAGGACAAAACATGGCCATTCAAGGGGGATATTTTATTTTATTTTTTTAGATATGCATGTATACAAATACAATTAATATCCTTCCCCAGGCTAGAGAGCTGAGAGACCACACAGGTACGGCACAAACTTTGCTGCTTCACTTTGCTCTGGAATAAATCCACTTTTCTCTTCATATGGTCTTGGACAAAGACAAGGCCCTTCATGAGTGGTAGATACAGGGCAGTGAATTTTTAATCAGCTAAGTCCTATGAAAGTCAAATTACTTCTCAAGAAGTGTAATAGTCTGTTTTGTGGTCAATTCTAGTATGTTTTGAAGCCATGAAGCACAAGCAATGTCAGAAAAAACTCCCAAAGTAGCTATGCTGAGAGCGTTTTGTCCTGAACTGTGTAACGCTGCACTAAGAAAACATCCCCAGGTCCCAGTCTGTCCTTCCAAATCAAGAAAGAAGTCTGCTTCCCTTGCACGCTTACAGAGCTGACCTGGATAGAAATAACATGAGGTACCCCACGTTTTTAGGGAAAATCCCCAGGTAAAAGAGTACACAAAACACTACAAAGCCTACTCATATGTTTATAAGATGCCTGGTTTCTGTTCTTGCCTCCAGCTGCCAGGTTTGTGAGGTCTCTTTAGAGCAAGACCTGCCCTTCGTCTTGCTGGTCTGTCCCTGCTGCCCTCAGCGTTCGAATGTAGGAGTGAGGTGGGTGCTAGCTCCAGTGATGAACTCGTCTTTAGTCCCTGCTTGGCAGCCCCCCGTGGGAGATGTCCTCTCAGGCGTACGGGGCCCCTGTCCTGGTGGGTACCTTGCAGCGCGATGCAGACTGGGAGAGGAGGGAATGAGGTCAGAGGGCCGTTACTGGGGGTAGAAAACAGAGCCATAAAGGAATAGCCTTTGGGAGCTCTGCAGGAGTTAATACAGACAAGATGGTCTGCCTTCATTGATTCAAGTCCAATAAATGTTGTGAGTGCTAGATTGTAATGATAGAGAGAATTGGTATTTTCTGTATGTCATTGTGAATTGTTCAGAGGATGGATTGATTTTGTTGTTTCTGTTTTCCCCTGAATTTTACCTAGACATTATTTGAGTGTTGGGAGAAATCATGTGAAAGAAAAATCTTTATGAGCAATTATGAATACTGAAGCAATCTACATAGCGTGCAGAAGATTATGGTAATGTGGTTGAGATTTGATTTGCACAACCCACTGAAATACAAGGGTTAATTGTCTGTGGAACTGTGGCATGTGGGTTAATTTGAACAGATTAGATTACCATGATTAGGGGTGCCTGGGGAACAGCATAAAATGATTCACCATTTAAACTGGTTTGCTGCTGCTAGGATGAAAAGAACCTATGCAGAAAAATCAAATGATCATTGCTGAGGAAAGAGAATATGAGTGTAAAGTTTGAGGGGGTGTGCGTGTGTTTCTCTTATATGTCTAATTCAACCCAACTAAAACAATTTGCAAATTGGTTCTGAACTCAGAAAAAATATCTGAAAAATAACCCTGAGATGTTGCACAGAGCTGAACTCTCTGGAGTATCACATTTTAAAATGAGATATTTAAAATGTTCAAGGTACTTGACTTTTTTAGAAACGTGCCAAAATTTAGATGGACAAAATTTAATCTAAATAATAATAATAATGATAGCAGCAACAATTACTTAGAGTAACAAATACTGAAACATAATGGAAGGCTTATTTTTGCCATATATTTTTCTAAAGCTCTAAGTAGAAATGGAAGAATATTTCTGAGAAGCAGGACTGTTTCCAGCCTGTGTTTTCAGACAGAGCTATGGTCATTCAAACAAGCTCTGTATAGCAGAATATTCCACAATTTTCAATTTTTATCTGAAGTAAATTTATTGAAAATTAATGTCTATAGAATGAACATATGTGTTAGCTGTAGGCATATATTTATATGTATACTCTGTGTGTATCTGCCTACTTGTCAGCGGTAAATTTCTGTCTTTCAGAGCTAACACTTGCCATTAATTTTAGCTTTTAGTCATGCCCATTGGGTATTATTTTAAACAAAGATTTAATCAGGCAAATTATTGTGTGTTATTTAGGAAGTAATACTTGGATATTACGATTAGATAAACTCTTTGAACGCATAACACTTGTAATTGCTTCACATATATCTTACTGTTAATGTGATTATATAAATTAATTGCTAATCATTAAACTGTATATAATGTCTTACTATTTATTAGTGCAATTTCTTAAAATAATTGTTCTAGAAATTATGTTTTCCATTTTAGATTTAAAATTGCTCTTAATGAAATCTATTTATTAAAATTTGGGCTATGTATATTTTATAATTAGTAGTCCCCAGTGATATTAATTATCAATCAGGATTCACTTAACTTTAAACATCCTCCCCCCACCCCCCCCAATAAATCTTCAGTGTGTAGCCAGTTGTCTAATGCTTAGAGCAAGACATTGGGAAATAGGCTATATGTATCTGGTACTTAGCTATACCACACAGTGATAAGAGTGAATTTACTTCATCATTTGATTCTGAATATGCATATACAACATTCAAGTACTGAGGTCTGTAAGGCTGAGCGAATTATTCATAAAAAAACTAAGTCAAATTCATCCGGAGAGTGTATTGTGTATGGCACTGCTCGGAGTTTGACTAGGTGTGAAATGAGTCAAAACGATATTCTTCACCAGGAGAAGTGGTGGGGAGCAAGAGAGGACCTGGCTTAGTTGCTGCCAGCAGTTTATCGTGGGACGTAGTAACTGGCAGACCCCACAGAAGCAAGGAGCATGATCTATAAAGAGAGTTTTTCTGCCTGTCCCATTTGTTCAGAGCAACAGAAGCGTGGTGTCCGTCTGAATCCATTCTCTACTGTGTCTTTCTGTCGTATGGCTTCACGCTGGGGCAGCCTGTGAGGTTATAAGTTACGCCAAAGTAATCTGAGGGGTTTTTTATGAAGATGTATACAGGTTTTTTTCCTATTACTTTGAATGGTTCATTTTGTTTCTTAAACATATACAAAGTTACTTGGTGGTAAACAGCTTATTATTCCAACAAAATCCTGCGTGAATAAATTATTTTTATTAATATTGTATATGTCAAAACCTTGTAGTCATTCAAATAATAAAAGGAGCGTTCATTGTCTCCCTCCACCACAGATGTTGTCTGAGTTGGAGTTACCTACAAGATTCAGACATAAAGTAGTACTTCAAAACACTTTTTATCAATCTAAATATGCTGAAATAGTGAAAGATTATAAGAAAAGACTTTTTCATAAGGTATTTTTTTGCTAAAATAGTTTAGGCTGCTTTTTGTTTGTACTTGACACTATTTTGAGTAATTCTGAGCTTCTAAGACATGCTCAAGGCAATTAAATATTTATGCTCCCAAAACTGAATTTTTAAAGAACATTTTCTGTTTACAGGAATCAGGTTTGCTTTGGTTTTCTGGCTTGTCTTACAGGTTATAAGATACATCTTTTCTTCATTGGGGGAAAAAATACGTACTTATGTGTTTGCGGAGACTTTGCTCTGCTGAAAAAGCAATAGGCAACCTGCGTATAACATTTTGTGTTCTTCCATATTTCTATTTTTAAGTCCTAATACATTTCCATTTTGTTTGCTATTAGGCCTGAAATTGGAAACTATTTTAAAACGTAATAAACACCCAGATTTTTTTCCCTGTTCTTTGAATAGCAACAGAAGTATGGCTATTATGGTTTGAAATATAAATGAAATACAACCTGTGCTTGTCAGCAGGTACTCAACTGGAACTTTTGCAAGTGGAATACCATAAGAAGTGAAGCACCTTGCTGCTGACTCGGCTGCTTTTGGCTACAGACTGCTGCTTTTATGAGTCATTTTTGTCCTTCTGCCATTTCTGTGATTTCTACAGACTTTATGGAAAAAGAAGTACTTGTACTTTTGCCTTGGAGGTCCAGCAGGTCAATCGGAGCAGGAGGAGTAACCTGGAAAACTGGTCACCGTGTATGTGCAGATTCATTATAGGTTGTTTACACGGTGATTCAGACATATCCAGGACACATAGGGTATTATATGGCCCTGTGTATGCAGTGCCCAGTCAATCTTCCAGAAGTCACAAGCAGAAATACAGAAGTCTAATGAACTATGGAAGCCCAGCTGTTAAAATGGACAGAGGTAAGATAAGGATTTGCCACGTGCTAGGTGATCAGCAGCGGTCCTGAACAGCTACAGTACAACTATGCTTTATTTACTTATGCTAATAATTTTTTTCTGCATTATTATTATGCTTTGTTTCCAAGGAAGAGGAAGGGCCCTATTTTAAGTCCCTGCATCAACTACTGGTAATTATCAGTCAGGGTGCTCTCTTTTGGATCAAAATCAATGATTTCAGCATGTCATTATCAGCTGGCACCCTTCAGCCACGCCTTTCCTTTTCCTCTCTCTGTTTGTCACCATTTCTGCATGGGATCATAAAGGAAAAAAAAAACCCCTGAACTTTTACAAAATTAGGTAAGGAACTTTCCTGCTAGGAACTTTTTACGCTGGAGGAAATGATTATAATCCAACACTCTTGCTTTTCTGCCCTCCACCACTGCTTCAATGTTATTAATAGCTTTTGCTTGAAAACAGAATGTCAGTATGTTTCCCACGTTGCCTACAAACAATCCTCTCGAAATATTTTTTTTGTTTCGTCTTTTTTTTTAACTGGCACACACTGCTTGCTTTGACTATTAGTGCTAAGTTATTGAAAGCCGTTTTAGTTGTCTGAACACTGAATAGTAGAGACTCCTTACTCAGTAGTCTGCCAGGTAAGTTTGTGTCTATTCATCGCTCCTAATAGGAGTTATCTGTTGTTCAATCGCAGTTGTTGGCTGCTGAAATTATTATGAAGTCACAGGGATTTATGGATTCAGGTACAAACAGCTTCCAAGAACAGGTTAATTCTCAGAGAGGAGTGTTTCTTTTTGCATCTGTATTCCCACAGGAGCTAAAGAGAGAGCAGAAAAAAAATTGATACTTGGGCAGGATTGTTTGGGAGTAGAGCGTTGCTCAACATTTCATGGGATGCTGCCAGCATTTGAAGTACCTTACATAAACACACGCTATAATGTGAATAGGAAGTTATACAAATGTGTTATTTCTATTTGGGCCTGAACTTTTATCTTGTATTCATGCCCATTTTGGTCTATCACGCAGGTTATAAAAGTTTTCCGAGTTCATGAAAATATTCCTCCTATGCTTTTTGCTTTCTCTTAGAAGTAAAAAAAAAAAACCAAACAACAAAGCCCCCAACCACCTTTGCTTATAATTTCCAACCAACAAATAAAATACAGAAATTAAAAGGGTGTATGCCCTATCTTTCAGAACAGCAGATTTACAATGCAGTACTATAACATGTAGGAACATGTAATGCCTTGTAGTAAGATAGTCTCTGAAAAACATTTAGCAAAGTAGAAGAAACGTCTTTTATGTTGAGATGTTTGTAAATTATTACAATGCTATAGAATCTCATTCTCTTTTTTTTCCCCCCATTTATTCACATGCTTTTTTAAACTAGCAAGGTGGTTGTTCTTTTGATCAAAAATTGTGTTGGAATGCTGGTGCAAACTTAAGATTTTATGGCGATATGTTTGTATGGTAGTAGGCTTACTTATGTATAATAGAAGTATTGTGATAAATAATAAATTCGACTACATCTGAGCAAAGCATACTCAGGTGCGTTCTTAAATTTTCTTATGTATGTTAATGTACCTGCTGATTGACAAAATTCAGTCACTTGCAAAATAATCCTGACTTCTCAGTGTTAATTAACGATGAGATTCTATACTGAATGAGAAGATTGTACCTACTTTCCCTATAAATTAACTTGTTAAGATTTTATTGAAGTGTCTTGTTAGGGAAGATGTTATGTAATTGTTTATTTCATTCACATTATTAATACCTCTAACATTCGCTTCTTTGAGTAATAAAGCCTGTAGTGAGAAACTCATAAAAATAGGAATTTTAAAGCAGGAGCTCAGTCTTTTATAGCTTTATACTTTGCCTTGTGATTTACAACTATGCAAAATGAGTGTAAAACTGCTACCCTGTCAGAAGGACAGGATTTTCATATACTCTTTGCAAAGGCAGAAATTGCTATGGCAATAAAGATCAGGACCAGAGGGGCAAATTCATCATCAGTGGAGTTCTGTTTACTCGGAGAGAGTAACATCAGTTTTGAGTATATACTGTCTTTCACTGATCCTGAAACATCAGTGGTTATTTAAAAGAAAAAAACCCCAACCAATAAAATTACAGAGTTTAGATAAATATCACTTAAGTTGCATTAGGGATGAATTTGATGTGGCCCATTTGTGTCTTTTCTGTTTTTATTAACTAAATTTTTGTTAAATGTTAATAACTGTCCCAGACTCTGATCTGGCAACTTGTTCCTCATGGATTGCTGGATCACTAGCACTCCGGGCATTATCAGCTGCAGCACTGAATCACAGTCAGGCATGAGTTGTGATTGGATCACCTCTGTCAAAATTTTGATGTATAACTCATAACTCGCTTTACCAGCAATACTTTGTTGAATTTCATCTTTGGCCTTAGGTCTTCCCACTAAATATACCTTGAGCTAAGAAGTGATCCTGAACTGAGACTAAAGAGTGATCTTTAATTATGCCTTTATAGCTCATGAAACCACATTAACCTCACTTCCATTTTAGAATGTGAACATTCTTTGGACAAACACTGAATCGTAGCTTCACTGATGTCAGCGAAAAGAAACTTCTTTAGTGGTCCTAGAGTGGTAGCTGTAAAAGGCATTGAGATTGTGAAGATCCTGAATAATTTGCTTTTCCAGCCAGCTTTTAATATATTTCCCCTGCAAATCAATTAATCAACTAACTTCATAGAGTTCAATTACCTGTCCATAAAATGGAAATGATACTTCCCATAAATCAAATAATTGTTGCTCAGAACTGTGAAATTACAGTAACGAGAACCCTAATGATACAGTAGATAAATACTGTTGTAAGAATACTCTCTCAGCTCTCTTAAGGTATTTTAAATTTGCAGCAAGTCTCAGTAAAGATGATAAAGTGCTGACGTACATGAAAATAACAGGGGTTGGAGGAGAAGTTAGCCTTGCAGTACTCTTCCTTTCAAATTCAACATTACCAGCTACCACATGTGGTGGTGAAAATGTTGATTCATATTTTTAAAAAACAAACTGCAATCATTTTGATACACTGCCAAGTATTAAATAATTTCTGTAAGTCAGTTCCCTTAGGAATTCTTCATTAGGAAGAGGCCTGTTCCGAGTCTATTAGGTCTCATGTATATAAAAACACAGAGTCTCCATTTCACTTTTCCTAGACTTTTAATTTTTTTATTTTATTTCTTTATAGTCTGAAGGATGAGTCAAGCAGCTGTAGTGGTGCCATCAGCCAAGCAAAATGTAATCATTTGAATATTCTTAATTAGGGTTCTAATTTTAATAGGTTTGCAGCATAGTGGAGAAGATTAGATGTTTATAGGTACTGGGGGAGGGGACAAATAATTAGAAAGGCTCTAAAAACGGACATCACAGTACACTTTTCTGTCAGTTCTCTCTTCAGGGACTAATTTAAATCCAAAAATGTAAAAAGGAAATCACTGCACAAACAGAAGTTCAAACTGAATGAAACCAGAAGTAGGGGATATGGCAAATTCCCTGATCAAAGGAGAAAGGTGAAATTAATTTGATGGGGCTCTGAATTCTCATTTCCAGAAATATTATCATTCTTTAAATATAGGGAAGAGGTTGGGATTTTATTTTTCTGTGGTGGCTTTTGTTTTACAAGAATATATTCAAATATGTAATAGTTAATATATAAGAGTAAAATCTTGTCATAATAACATGCATATAGTTTTTTAACAAATACTCAAAAGTATATTACCCACCTCGCTGGATAGTAATTGTATACTGTAATAAGTAAATGAAGAAACATTGGTCTCGGAATGTCTTTTAGTGTGATTTGTATCTTACCTCGTTAAGATGCAAGAGACTTCCTCATTTTAATTTAGCACTGTTTAAAAAAGCAATTACTGCCCTTCCTTGTTTGTGTAAGATAGGCAGCCTTCTTCATATCTAATAAAAAAACCCCCAAAAGCGGTAGGCAGATATCCCATGGGATAAAACCTCATGAAGTTCAACAGTCCTGCACCTGGGAAGGAGCAACCCCCGGCACCAGTACATACTGGGGGGGACACACACGACTGTCTGGAAAGCAGCTTTGCAGAAAAGGACCTGGGGGGCCTGGAGGACCCTGGGTTGAACGTGACCCAGCGACGTGCCCTTGCTACAAAGAAGGCTAACAGTACCCTGGGCTGCGTTAGCGTGAGCATTGCCAGCAGGTTGAGGGAGGTGATCCTGCCTCTCTGCTCAGCACTGGTGAGGCCACACCTGGAGTGCGGGGTCCAGTTCTGGGCTCCTCAGTACAAGAGAGATGTGGAGCTACTGGTGACAGTCTAACAAAGGCTCACTAAAATGGTTAAGGGACCGGAGGATCTCTCCTACAAGGAAATGCTGAGAGAGCTGGGACTGTTTAGCGTGGAGAAGAGAAGGTTTGGGGATGATGTCTGATGTGTAGAAATGTCTGATGGGGATGTGTAGAAATACCTGAAGGGAGGGTGCAAAGAAGGTGGAGCCAGGCTCTTTTCAGTGATGCTCAAACTGAAACACGGGAGGTTCCCTCTGAACATCAGGAAACACTTTCTTACTGTGCAGGTGACCGGGCGCTAGCACAGGTTGCCCAAAGAGGCTGCGGAGTCTCTATCTCTAGAGATACACAAAAGCCATCTGGACATGGTCCTGGGCAGCCTGCTCTAGGTGGCCCTTCTTGAGCAGGGAGGGGTTGACCAAGGTGATCTCCAGAGGTGCCTTCCAACCTCACACATTCTGTGTGTCTCTATATAAGAAAGATAATACATTTAGGTTAAAAAAAATTTAGAAAAATTGGAGATTCACCTGGTCAAGAGACTTATAAAGATTGTTTCAAAACCTCTGTAGAAAAATTTGGGGCCTGACCAGAGAAATAGTAAAAAAGAGAGCAAGTCAGCTGTGAATGTTATATGTGGCTGTCATATGAATATCATTGGCAATGGATAAAAGCCAGATTCATAAAGGTGGTGATTATAATAATGCACCTTCTTGCACCTTTAGCAAGCATCAGAAAAGCAAAGGCTTCTTTTCCTTCCTTGCTAGATTTGAAACAAATTACTAATCCATTAAAAAAACCGAGTGATGTTATAAGAAAAGTGGTTAGTCACATGGGAACGATATGTTAAAAAGGCATTTGAAAAACAACCCTGAAGTAGTAGCAAGGAAGCATTAAATTACCCTACGTTCAAGATCTCAAAGGCAGGTTAACTGTACTGCTAGCTTGCTTGCAAATAATGGTTCAGTAGTGATTCAGAAATCAGTCCCAGATAGTAACGGGTACTAATCCAGAACTAAATTTCAGAATTAATAACTACTTATATATCTGAAAAAACCCACCATTTACATGGAATATTCCATGCTTTCTCAGCTGTTTGGATCGGATTGGTAGAGCAAAGGAAAACGGTGGTGGAATCTAATTTTTATTGTAAAAATTAGGATATTTCCATTCTTAAATATATACATAAACTTCCAATGCTTTCACTAGTCAGAAAAGATGAAATTTTAACAAACGTGCAATTTATACAGAAAATTACATAAATTTCTCACCTTTATTTTTTCTGAAGAAGATTGAAATTCTTCAGAAGCAGTTTAAATCATTCTAGGTTATTCCGGAACTCCTTAAAAAACTGATGAAGCCATAGCTAACCAGATACCAGGATAATCCATGGGATATGTCAAACAGTATGAAATTCCTCTTATGGATGATTATAGTTAATTCAATTATAAATTGTTAAATTATAGTTAAGTCAGCACCCAGCTGTTAATAATTATAACACTCTTCCACAATCCAAGTCCATCTCAAGTAACTGAGGAATTGTAGTGACCTTGCTGCATACTCATTAAATCTCTACTTTCTCTTTCTGTGTTCACAGAGGTTGGACATTGCCCACCAGAACAGTCCTCGCTATAGTCAGACTATTCTTTCTATCTTCTTACAGCAGTACAAGTGGTTGGACACTGAACTTTAAAGAAGGGAATACTAAGACAGGTCCCTGACCTGGATAAGTCCGCAAGTAAGTATGGGGTGCTCTTACCAAGGGATGAAGATGATAGACAAAATTAAAAATTATAAAGGAGATTATTAGAGAGTGAAGAATACTATAGAAATGATCTGACGTTGTCTCTGATGTCACTTTAGCACTACACTTTTAAAAACTCTTTGCATACCACAGTGGGATTAGGATCTTAGGGGTCATACATTAATTTTGGCTGCCCTGGCGGGGAAGTTGAGAAAGAATCCAGGAATCGTTATGTGCATGAGAAAAGTACTGTAAAATTCAAGTAACAGTTGATAAATGCTCTTGGTCGGGTTGTTACCCCTTCAGAAAACTTGGAGTGAAATTCTCAGACTTGTGGACAATGCTTAGCTGTTCAGGAATGCAAAATTAAAACAGCTTGATGTCATCATTCCAGCTGTATTTCTTGGCTGGATAGTGTTGGATACAACACAAAACTGCCTTAAGATGATGAGACCTCCTGAAGTAGCACTTGATCTTAGCTGCTTATAATCCCTATAGCAGAATATTTCATTTGGTTTAACTCTGCTATTCCTTCTGGTCTTTTTCTCCCTATAAGCAGGTTGCACTGCAGCTGTCTCATTTGTACATTGGAGGAGTTTTTCTTCAGCCAAAACCAGTGCTTGTAGGCCTTTGCAGCCCTTTATGGAAAAGAATTTGATTCCTGCCTGGAGCAGCGTGAAGAGTTCCAGATTAAGGGGAGGATTTTTGTGTAGTGGGTCATAATTTGGATGGAAAGTTAACCTGTAGCAAATTGGGAATTTTTCAAATTTTTTAATTGAAAAATGCCAGTGTTTCGTAGAAAGACATTGTCCAGCATTTCTGCTGTAGATACCTGAATAATTCAGCTGGACAGCTAGTAGAATACAGTAATATGATCCAGATATTAAAAGAATTTTATGGCTGTGGCAGATTCAAGCTGAAGTTCCTGATTTATTCAGGCTTTTAACTCCCATGTCCCCCATCATGTAAGTCTTTCCTATTGAAGCAATTCCATTTTATGTAAATATTTAAGTGTTCAGTAAACTAGAGGAAAGCAGGTAGTAATTAGACTGTCTAGGAGTTAAAAGCCTCAAATTTGGTGTTACTCTAATGTAGACATTAGAAGACAATTTTTAAAAGTTTGCTTCCTACAAGTACTATCAAAGGATTCACTCTACCTTTCAATGTGTTTTTATTATTATTTTCCATAAATTTTCATTGGTGTAATTTTTTTAGATTGAAAATGATTTACTGTGATAGCCTTTTCCATTGCAAGACAGTAAGAATCCATCTTTACAAAATCATATTTTTTTTGTATTTTGAAGGCAATGGGAAATAACACATTGATTTTTTTTATTTGTCTTACACTTGAGACTCCTTTGGAAATTTCATATATGCTTTCTGGAAAGGATTAGACAATTCAAAAGTAGAAGCCTGCTGCAGAGTAGCTAATAACCTCCTGGTCAGGGCAACCTGCTAGAACTGGATGACTGAGAATCAGATTTGAATTTGGTAGCAGAGAGACTCAAACGTTAACCAGTGACAGCCTAGATGAAGGCCTTTTTATCTGATCTATGAGCTATGTTCAAATAGAAACTTTTCTCAGCTCTCTTCTTCCTTTCTCCCCTTCAAATACTGTTTTAAAATTACAGAACTCCGCATTCTCTATTAGAGACAAATGCCCTCCACCAAGAAAATATAGATCATCTGCCTGGATAAATCTAGAAATAACTGTTCATTGTGATCTTCAATAACGTTCTTCACCCAAGAACCTCAAAGCTGAAAATAATCTTGGTGAGGCAGGTAAGAGAGTCACTCCCATCTTCTCTTACAGTCTAGCAGCTGTTTGAGTAGTTCACAGGACAGTATAATAATCTGGGCAGGAAAATAAGAATTGTAACTATGGGATGAACTTGTCTTATAATGTCTTAGTCGAGGAAATTTATGAATCACCCACACATAAAATGCATGTGATATTTCATGAGCACAGGTGATTGGGCCAAACATTTTGCATTTTTCGTTTTCTTGCGGCGCTGGGGATGCACTTTACAGACTGCATCTTTCAAATGCCTCTTCCTGTAGCATTTTTGTACATCTTGGAGGACTCTCAACAAAATGATGGTGTAGCTCAACACAGTGCAATACTTCGGCAATATAACCAATTTGCTAAAGCACAATTGCCAGTAGCGATAATAATGAAAAATTGCGATGCTGGTGCCTATTATGAATAATTTTAAACATCACGAATAAATAAAACCACTAACAAAAGCCTAAATTCTTAAGTTAACTTCCAAGATTGCAATTTTTAAGGACTCAAATATTCCAGGTTCTGAGAAATCTGGGGGTTAATTTCTCCTCTAGTTTTGTGTCAGAAAGTCACACGCAGTGGAACTGTTTGTGCACTGAGGGAAATATCTCTGTGGGGTTTTTTTTTTTTTTGAGCTCAAGGTCTTCAAACAGTGTTAGTGAGAACAGTAGCCGCTAAAAATACTTCCTAATCTTAAAGAAAGCGTAAGTAACGTGTTGCTTTAAGAAGGTGTTTTTGAACCAACTGTGGCAAAGTGATTAGCCTTTTTCAGTGTTTTGGTTTGATTTTTGGCTTAATACTGAATTGTTTTAGCACTAGAATAGTTTAGAATATTGAGCACCTACCAATACAGTTTATCAGAGGAAGCAAGAATAAGATTTCCAAATATTTGTTCTTAGCGTTCATTGTAATGTGAGCTATGTGGCTAAACCCTTAGTATTCTTGGAACATTTTAAATTCTAAGGAGTCAAGGATTAGGTTTTGAGCTGGTTCTGTTATTCTGATACAGACTGGAATGACTCATGTGCAAATACTGTGCATATGTTATGTGACAACTGGAATAAGTGAGTCCCAGAAGATTTTAAGATTGATTTTGAGACTGTTTCAATCTTGAATGTAATCCCAAAATGATTTTTATCTAGTCCCTGTAGACTGAAGCATCTTTGAGACTAATTACATAATGTATTGGGGATTAGAAGAAATGGGGAAAGTATGTGAGAATTGGGCAGAGAAAATTATTGCCTTTCAGTAACATAACTACCAATCCAGATCTTGTCGTATGTTATGAATGATAAGCTCATTTTTGCTGGAATTCCTTTCATATATTCAAGACATATATGGCTGGTAAAATTAGCAGTTGAAGTACTAGACTCTTTTTCTTAGGTACTTTTCTACCAGAAGATGGAGCTGGAGAGCCTGTAGTCAAGATCTCGGCAGCACAACAAAGTTACTTTTAGTAGCGTTGACCTGAGTTTTGTAATCTCCATAGATGAGATCAAACAAGGAAAATTGTGATTGCAGCTATTTCACCATTTTATAGCCTTGTAGCCTTTAAAACATAGTAAAACTGAGAATAAAAACAGGATCTAAGTAAAGTCAACCTAAAGTAGTTAATGAACAAATACACATTTCAATGGGAAACATTTGTAAGATAATATCTAGATTTTTTTTTGTTTGTTTAAGAAACACATACAGAGTAAATTTAAATTCCAGTGGGAGAAGTCTCAAAGGTTAAGCTGAATGGGGTTATATGTATATAGGATTATTCATACCTAATTCTTTGCAGAAGCAGGACTGTATTTTGCTTTATTAAATTGTGAAAAGTAAGGGATGTGATTCTGCAAACTTTTTCACAGGCAGACCTCATATAGAAACTGGTGAGAATGTGCTGTGGAATTTTTAAGTAAGATGCCTAATACCGATTAGTATCAAGAGCTAATGCACGTTTGGATACTCTGATAGATGGCCGTGGTGGTCAGTATTTTGCATACTATTTTATAACTTATAGAGCTATAATCATGAAACATGTGCCCCTGAGTGCCATTTTCAGAATTTCTGAGCAAAATAAAAATGTGTACATTTTATTAACACAGATGGCAGCATTTTTAAAAAGAATGCTAGTCATTCACAAACATAGTAACTTCCCCCTCTCCCTCCCACTAATATTTCAGTCACTGAAGTTCTAACTGACCCTGCAAAAATAATCCTACAGAAAGGTTAAAATAAAATTTTATAACTTCCTTTTTTTAATAGCAACAGTCTCCAATGTGTACATAATGTTGCTGCCACTTTATCTACTTATTGTGAAGATCACATACAGAACAATAGTTTTTTTCTTTCCTATTTTCAAAACACATCTTAAATGTTTGAAAAGCACTTTGAAGATAAGTACTATTTTGAAATTTAATTTTAAAAGTAGTATATTCTGCCATTTACTTTTATGCAGAGTCCATGTTGATTTATTAAGAACTCCTCATGGAGTTTTGCATTATTTAGCATTAATTCATTGGTGGGTGGCACCATGTGGCTAAAATTCTTCACTGTTTGAAATACCCTTACTGTCTTTTAATCCATTAATTCAGTGGAAAGAGAAGTCCCTTCTTTCCTGTACCTTCCACCCAGTCTCTGAGCTTCTAAGTTCTATGTCAGGTCTTTCTGCTTTTAATTATCATGTAAATCCTGCTGTATCATTCTTCGGCAAATGCTAAGCTACTTCCAGCCTGCCCTGTTCCCCTAGCTCACCCCCCCTCTTCCACCCCACCCCCCAAATGCCAGACTACCAAAATTATGAGGCTTGCACATCCACAGCTTCAATGGGCAATTATCTAATTGAGTTCCACTAATGGATAACCCTTTTACATAATACCTATTTTCCTTTTATCAGTAAAGTTTAACAGGGCAGGGTAACAGTTCTTGTGTTCTTTTGTTCGACAAGAGCTGAGATAATAAATATTCTGACATATTTCCAAGCTGCTAGTAAAAAGTGCTTGGGACTGTATCTTGTATATTCAGCGTTAGCAAGCTGGCAAGAAATGCATATGAAGAAAGGTTCACCTATCTCAGTCTCTGTAACCAGTAGCACATGTGCAGTGAGACTTTAAGAAGGAGTTTCGTATAGTCTTCCCTGACCTATTATTCCACCATCTAGAAAAACCAGTGCTTGTAGGACTGCATAAACTTGAGGGTGCTGCTGGAGTAATAGACAGCTATTTAATCTCTCCCATAGGAAACGCGTCCATGTTTGACCAACCTTGTCTCCTCTTTTTTTTTTTTCCCTTGCACTCATTTGTGCTTTGTAGTTATTGTAAACACTGTCAACGACCAATAAAATACCAGTAGTTCTAGTGTCACTGTTTGGTTTCTGTTATGTCATGTTATGACATGACACGGTGTGGATCTGATTCACTGGTGTGTTATTGCAGATTTTTGAAACAACTGCTTTGAAATCAGTAGAATTACCACAATATGGAAGTGAGGTAATGTAGCGATGAATCAGCATAAAACTGAAGTAGCACAGGCTGAAATCAGCATTACTTCTGCTCCACATAATTATTAAATACCTTGTGATAATAAAAATGACTCTATTTCTTGCAGAATTATTTCATAAATGGATATACCTGAGGAAGAGACTGAAGAAGGAAGGACTCTCAGCTGACAACATTGTGAGTATAAGTAGTGTTCAATAAGAATAAAATATGGAAACCTTATCCTTAGAACTTTGTCTTAATATTTTCCTGGTAATATTTTGTATATCAGCTATTTCACAGTGCACTGAAAGTTCTCTAAGATATAAAGACATGCACCATACTAGAGGACAAATCATATTTATGTTGGTCATATTCTGAAACCAGCCATTTTATGAAATAACTAAAATTTTTGAGTCTCTTTGCAAAATGACTTAAATGACAGACATTCTAGTACGTTGTCTGTTTCACTGAGTTATTTCATGAGGTGCCTAAATGTTCAAGCATTTCTTGAAATGACCATTACATTGCTATTACAGTCATATAAGCTATTGCTATGAATGTTCTATTGCAGTGTTTTTCGTGAAAAGTAAATACTTCCATAGAAAAATGAGAACCTCAGGAGCTTCTTTCCAATAAGGATATTGATAAATAAATGACAGAGCATGAAAAGGATCTTATATGTGTATTTATGTGTTTTGCTTTACTGTCCTAGATTTTCTAGGAACTTTTTCTACTCGCCGTTCCTTTCAGTAGCCCTTGTTATTTATCTTTTTGGTCATTTCTCTCACCCGTATATTTGAGATTGAAGGAAAAATGTTTCTGTGGTAGCGTTCAGCTCGTGGCCCCCTTACCTCAGGCTTCTTTTTAGAAAGACTTGCTTCTTTTAGAAAGATTCTTCTTAAGCTGCAGGCAGTTGTTTCACATTTTGTTGCTAAGATCCCAGGCTTAGACCCCACAGCTTGCTAAATGATTTGCTCCAGAGTGAGTCAGATGTCCCATTAGTCATGTCGTGGTCTGGACTACTCCAGAGCAAGCTGTGATGAGAACAAGTTTCTAGATCTGGCAGCCTTGACCTTCAGGGAAATAGTTTCACCTTCTTCCTCATGAACATTCCCAAGGACTTTACAGGCTCTACAAATGCCTGCTGATGAGGCTCTTTTGAGCTGTGAAGCAAACCTGCGGGTACTGCCTCTGTCCTAGCTGGAGTCAGTTTAGCAAAGAAACTTCTGCATCATCTTTGTACTTGGGCCATGATGATATCAGGTTCTCATCTTTCCACACACCAGCCATCTCTGCAGTTCAGTCTCAGATGAAACAGAGGCTCTTTCCTGTCCATGCCAAGAAGGGATCCATGCACTTCACAGTTCTCTCAGGTGGAGGACTGTGGTTCCAGAAATATGCCTACTTTTGACATTCCAAATGGCACCATGCCACTCTTTTAGTACGTAAAACACAAGCTCTCATAGAAGTGCCTGTTTATTTATATTTATTTCTAAAGAAATAATATATAGAGAGCTGTATATTGTATTTGACTGTCTATGGGATTGTTGCTACATTATTAGAATTCCATATTAAGCCCAGAGTGTGATTATTAACAAATAACAGTAGCAAGTTATCATTCATGCTCAACTATAAACCAGTGGACTTGAAAATGAGATTAAACATATTTCTCTTCATTTTCTGAAATGTAAAGCTTGACCATACAGTCTTTTTATGTAGTGAACTCTCAGGTAAATCAGAAGAGTTGGCTCACAGAAGTAGCAGAGTACAGCAGATTTACCTGATAGGTCTGTAATTTACACCTGGTTCTACTTGACTCCCTGTTCTAGCTGTGTAATGCCAATAACATCAGGTTCTCCGTCCTCCTGCTTATATTAAAGATTACTAGTAAGCGAAATATGGGGTCAGGGGATGCAGAACTCATCTTTTTAATCTTAAAAACCAAAGACTCAAAGCCATACCTGTTTCTTTTTGATGTAGAAAATAATGATACAAAAATCTTCTATTTTTGCATAAAATTGCTGTGTAATTTCTAATGGTTTTGTTATTACAAAATTAATTCCATGGAAAATTGGTAGAGATGTCTCAAGTCACTCTTCTCATGGGTCTAGTTTCAGAACCTTGTGTACAGAGAGATGTAATATTCCTTAGCCACATGACTAAATGAGTGACTGCTACAGTGAAACATTATCTATGCTATTTTTCCTTGGGGAAAAAATCATCGCAGTAATGGAATCTGCTCAGACCCACTGAAGGGGATTTTTCTCAGAGCATTAATACCTTTAGTGGGATTGAGGTCCATAGAACATGTGGACGTGCTCACCCTTTATGAAAAACTAAGACAGGTGAGAATCTGGTCATAGTTTTCCAGTTTATAGCTTTAGCTGGTTGAACTAATGTTTATTGTAAGATATTATATTCCTAGGGCTATTACTCTAAAATTTGAAATAAGAACACAATTATCTTGTGACCTCATTATAACCAACAGTTGCATTTGCTGTTCTGCATTTTTGTAGTTGAGACTAAATTGAGAGGAAGAAAAAGCTGATCTCAAAGGTGAATGGGTAATAAATCTTGCAGACCATTAATAATCTACTGAAGCCCACAGTGCTTTATCTTATGTACTTTTTGTCAAATGGTTATACTCTCCCAGACATTTTCTAATTAGCCTCTTTCAATCTCCTTCTATCAATTCTATCAGTTTCATTTCCCTGTACTACACTTAACACTCACATTTCAAAGCTTGTATTTTTATGCTAAATGCTTCTGCTGCATAATTAATTTGTCTTAAAAGAGAGTGTGTATGAATAAAACAGATTAATATTCTTCCCAGTCTTTCACAGTCTAAATGTATTTTGGAAAATTGTTCAGAAAGCTTTTCTCACTCTATTTCTGTCCTTGAATGTAATTCCCTAGGCAATATTGAATCTTTTCTACATAGAGGAGGGCAAAGACTTCAGTTGTTGCTGCAAACTCTCCCAGAACATCTCTACTGATTCTCTAAAATTCAGTGTAACCTGACTCTATGTTTAAAGTATGAAGGTTATAAATAGCATTTCTGCAAGATTAGAGAGAGCACAGTAATTATTTTAACTTTAAACAATAAAGGCAAAGCCAAATATGCCTCTCTCTTCTGTAGTTTCCCCTCTACCCCAGTTTCATCCTAAGTTTTTCCTCTTCTCCACACAGAATAGAATAAACATGTAAGTCTTGGTGCGAGGCCCACTGAAGCAAAGGAGAGTTTTCTCTCGGATTTCAGTGACCCAACTATCCCTTGTCATTCCATGATCCTGGAAGTGCGTGAGATCATTCTTCTAAAAGAAAGGTGCTTCTCTACCACAAAAATAGTGGAAATAATTTTCTGTTGTTTTAGTTCTGAGTTGTTAGTTGTGTGAAAATTGCAGCTCCTCATATTTCTGTCAGTATCCTACCTCATCATCACATTTAACCATGTGTAGGTGCTAAAGATGATCTTTTCTAAAGTGACTTCAGGTAGCAGCGATTCTTTGGTCTGGACTCAGTAATTGTGTGATTCAGTCAGAGGGCTGTATTCACATGACAAATGAGAAGAAATTAAATATGAAAATTATTCAATGACTCAACATAGGGATTTAAATGTGTTTTGTTGCATTGTAGTGCTTTAGAATATTTTACGTTACTTACACAGGCATGAAGTCTGTAACCCGTAAAACAGGGAAAAGGCCTAATTGCTCTATGCGTGGATTGTTTATAGCTAAGTGGTCTATGAAGGAATAAGAGTCCATAAAAAGAATGCCACTGAGTGTTAAAACCAATCTGTTTGACTCGTTCTAATTGGGATGAGAATATTAGTTCATAGGTTTCAGAAACATTGCATTGTGAAAATGATGCTTGAATTTTAATTTTAAAATAGAAAGACGAGAAGTAAATATCGATTACGAAACCTTGCGTATCAGGGGTATAGTCACTATATGACAGATGAAGCCACCAGGCCTTGTGAGATTTATATGTGTCTTATTTGTTCAAAAGTTTAGATTTACTGATTTACTTGGGAGGGGCAAGGAGAACTCAAGATTTTTTTAACATGGGATTTTCTTCATAGAGTAGCTATGTCTGCATATGTATTCATGGGGGCATAACCAGGCATAACTTGAGTATGCAGAGTGTTTATGTCAGCCTACCTGACTCGCTCTCTTCCCATTTTCCCCCTTGGTTCGTTTGTTCTCTCCTCTGTCTTACTGAACCCAGGGATCTTGACCTCTTAGGACACATGATTAAGCTTCCTTCTTCTCATTCTCTCCTTGTCTTGAAGATACTAGCATAGGTTATACCAGTACACAGTTTTTGTAGAAAAATCTTGGGTCAGAATTTGTTTAAAATTGGCAAATGGGGATGTCAGATATGCAAAATGTATTTAATTTTGTTGAATGTGTAAAATAATTTCCTCCTGGATTCCCTTAAGTGCCACAATTCAGCCCAGAGTCAAGTTTTACATCCAAGTTGTTATAGAAATAGTAATACCGCAGTCATACAATGGCTTGAACAGCACTGTTACAGTGCACAATTAAAATCTGTCCCTAAGGAGATACTAAAATCCATTATCACCCTTGAAAGCTGCTATGGACACTTGACACTTAAATTGATACACCAATACGTTAATGCTCACCGTTTGCTAAGCTGTTGGTTAGTTAGTCTCATTTAATTTTCCCCTTTAGTGAAGCTATTGCTGCTGGTCTACATGTAATTAATAATTTTCTTGACTCATGGTACAACGTGCATGCCTTTCAAAAAGTACAGTTTGGAGCTTGTGATGGGTTTTTGTGTGGAAGAAGTAAGGAAGTTGGTGTTAACCACACTGTCCATGAGTGCTATCCAGACAAGGAAAAAAAAAAACCCAAACCCAAAGTTGATGTACTATATCTGTCTGATTTATTTTTCGTGTGAACTAACATTTGCTACCTATGACTGAAAAGAAAGAAACAAACAAAAACTACAAATGAATACGACTGCATAATGGGAAGAGCTGTACCTTGTGAAAATTGATTGAAAAAAAAATGGTACTCGCAGTTGAACTAGAGGTAGCAGCAAATAGCTCGCTCTGTTCTGACAAGCTGAGGGTAGAATAATATAAGAGGTGAAGAGTAACCCTAGTACTCGAAGGTCAGGGAGAAATAATGTATGCTAATTTCCTCAACGGCGTATTTTGATTCTAATTTTACTCTCATAATTGGCAGCATAGCAGATTCTATATTTAGCAATGACAATAATAAATGCGTGCCACATTCAGTTTAACAATTTTACCCATACAGCAATTCTACTTAATAAGGACAATGGAGGTCTAAATTGTGATTGGAAACATTTTTCCGTAGTAAAGTAAGTCTTTTGCTAAAATATCTTAAAAAATAAAATACTGCTTCAGTAGAGTGTCCTAAAAATGATATAGTTTGCTCAATGTATATACTTATGTAGCTACTAGTGCCCTCTCTGGAGACACCAGGGAAGATAAAGACACTAAGTGGTTATTTTTCTTGGAAGAAATAATTCAGCTTCAGCAAATTGCCCACTGATATTGAGGGTTATCAGATGACACATACCTTCCCATGCCCGAACTACTACCTGCCTTGAAATCCCATTTTGATACTTTTCATTATCCTATACCTTAAATAAGAACAGAAAAACTGAAAACCCAGAAAAGATGCAACGCTAATGATATATGTGAAATGTGGTTATTTTTATTCTATTTTTAATGAAAAATTGGTCAGGCTTTGAAAAGAAGCAAGCCACGTACTGTTTTGAAGCTAACTGTAAGATCACTGCTTTTTGTAATAAGATTGTTATTTAGGACTCTTACAGGCAGTAGCAAAAGGCATCAGATCAACCACTAACTGTTAACAGTAGATGCAGAATGCATTTTAAATTAAATTATTACCAACTTGGTGTAGGCTTCAAAGATACAAGACCTGCAACCGTCAAATACTTCTGGTGCCTAGTCCGTATGTTCCTTTAGGTTTTGGTTCGACATCATCTCTGAGACACCTGCCAGGTGTTCACATAAGGAAAAAAGACTTTTCCCGCTGGCCAGAATCTATCTTGGACTACAGGAAAATATCTTAGGCATAGGTTGGGGCATAAGCAATCAGAGTGAGAATCCACTCTAGCTCTTCAGCCATAAATATGGATACTATAGTAGTGAAAAACGTCCCTACAAAGGGAAAGATCAGCTGTGGGGAGGGCGTAAGTACAGCCTTCTGTTCAAAACAGCGAAGGTGGAAGGTACGGCTGAAAGTCAGTGCTTTGAAAGGCTTTAGTATGTGTGTGTGCATATGTGTGTCCCTGGTTTTTGATGTATGACGTATCGATTTAGCTCTTTACTTAACATTTCTTCAGAGAACTTAAATAGTTATTATGTGACTCTTAGGAACCCCAGCTATTAATACTGCATCACAGATATGATGGCAGAACTCAAACTGTTAAAAACAAGCCAAACAAACAAAACCTACTAAGCAAAACTACTATTTCATTTATACTTTCTTGCAATCTTTTTTTCTGCCCTGTGACAGTAGTGTGTCATAGATGTTCAAGATAAAAGTTCGTTTCAGGTAATAAAGTACACTTAAATTTTCATAAGTCTTCATGTAAAAAACAAATCCTAAGCTGATTGACTTGTACAATTTATGATTCACCCTTAGTCACTGGAGCTTAGAGCAGAGAATATATTCTAAAAGTGCCGTGTTATCAGTGGATTGTCAAGTCATTTCTCATTTAGCCCTTGGCTCTAACCAGACTGTCCTGCTTTCTATGAGAGTAATAAAAAGATAGGCCCTGAGAGATATGTATAAAAAAAAAAAAGCTCATTTGCATTCAGATGAGCTATTCTTCCAGCACCTCTTTCTATTTTATCTTATAAAAATTATCATAGATTTGATCAAAAGCAGAGAAAAGAAGCATAAATCCAAAGGCAGGTTAACAGCGGCGTTTCTTATTATGATAACTTCAGTAGATAACTGATGCATACAAAAATGTCTCCACTCACTAAAATCTAGTGTACAGTGTATTACATTATTCATCAGGAGTATTAGATGTGACAATGAAATGTCAAATAACTTCACAACAAGCTGAAATACAGAATTTCATCTTAATAAGGCTCATCTTAAAATGCTGATATGGTGCCTTAAATTTGATGGCATTTCATAAGTCATTTTGGCCACCATTGCATATAGCATGCAAAATATTTTATTGCTAGAAACAATATTAAATGGATATAGGAATGTGTTCATAATATATACACTGTACACAATATTTTCAACCACATTATCTGATACACCACTAGTAGGAGCCTACAGGGCAATCTATTTGTAAATTTACATATATCATCTTCTAATGTAAATGTCCTTACATACATTTAGTACAAAGGAGTGAAGATCCTCAAGTAGTATAAAGTCATTTTGCTCCACTAACCCAAGAACATTAGATAGTGGTATTTACCAGTGCAGAATTTTGGTAGGATGCACAAACGCTGACCCCTCTCATGCAGAGCAGACCCTTTTCCGAGGATCCTTTAGCCTGTGCAAATAAGATTACAGGCGAGGGATTAAAATTTGGTGGCAGAGAGCAAACACTGCTCTTTCTTCCTCTATGACAGATTATTCAAGGGGAAGTTTACTTGTGGTAACGTTTTTGACCAAAGAAATAAAAGTAAAATTTAGAAGATAAGTACCTTTGAGCACGGGTAAACTTAGAGCATAGAATAAAAGGGCTGATTTCTACAAGATACAAGGCAGATACCGTTCTTTCAGATTTATTTTTTTTTTTACATGAGGCTTAGCTGTGAAGAATAGACGCTGTTACAATATGTGAGAAAAACAAAAGCAATAGAAATTACTGCTCCCAGACAGGACGGGAGTCTGCTGCACATTACAGCGTATTATGTGGCTGTCAGTGGTCAGACAGTTACTTCTATGCATGGTTTTTAGCGGAAATGAGTTGCAGAGGCTTAGAGTGTTATAAAAGATGAATCAGAACATGGAAAGAAGCTCCTATGTACTCATTCTGTATAAGATACTTCCTTCCTTTCCACAAACCAGGGAGGAGGGGACCCAAAAAAGGGGGCGGGGAGGGAGGAGGACTAAACTGCTCATTGCATTTGCCTTTGGAGGATCAAAGCTGTTGACCGAAACCTGTCACAGCTGAGTAAATTTTCAGTGTGTAGAAGTTTGCTACATTATGAATATGTATGTCTCAGCTGGATACTCGGCATCTGTATCTCAAGAATCGTTAGCGGTACCCTATATCCTCATCTTGCCCCTTTGCACGGCCACTAAAATATTTTCCTTTCATTGTAAAGTTAGCGAGACTTTTACTCAGGTGGAATTTTGCAGTGTTAGGGAGTGGAGTTTTTCAGACATATTCCGAGTGAGCCTTTCATAAGGGCTTATGTATTACGCAGAGGCTAAGTATATTTGGGTGCAAAGGCTGATACAGTTTTAACCAGTTTAAAGTTAAACCACTCTGATTTATATAAAAGGCAGCCATTCTCCCTATTACTGACTTTATAGAATAGTTTACTCAGGTTGCAGAAAACAAACATCTGTTGGAGATAGATGAGAAAGTGCATAGAGATGATCATCACAGGGATGGTTAAGAACCATCTTCATACCATCAGACTGGAGATCAATATGCAGGCCTGCAGTTATGCTTTAATTTTACTCCGTTATCAACTACAGCAAATCCTTTAATATGTAAAAAAGCAAATATTAAAAAGTTGGAAAATAAGTTAAGCAAAGTCAGAAGGAGTTGGGATTTTTGAACTTTCTTGTTTACAGAAGGATGGGAGAGTCTTTGTCTCTCATGAAAGTAGTTTTTAAACTCCCAGGAATACTGATCTAGGAAATACAAACTGATGGCTACATGGTCTTGCTTCCGGCAGCTACATTACATCAAAGTGAGTAAAAGTACATTGTTTTAACTTCTGTGGAAGCAGTGGTTATAATTGCCAGAAGGAAATGGTGTAATGGCAGGGCATATGTGGTGTGCTATTAGTCCACAGTATGAAAGGATTTGAAACTAGCAGTCATACGCAAATGATAGGTCCATGTATGTAATTAAAAATTAGTTCTTTGCACCATCTGTGCTAGTCTTCTCTGTATCAGCTTGGTGACTAGGGAGATGAATCTGTCGGGATAAAATACTTAAATCTAAAGCAAAACAGTTGCTATATTTTAAATCATGAAGATAAACCCATGAAGCAATCAAATAAATCTTTCTTTGCCTTTGGCTTCTAGTAATAATTTAAAACATTGCCGACAAATAGACGCTGCGTAACATGTTTTTAATAGATTTACTTTGAAACATGTACATATCACTATATTGCATAAATGTCATTTATTTACACATGTAATTTCACATTTAAATGGCCACAGGAAATTTGGGAGTTTTTGTTTTCTGTTGCTGCTGTTTATTAATGCTTCAAGGTGTTGCTCTATATTTGAACACAGCTGCCATGGCATTAGAACTAGAATGTTCTAAAAATAGGAGTAAAAAAAAACGTGGCTTTTTTTTTTTTTTTTTTTACAGAGAAGCTAGTCTTTGCAGCAGATATAGACAACATTTGATACTGATTGTTTTTGCAAAGCATCTTAACTGAGAGGCAGATGTTAATAATTCAAACTTCAGTGTGTATGTCTGCCTGGTACCTTCAGGCTGGATTTAGAAAGAGCGGTGTTACAGAGAGGAAGGTCAAGTTTTTTGATCAACTAAGCATAAGCCATCCAGAACATCAGGGTCAACATTGCTAATATATATCAGGGTAAGTCAAGGATCAGGCCCATCTGCTAATAGAAATGAAAGTTATAGCTTTAGCAGCCAAATGATGTGCAAATAAATGGCTTAGATGTATTGTAGGGTATTGAGCATAAAGTTTCTGTTTTATACAGTTGTTTGAAAGCAACGGGGGATTCCAGAGCTCGGTGTTTGAATTACAACTTCAATTTCCTCATTTGCCGTTATTTAGACTTAAAATGTTCTGAAGTAGTAATAAAAAAAAAAAAAGAGAATGTTATTTGACAGAGACCATGCTAGGGCTTTTTTCACAGATGAAATGGTTTTAATCCTGATCAGATATTAACTTTCTGTTGAAACTCAAAGAATGGCATGTATCATATATAATGATATAATGTTTCTGGACCAAACCGCTACAGCATATTTTGCAGTGTAAGTCTATACTAGCGTTTTAGTTCAGCTCGGAAGTGCATTTTTGAAGCTAATCTACCAGTCTTACCCATTTACTGTGCTTTGGTTCACGTTGTGGATCGGTCTGGGAAATTCAGGTTGCGTTCCTTTTAGACGAAACTAAATCATATGTGTGCTTCTGAGATACGTGTAACATGCCATCACTCTAATGGGCATTCACTCCTTGGAACCAGACCGTACCTGGTCTGAAGGAAAGCCGTCTGAAATATGTGCAATACAGTCTTTGGCTCCTCCTCAGCAGCTCTTCTGATCAGCAGCTCTTCTGTTATTGTACTGCACTACCTGATTATGGAGACATTGCCAGAAACAGCCTGTACAGCATCTTCTCAGGGCTTTCTCCTTAGATGCTTTTGCTTAGCTATGACCTAAGAATTTGCTTCTGCAGTAAGTTTTCTAAGCAGTGAGTCACCTGTTTAACCAGTGCTGGTTCTCCCCCCTGAAGTGGAGTGGGAGCTGGCATTAGGAAGCCGTTACAATGCACAGAATGGAGCTGCAGTTACTACTGTAATACTGCTGTATTTAAGTAGATTCTTCCTCAATATGGTCCAACTTTTCTAAAAATTTAACTTGCCCTCTGTAGGTGTAATTTCAGTACCCATCTTTCTCAAATCACCAGAAAAAACTTTTACTCTGTCGTTTCATGTTTTGTTTGCCTTTCACTAAAAAGGAAAGATTTTTCTTACCCTCTGTTGTGTGATCTTCTTGCATATTACTGGCAGAGTTCTGAGCCTTTTCAGGTTTTGTGTGGTGAAAAGTCATTGCTAAGGAGAGCTGAAGTCAAAAAGGGTCTTTCCTGACTTATTTGAAAAAATAATTGGTACAGGAAGCATTTCTAATCAAATCAGGAACAGATTTTTGATTGTACTCTACATCTGTGAAACAGGAAAAAAAGGAAAATGAAGGGGGGAGGAGAGGGGTAGATTGTAGCCCTTCCTCTCTTTTTAAGCCAGATTTTCAAAGAAGGATCTGAAATTGCATTTGAAGGTTGGGTTGGTTTTTTTTTTTCCCTTTTCATTCGCAGTCTAAGAACTGCCATTTTACAGGCTTATTTAAAGTTTGGTCCATAAAAATCAGTCCTTTGCTTTGTATTTTGGGAACTTCTTAATCTTGAACTTCTTAATCTCCTCAGGCCATTAAAGGCCAATCAAATGCTGCATATTTCATTCTTCCTTTAATACTGTTTGTTTATTGGGGTTTGACTTTCAGTCAAGGAAAGGGATATTTTCTGTTAGCAGTCTAGCAGTTGTAGCATGGAACTCTGTGCAGGTTCATTTACTCTAGAAAGATGGGTAAATTAGCTCCTGTGAAGATGTGCGCTACCTGGTCCTGCTGCTTCTGCTTCATGATATAGCATACTTAAGGTCAGTTTGGCTGTCTCTATCTAAGGTCTGCAGTGTTCGCATGCATTTTTCAGTCTGTGCTTTTTAATGTAAAATACACGGTGTAGGTACGATCACTTGTGGAAAATGAATAATCTTTGGAACAATTACTTAATCTAGTCCTGGTCCTTTGCATGCCTGTAATTTGTTATCCTGAAGGTAAATTAACCACACTTCTGTGGAATCAGGTTCTACCCTATATGATAATAAAAAATAATTAATTCCCTGCAAAATGAAACCATTTCAGTAACAGAAGTGCTGAAGTCAGAAAGTGTGATAACCTCTTAAGTGGTTCAGCATGATATCTCAAATAATGCCTTGCCATCTGCCATTCAACAGCAGGGTATTCACAGCTTCACCAAAGCTAGCTGAGAACTGTATTGGGTGTCCATGGCAAGGTTTTGGTAGTGGGGGAGCTGCAGGGGTGGTCTTTGCAGGAGGAAATCAGGGGATGCCCCATGCTGGACAGAGTTGGTTCCAGCTGGCTCTCTCCTGTCCAGCTGGTGGCGCCTCTGTGAAAATGTATTTAGAAAAGGACAAAAAAATGCCAGAGAGGTAGAAGAGGAGGGAACAAAAGAGTGAGGAACGACAGAGGGAGCACCATGGTCAAGGACGAGGTGCTCCGTAGCAGAGCAGGCACTCCCTCCATGAAGGGACTATGGATAAACCCATGTCAGAGGAGGTGCACCCCTGAAGGGACAGCAGCCCATGCATGAAGCCATGCAAGAGCAGGTACGCCCCCAAAGGGACTGCAGCCTGTGAAGGACTCATGCCAGAGCATGGGAAAAGTGAGAAACAAAGAGTGGCAGAGAGAAACCTCTATGTCCTGACCACAACTCCCACTGCCCAACACTGCCCATTGCCTCACTGAAGGGACTGAGTGTAACCTGTGGCCATAACAAGGGGGGAGGAGAGGTGTCTGGGATGAAGTTGATCCTGGAAGTGATGTTGAGCCTGGAAGAAGGAGAAGAAAGGTGTTTTCCCTAAGTGTAGAAATGTTTTTTCTTTTTTTTGTTTTTGTTTCCCAGTACCTGAACCAGTAATTAAATATTTATTTTAATTGGCAATAAATTAATTTCTCCAAGTTGAGTCTGTTTCATCAGTGACAGTACTTGGTAAGTGATCTCCCTGGCTTTATCTTAAAACAGCTTTCTTCTTCCTGTTTTTCTTATTTTCTCCCCCTGTCCCCTTGAGGGGAGGGGGTGAACAAATGACTGGGTGGGAGTTTGGCTGCTAGCAAGGGCCAAGCCACCATGATAACCATGCATACTTGACCTTAGAGATCTGATCAAGAATCTACTATGCTTGTTCTTAGCCAGTATTTGTGGTGAACATGTGGCATGGTAAATGGTAGATGATAAATCCATGCTCACGCCCAGTTCCCACTTTCTTGGTTTATCTGTTCTCAAGATACTCATGTGGCCTCAGGACTTGTCTAATATCATACTGTTGAGATGAGTGATCATCATCAGAGGAATCATTTCTTCATTGCCAGTCCTCATCTGGCTTTCCCCTCCTTAAGACACACTTAAGACACTGCCAAATTGGTTACAGACCAGCTAAGGTAACATCTCAGTTACTCTTTCCAGATGAGCAATGTGAGAAGCTAGACTGTACCTGTAGCCCCATACTGACAGTATTGATGTGTGCTCTGTGTCATAATAGGTGCCTTGATAACACTGAATGAAGCTATAAAGAAAAAAGTTGAGAGAATTCGAATGTTTGCTCCTCATCTCAGAGGAATTTGGGGCTAACGAAATGCTCTTTTGGAAGATGTTGTGGATTAAAGGTCTCTGAATACTTTAGCCACTGATTTATTGCACCAAAGGGGAAACTTTTTATCATCACCTACTCATCCTAGACATCCAGACATAAAATGAAAACACACCATCTGCTCCGCATTTCAAAGAAAGCATGTACACAGTTACCATTCTGGAGTAGGTTTGCCTGAATTTGACTTGCTGTAGTTGGTTGAGAGGATCAGAATTCAAAACATGTATTGGTCATCATACAAGGCAAAGATGGACTTGGCTGTAATCTAGGATTACTGATGTTTTCTTTCCAACTGTTTGGTGAATATGAGAAATTGTCACTAATTTGTAAAACTGTCTTTGATGTGATCATGGACATCAGAATTATCAAAGAGTAGTTCTTAAAGTAGATTCATTCCAGAATGACAATGCTGCCATCGCTGTGTTTTAATAGATAATTTTTATTTGTTTGATCAAACCCAAGAACATACTTAATTTTAGACTAAATGGAATTCTTCCTGGATGAGACTGTGAAGAATATAGTGTTTATACTCACAGCACACTGGCAATAGAGTGGAACGACTTGTAAGTGATTTGGCAATAAAGACTTATTTTTTTCTTCACTAAACCTCTACTAGCAAAATTCATAAGCTGGTGATATCTACCTCTACAGTGGAAAGTATTTATTGACTTTATTGACAATTTAATATACTTTGTCAAGTTTTGTTGGTTAGTTCTTATTGATCCTGAGGCATGTGGGATTACTTTTGCTTCCTAAGTGAATGAACGTGTAAACACTTACATTCTGGTTTTGGGAAGATTGCTGCATAAGGCTTTGTAATTCACTTCTGAAAACATCATAATGATGAATGTTTAAGATAGAAATTATAATATTTAACATAGGAATATGTGAAAGGTCATTATGTGAATTTATTTTTTAAATTCTGGATAAATTAAATGAGGCTTTTGGGGAGAGCATGAGCTGGATTTTATATTGAGTTTGGTAACCTCAGACTCTTCTTTTTCTGCTAGAACTTATAATGAACTTGTTATGTCCAAGTATAATGTATGATTTTGCAATTATTTTCTTTCAAATTAAAGCATTCTTGCTTGGTGTTGATATATTTCGGGGTGGGGGATTGGAGGAAAAAATACCCACTTATGTGATTATAATTTAAATTTCGTATTGCTGAAGTGACCCTTTCCAAGACTGAGCATTGGATGAGGTTAAAACTGAGTGGATAATTCGTGTCACTCAGGAGTAAAAACCACATTTCATTCCCCATGTTATGAGTTTTCAGTGCCCAACAAGAAAGTAAAAAAAGAAAAAAAAAAAAGTTCCGCTGAAAGTCCAGAGAAATGGGTGTAAAATTTCCTGTGCTATTTTTAGATTACTCTTCTTTCTGCAGGTGTCTTACTGACTGTAGAACACCTGAAAAACCTCAGACTACATCTTCATTATTTTATGGGCTATATTGAACACCAGCTGTCATTGCTACTGCTATAATTTTCTTGTGTCGGTGTACTGAATTTGTCCAAGGAATGCTAGTATGAGCAGTGAGAGTGGTAACATAGTTGGGAGAGATGAGTGAAACAAAAGTAGTTATTTGCAAAAATTGAACAAATGTGTGCCTTGTTTCTCTGGTAAAGCTATGCATTCTCGATTTAATAATACATTTTTCATGAAACAAAATATGTATTTCCCCAGGTGTTTAATCATCTAATGAGTATAGAACTGTTTTGAATGAAGCAAATGCCAAGCAGATTTAAAGCAGAACAGTGCTGGTTAATGTGTTTTGATTATAGGCTATGTACAAGTAAATATACGTTTATTTTAAAATTTCAGCTACCTTTAATCTCATACCTTATGCATATTGAAATTCAGACTGATGAATGCTTAATCAAAAGCAGACATAAAAGAGTTCCTTTAAATTCTCCTAATTCAGAGGCAAACTATTTTTATAGCTTTTTTTTTTTATTCTGCTCAGGAAATGGCAAATATTTATTTACCCCAGCTACCTCCACATTTTCTGCCGTCATTATTCACAATGATCCTTGCAGTGATAAGTGGTCAATGACCCTAGTGCAGGGTGAACTACAGTCTTACAGACTTGCCCGTTATTCATCACAGTGGTAGAACAACCGCGACAGTACAGTGACATTTTGCTAAAAGCTCTCATTCTTCCCAGTAGGTTATTATGCAGGCGGAATTAAATGTTTTCTTAAAGACCAACAACATCTTTTCTCTGCCTGAAAGGTCACTTTTGTTTGTTCTTTCTTATTCTGGTGAAAGATAAAGTTAAAAAATGAAGAGGAAACGCGAATAGTAGAGGAAACTCCAAAACTACCAAATGGTAGTACTTCTGTATAAATGTCTCCATTTACACTCTCAAACTTGCTCTCAGAGAACTTAAAACTTTGTTTGTTTGCTAGGTGGTGTCAGCTGCTGATCATCTAAGTGAAATGGACGTTTCCTCTTCCAGTTGTTTTCTGTGCTGTTTTGGTGTCACTTCTGAATGTTGCCATTAGTGAAATTGTTGTGTAGCAGTTGAGGGAGTAGCTTTTAAATGTCTGAAATTGTAAAGTTGATGTGTAAGCTTTTTGTATGAGGGGGTAACTTTTTGGACAGAGCACTGAGAAGTTAGTTATAAGTCTCTCCAGGGAAATTCCTTTCCCACGTGTACACACCTTTAAGTGGAGCTGAGATTAAGAACACATTTTAATAAGATACAGCGTAGTTCCTGTGTTGCAGTTGGCTTCACTGCGTCTCCTCCTCTCACTGTGCACATCCTAGAAGAAGCTGGCTCTTCTCCCTGTTCCCTCCCATGCTGAACAGAGGGGAAATAACATTCAAGGTCAGGTTGGACGGGGCTCTGAGCGACCTGATCTGGTTGAAGATGTCCCTGCCCACGGCAGGGGGGTTGGACTAGATGACCTTTAGAGGTCCCTTCCAACCCAAACTGTTCTATGATTATATGATTTCTCTCAATCTGCTGGCTGCACTTTTGCTAATACGGCCCAGGATGCTGCTGTATTCGTATTCAATTCTTTGTTGACCAGCACTCCCAAACAATTTTCTGCAAAGCTGCTCTCTGGCCGGGTGGCCGTGTAGTGTTGCATGGGGTTGTTCTGTCCCAGATACAGCACTAGGCATCTGCTTTTGTTGAACTTTGAGGTTTTTGTGAGTTCATTTCTCCAGCCTGTTACAATCACTCTGAATTGCCTTATCCTCTGGAGTGTTGATGACCAATCCCTGCCCTTTTGGTATCATCTGCCAACTTGCTGAGAGTGTTCTCTGCCTCATTGTGCAGGCTATTAATAACGATGTTAAATGGTGTCGGTGCCAGTATTGATCCCTGAGGGATGCCATTACTAACTGGCTGCCAGCTGGAGTTCATCATATAGCTGATCACAATCCTTGGAGTCCAGCTGTCCAGGCAATTTTTCCCTCAGCTTACAGTCTGCTTATCCAGTTGATATCTCACTGATTTGGTTAAAGGATACTTTGGAAGACCATGTCTGATGCTGGTGCTGGTGACTGTGCAGTATAGCTATGGCGAAACAAGCTATCAGAGTTAACGTTCTTCTGTAAATAGCAAGATTCTCTTGCTGGCAACGAGGGACCTGTATTTTAACAGAGGTGATTAACTGGTGGTGGCGTAAAGGAGCAATATGCAGAATGTGTCACAGAGAAGTAATTTAAGCAGAGAGTACACACGGTTAATTCTTAAAACTAAACTACATTGGCTTTTGTTTTGAGGGAAAAAGATTCCTAATGCCATTTTGAGTGTCAAAACAGACATCAGTGTATTTCTTGTGACCGCTATGGAAAGGAACATTTGTGCACATCGTCATTTCTTGTAGGTGTACCCCCAGATTTTCATTAGTTTGGCAGCTGTCCTAGTGAAAGCAAGTCTGTTTTAATAAGTATTTGAAAGGCAATCAAGCACAGAACCATCCCAGTAATACTCTGTTGTTTTAGTTTTATTGAGGTTTGGGGATGACTTGCAAATCTTGAAAATTGTCTTCTTGGGGAGCTAGTAATTTGATAATTTAGGTTCTAGGGGCTTCAGCGCTCAATTTGAAGGACCTAATGCAGCTTTTCAGGACCAGAAATTCTAAACGTACAATTGGTTATCCTTGAAACAAAAACATTTTAAATCTCTTCTGTGGACAGGAGTTGCTTCTGTGTTATTTCACATAAGCCATTAAAAATTTCATGCCTGGAGAAAACACATAGTGCTGTGTTATTTCCTTGATATAGTTCTTTGGAATAGCTGTTCCACCATTTTATGAAGCTGCCCACAGAAATGTAACAGACGCGAAAAGTTCTCAAAGGCAAATCTGTGTAGATCTCTACCTCCTGTGTAGAGGTCTGTGGTGAGTCATTAGTCAAGCAGCTGATTATACATGATGTTGAAAACAGAAAATTAACTGTTTGGCAGCTGGATGTATTGATAGAATCAAAGCATAGCATGCCTTAAACTAGTAAATGAATTAAAATTCTCATCTGCAATGTATCTGTTAAAGTGTTATGCTAATACTGTGATGATAATTATGATGGCCGAAATAGCTGACTACTGAACAAACTAATGCCTGATTTTTATCTGATTTTTTATCTTAAATGTAGTGAACAGATTTTCAAGAACTGCGCTTTCTCTCATAGCTGAAGAATGTGTGGTTCATGCTAACAGGATGATTTTTATTATTGCTTTGGTTTTGTAGAATAGTTTCACCTCAAGATGATTTTCCTTACCCTCATTTTCATTCATATTTTATGTATTATTGCCTGACAAGTTGACCTTTTCAGGTTGCATGCTGTGAAATGTTGCTACTAAGGATAGCTGATATCAAAACAGGTTCTTTCCTAGCTCTTCTTGAAAATATTGAAAGATGAAAGATTTCTAATTAAGCTACAGAAATGTGTATTATTAGAAACTTGTACTCAAAAAACGAACAGAAACTTCTTCCCTTCCTGTACCTAGAAGGGCAGTCAGTGCCAGCTGAACTTCTGAAATAATATGTAGAGTTCATCAGTGGTCACCACAAATGGTATTCAACTGCAAAAAATGTCATTTTTGTTGGAAGTCGTTGTTTTGCTTTAATAATACCAGCATATACCCCAAACTGGGAAAATCAGATATGTCCTTGCACATCCGCATTTGTTTTATATTAACCATGGTGTTGAGTTTCCCATCTTTTTAGCCCAGCTGCTTCAAATATCAGTTTTATATACTTCCTGGCTTGTTATTTATCTTTTAAAATGGTATATCTTAGGAATGTAACTTGATCTTATTGTGAACTGTGAAAACAATTTTTTTTTTTCCTAATCTGTCTTCATTTGATTAACTGATTTCCGTGAAAGGATGGGGAGGTTTTTGTGTTTTAAGATGTAAAATAAATTAAAAGGAAAGGTCCAGAGACCAGTTATAGGCAAAAATATTTTTTAATGTTTCTCAAGAATATAGTTGTTATTCTCAATTATCAATGCTGTCCTGAGGTGAGGAAAACCTCCTCTTATTTGCAGTTAAAAGACAGGGCTGATCAAGTTTTGTTTTCCCTTAAGATTATGTAGAAAGCTAGCAACTGAGCTTGGAGGACCTAAATACAAGACACAGACAGAACCCAGTATCCTTTGTTCTATGATATATAGGCAAACACGCTTACTCCTTTTTTTTTTTTTTTTTTTTTTTAAATGGCTAAAAACTGACCATACATGCAAGGAAGTTCTAGGAGGAAGCTACCTGTATGGGAAAAAAAAACCAAACTGTCTTTACAGGAAAATTTTTACTACATTTAAATCTTATCTGTTAGTTTATGTAGAAATTCCACTGATCCTCTGAAGGAACTGACTGTTACAGTGGTTTAAAGTATCTCATAATTTTAAAGCATATTTTTACTTCAGGTATTACCCTAATACACACTATAGTTTTATTTCTGTCCATCTGAAATCCCTAAGATATTAGGAGCAATTTTCTTTCTGTTAATGGAAGTCTAACTACCCAGTTAATAACCAATAACTAGCACAAATTAGGAAATTATTCTTATACCAGAAAAACAGCTTTTATATTCTGTTTTTATCTTGGTTATGGTAAATCTTCAAAGACTAAAACTTCTCTCCCAGTGTTCAGTAATAAAAAAGTTAACTTTTTTTTTCTTGAGTTAGATCAAAGTTTTTAACGAGCTTTATTAATCATATGAAGGCAGTTTTGTCTCTCCCCGTTTTCCTAGCAGATGTAAATCTATTAAGATGGCAGATTTATCAGCAGTAATTCTTATTTGTAATAATCCAAAACCACTACTTACTTATCTTGTCCATATTTTTTTTTAGTGTCTGACCAGTTGTATTTTATAAATAACAGCTGTAGAGACATTGCATCACTTTTCCTTAATTGAAGCTGCATATATTTATGGTTATAATTTAGTTTGTATCTTTGTGACAGGAGCTTTGTAGCTGCCTTGAGCACATAACATAACATGACAGAGAAGATGCAACGCGGTTTAAATAGATAGCAGCTCTGTGATTACAGCCTGGCAAGAAACTGAAGAGTGCACACCAGTATTCTTCCCCAGCTCATGTTTGATACTGTTTTTTAGGGGTCCCTGAAGTTGGTCTTCCTTCTTGCCACTTGGTCCCAGTCTGCCTGCAATCCTGCAGCCTTCTCTTTCACAGGACGTGTGAGGTGAGCTGATACTGCACAATATTAGAAACTGAAAACCTCAAACTTCTTCTATCCAGCTTCAGGAGGTATCTTCTAATGTTGTAATTTATTGGAGGGTGGACTCTCTTCTGGCGCAAGTGCCTACACAGAAAATCCTGCTGACACTGAGGAAAGACAGTAACGTATGCATTTGGCAGTGAAGCGTTTTTTCTTCCTTTCCAACTCCAAAGAAAAGAAGGGTGACAAATATGATGAGGAAAAAGCAAAGCATATAAGTCATCCTCTAGTCCTGGAATTAGTGGAGTCTGTGATGATAAGAGCATAACAGTGGGGAGCAAGGTATAAACACTTCCTCTTTGGTGAATTTCCTCTCCTCTGTACGTTGCTGCTGAGACCTATTTTCTTGAGGGTGGAAGGCAAAGTCTAGCAAAGGTATGGCAGGGAGCGCATTTTTACATCTTCAATGTTTCTTGAACCTTAACAGCAAGCTAGACGTCGCTAGTGTTTGTCTGTCATTCAAAATCTTTTGCTTTCCTTTTCCCAATATTTTTCTTTTTCAGTGTTATTCTGCAGACTTTCCCTCCATAGTCTGTGCATGTCCTGCGTGGCTTCTGAGTCTTTACAAACCTTTGATTTCTTTTTGCATTGCTTTGCTCATCTACCTTGTCTGTCTTCTCCTTTTAGTATTTTTGTTCCATGCCATTCATAACGCTGTTGTTTTCCCTTTGAAGAGCCTTCCTTTCCTTTCTGTGTCCTTCTCAGTACCTTTAAATATTTCTTTGAAGCTGACACTGCTTGCTTTCATCCACTGTTGAATTCGGTCCTCGTTTCTCTGCTTTCGTTCTCAATTGATGGAATCCATTCTCATGGATTTTTACAAACCTAAACATTTTAGCAATGTATCTCAGCTGGTAGATAAAAGAAAAAAACCCAGCATTTGTTGTCTATTATTAATTCTTATAAACTGTGGACCAGATTGTTCTCTGGGATATACAGAACTAATTAAAGATTAGGTAGGAATGTCTTATGCATCTGAGGGAAATTTTTGTCTCCAAAACAATTATGAGAAATGCAAGAGTTAAACTTTAACATATACAGACTAAATGTACAAGAAAATCCTCATTAAATTTGACTTCACAGTTTTGCATATTCCTTTACTTTCATTGTCAAATTGGCAGATAATTGAAGTCTATAAATTAAAAGGTGTAAGGGAAAATGAGTAGGAAAAAAGTTGTTCAGTATTTATAAAAATAAATCGAGGCCACGCATTGGTGGTATCAGGTGGCAGGTTACAGTTCTGCAATTATGTTATGGAATTTATTTCCACAGGATCGAAGTTCGGAATGGCAACAAGCAATTTAACTGAAGAAAACTGATGAGTACCTATTAAATACAGTGGTGTGGAAGCAGTCCGTGGGTCAGAAGCGCTCCAAACGCTGAATGATCGCTGAAGTCAAAAGAATACTTAGGGAAAGGTTAACCCTGTATTTGGCCTGTCTTCATATGTAGCCAGTTTCCTCTTTGGGCTGAACTGATGTGGCCATTCTGAAGTTTACAAGAAACATGAATTAAGCCATACGCAATCGTCAGCACAAACAGAGAAATATTTTTTTGTTTGAAAGCTTAAATTCTTATGTCTTCTTGAAAATAAGCATGATGAGCAACGAGAACTCTGAGTGTCTCAGTGCAATCATCTGGCTTCAGGCCATACTTCTTTTTCTAGTCACTCAAAGGCTCTTGCCTTTGTGTCGCAGCTGCAGGAAGCTTTGTTTGGCTCATGGAGCAGGAGGCGCAGGCTTGACTCTGTCAGACTACCAAGTCACTAACAAACTTCTTCAGATACTGAACTCCGGGACTCTCAAGTCAAGTCAGAAAACGCTAAATGCATTTAAACACTTTTTTCAGGACTTGAAGGCTTCTTAGCTAGATTCTAGGTATTTAAACACTCTTTGTATACAAGCCACAGCTCTATTACAGCTTACAGCCATTTCATCAAGCTTTTCAAAATCCTTTGAAAACTTTTCAAAATTACAAACAGTAGAAATCTAATAGTGAAAAAAGTCTGATCTTCCAGTGGGCTCTGGCAGAATTCTATGGTTCTTCTACAGTCTTCTTCAAGACAATGTCTAGGAGGAGATGAAAGCAAGGATGGAAGCCCGAGCACTAAGCTAGGAGCTAATAAATTGGTAAGGACATATTGTAAAGTCTGTCACTTTCTAGCACATAGATAACTTTCTTTATTTGGCACTGTATTCTGCAACTTCTTACCGGAGGTAAGTGTCTCTTCCACAAATCAGAAAGAAGTCAATTTTCTCTCCCAAAACTGCACTAAGAAAGAGAAGTGGACGTTTTACGTAGTAATTTTGTGCTTATCTAGAATACTGCATTTGGCTGTAAAGAACATTGACGGGTTTGGAGCCAAGACAGAACTCTAGACTTTGCCTCCTTCTTGAGATTCCTATAGCACGGTTAGAAAATTAATTGTATGCCCGTTACCATCAAGTCAGTAAAAGATTGTTATTTAGGTCATTATAAAATAGAATAATTTTCACAGGAGTGAGGGAGGGACTTGAGGAATATCTTCTGTGCTATGGGTGGGTAATCTCACATTTGAGGTGTTGTATACAAGGAATACTGACATGATTTCTTTTTTTTTTTTTTTCCCAGTTTTATGTACCTCCTGATCCATTTAGAAATGTCCTTTGAGAACATACCTTAGATCATATCACCAGCAGATTTCAAACCCATTTTGTGAATACTGGCAAGGTGTAACAATGACATAGGTCACTGAACTGCCATTTAGCAAGATTGAAGCAGTTTGGGCATGACCAAAAGCAAAGATTTAGATACCTGATAACTTTTATTTTGTGAGTATGACTACCCAGAGATCATGAGCAGTTTCCACTAGTAGAAATGCATGAGTAGCTGCTATCTAAGCCTAAAATTTGGATTTATGATTAAGATGACTTGTGAGTATATTCTACCCATTACCTTGCGTATCTAATTCAAAGGATGTAATGAAATATCTTCCTGATATTTTAAGAGCTCTAACTTGCTATCTGCATTGATGTAACTAATTATATGTATACTTCCTGATTACTGATTATACTGTCACACAGGCGACAGGTTATATTTTGAAGTGCAATAACAGGTGAATCCTATGTGAACCATCTCAGTAGAAGTAGATCCATTTCAATATTTTAAAGCAGTTCCTAGGAAGAAATAGATATAGGAGGCATGTGTGTGTCTCAGTTCAAAAGTAATGCAATTCAGTGCGGTAATTTCTCTTCTAGCATATGAGTTTTCAAAAGGAGAAATGAGGCAGCTCGTTTTGATGAATTCCATTAGCTGAGGTGAGTCAGCAAAACTTCCCTTCTTCCGAACTAGGCATTTATTGCACGAGGCAAATGATTTTTAAGGCTAACCACAGTTTTCTTTGAAAAAGAATGCAATGTAGGTTGTATTAATGCATTTTTGTGATTCTGATGTTAAGTGGTAGATGACTCAAGTCTTCTTTAAACAAATAAAAAATACCCACATGTGTGAACGACACGACAAATGAGAAACTGCCACAGCATTTGAAAGAGACCAGCATTTTTGTGTATACAAAAAAACTTCAAACAGTGGCAACCTGAGTGTCTTCTAAAGAGCAGTGCTTTAGGCCTCACTTTGCTTAGCCAGTAAGTAGGATTTAATGCCATGAAAAAAATTCCCAGCGCTGAGGCAAACAGTTGATACAAAACTGACTACTGTATGAGCATCACAAGGATTTTGTCTTTCTTTTCTCTGAAGCGCTGGCACAGGCAAGATAGCAGGCTCTATCCTCCAATGATCTGATAGGGTATAGCAAATCTTGTCTTCCTTTGAAAGTTTTCTGCAGGCATGGCTATCAGAATGGAGAGATTTTGAAGAGCTATAGGTGTTAGGGTTTTTATCTCTTATTTCAGCTCTCTAATGCAGAGGTAAGTTATTTTCCTCCAGGAAGACCAATTCCATATGTAAAGTTGAGCATGTTAAATGCTGTTCTCTCAGATCTAAATCACTTTCGGAGGACAGGGAGGAATGGTGAGTCAGAAAGTCAGTTTTTGTGTGGAATTTAAAGCCAGGAGGAGTATGTCTGTATGCTTGATGCGAAGCAAGCTCTTGCCATCTGATCAGAATAACTGACTTCCATAGACAGCTAGAGGAGAAGGAAATAGAAGCAAGTGAAAACTGGAACATCCACAGAAAAAACAGGTGAAGTCTTGGACATTACTGGGCAGAAAAGAACATCCAAATGCTTCCTGTGTGGAGTAGTAGGGCTTGTTACTGCATAGTCTGTAATCAGAGGAAGAGAAAGAGGAGGGCAGATCGGTGTTTCTTGCTGTTGCTAGTGTGTCCCTGGAAGAACGGCTTACGGTTTGCACAGACGCTTTTAAGAAGCAGTCTAGAAAGAATAATGCAGTCATGAAATCTACATGTTTCCCTACTCTACCTCGATTTGTAGGTCTCCGTAATTTCTACAGCTGTATGGAGATAATAGCATAGGAAGAGTTTTGAGCAAGTTATTACAAATAATAGTCTAATACAAACAGAAAACAAAACTATTAATTCCACAAATTTGCTCTTCTTAATTGTGTTTTAAGTAGTCTGGATTACTTTAACTCAGGTACATCTTTCATAAACATTATAAACATCCCAATATTCAAAGATTCTGAGAATATGCAAGGTATGGAGTTTGAATCAAGCAATGCTTACGTAAAGGTTTAATATTGTTGGGCTGCTTGGGATAAAGCTGGGAGTACACAAACAGGCCTGGTAATTCAGGTAGCCTATGAATTTAAGAATGGAAGGTCATACCTTCTAAGCCATCCTCATATTACATTAAAACATACAAACAAACCCAAAAAACCCAACCACCCCACCCCCAAAAACCTCAAAAATTCAAAGTTCAGTAGCCTTGGCAGGTAAGTGTGCCAGTTTAAAAGACTAATACTGAAACATCGGTGCTTCAGCTGGAATATACACTATTCTAGTTTGCTAGTGCTGCAGTGTTCTGTTTTGTCAGTCTGTGAACTCATATTCTATACAGTATCATTTGTCAGAAGTCCATTTCACTTTTACAGTCCCTCTCTTTTCCCACTTCTGAATTATGGTTTTCTCCATGCCTGTTATATGGGGAATTCTTGGTGATAAAAATAATACACGGTACATAATGTCTTATGTTTCTGATTTGATTTTTTTTTTCTAGTTTTTAAATAATTACCTTTTGTTTCCATCCTGTGGAGAAATGATTTTACAGTTTCAGTGGTTTTTTTCCTATTACTAATCCTATGCAGGTACTAAATTAGGAAAAAAAACCCCAGCTTCGGGGAAAACATTCTGTGTTCTTACTTACCCTTAAATGAATTAAAATATGGTGATATTGCTCTCTGTTCAGTTTCTTAATTTATTTTTGTAGAGTTTAGAAATCTCTTAATGTGATATAGGTAGTTAAGACTGCCTGCTTTCCTGTGTTTAAGTGCTGGGTGTGTATCGCAGGCTTAGTTTAGTGATTTTCTTTTAAACAACTCTTGTTGCTTATAAAAGCTCTCTGTTTTGTTTGTTTGTTTGTTTGTGGTTTTGTTAGAGCATAAATAGGAAGGGGATCATTCCGGAAAATTTCTCATCTGAACTGAATTTGTATCCTAGAGGTCAACAGTGAATGTTCCTTATTTTTCTAAAGGCGTGAAGGACATCGGGAACTCCTCTCAGACTCTCTTATTTCTGTCATTTCTGTTTGGCTTTGTGAAATGCTTAGCACAGTAGAGCTGGAGCTCTGAAGGGCAGGGACATTCTGGGAGGATGAATAATCATTTATATAACTTGAACTGTTTCAAATCTAACATAGCATGGAGCTTAACACTAGAAACAAATTTATCCCTAATTCTAAGTATAATGGCAATCTTAGAAAGTTTTGCTGTTCAAGAGCTCCAGTCTAAGACGTGTAAGGGTTGATGTGGAGGGTAAGCAGTTTGTGAGACTTGGCCTTCGTCCTGTGGGCAGTCCTATGGTATTATGCTGGAGTGTTAAGAGCTAGATGGATGTGAAATTTGATAAGGATTTGGAAGATTAGTAGATTTATTGCTAGGGGGAAAAAAAAAGTCTTCTAAAGTCACAGAGCCATTATTAGGTAAAGTACTGGAATAGCCTTTGAAAAAGGGTGTTGCTGTTGCATATAATTTTACTGGAACTCAGCTGATGCATGCAAGATTTGCTATGACTAATAGGATTGCAACAAAACAGAATACAGACATTTTTCTTGTAATTTAGTGAGGCGTCTTTTGATCCATGATCATCCCTGAGCTCAGGGCTCACTGTGCAAGGCTGAAAGTGAGTGACATGCTCTAAAAAGAATTAGGTCCTTGTGACTTATGGAAGGTGGCTAGAACATAATTCCCTTGCTCATTGGGATTGCATATTTTAGTTTTATCTCACTCCTGTGTTTCTAGGAAGGTTAAAAAGTTGTTATTTCCCTCAAGTTTGATGGCAGCAGAGACTCAACTGATTAGTATGGGTCTATGTAAGGTTTGTAAAAAATAAAACAAACAAAAAAACCCCAAACCCGAACAAAAAACAAAAAACCAAAAAATGTCTGTCAACTTTTTAGACAACCCAATAAGCAATCTTAACAGAGAAGGAAGAAACTAAACTTCCATGTTAATTTCAGAGATGATTCCTCCAGAACAACGATAAGGCACACTTGGATAGAGTAAACCATGGAAGCTTCTTGGGCTATTCTCACAGCTTCTGAGGATAAAAAGAGAAGCTCATTCAAGACTACTGCATTACACTTGAGGTCTTGTTAAGGGGAATGGGAAAATGCTGTATATACAAAGACAAGAATTTATTGCTAATCTAATTAAAGTCATAACAGTCTATTAAATACAACAACTATTGTTATTAACACTCTTATTACAATGTTAGTAGCACTCCCAGATCAGGTCTAGCTATTAAAATAGAAACTTGCAGGTCAAGTATATTCAGAGCTTTTCCAGCTGTGTTCACCGGTGACGTGCATTTATATCAAGTGTCATATTTTATGGCAATCACAGCTCTTCCTCTTCTGCCTGTTTTCCCATACTGGATATGTACCCAGTACACCTCATTCTGATCCTTACCACTGACTGCGTTGTTACCTACCTTCTGCTGCCCTTCTTTGCTTTCTTGTCAGATGGAATCACTGAAATAGAAAACTTAGGCAAAAGATGGTCTTATTTAGTTTACTTCATTAAAACATTTTGGCAATTTTTTAAACCCACTTTACACTTTCATCTTAGGCTGAATACTAGTGCTGGAATATATCTAAGGTAGTAATTCTAGATGGAAATGCTGTACTGAACATAATGTGCATATGTTTAGAAGAACAGTCATTGCCACACTTCTACGGAAAAAAATTAAATTGAGCCCGTGAAACAATATGCCTGATTATGCTAATTGGTACCTGTTGTTTGTAACGCTTGGTAACTCTATTTTTTATTTTCTTTTCAAAACTGTGAAAGAACACTTGGCTGTCTAATGTGGTCATGCAATTACTGCAACTTCATGTTGCCATGTTGGGGCATGCACAAATGACCAGTTCAACATTTAACTCTCCATTTATGCATGTGACTATTACAACCCGTTGTTATGGTGATGCAATTTGGCACGAGTGCACATCTGTTTCAAAAAATCATTAGCAGAGTTGTTAAGGTTTTCAGAACACTTGCTTTTGCTGGGTCTGATGTTGAAAGCTTTCATGAAATCTAATGATGAGCTAACTTTTACGTGAGAGAATTTCTTATACTAAAAAGGGAAAGGTTTAGTGTTTCTCTCACACACAAGGGCATTGTCTTTGGCAGAATTTCATGATCTCTGAATTAGTCCTTTAAAACAGCAGCATTCGTCCTGATAAATTCAGTTTCTGTATTCCTCAGGTAGATTATGAACCCGAGCAAAATACTGGTGGTTTTAGATTTTCCTGGAGCAGAAGCACAACTTACCCCTATCAGAGAGGTTACAGCAGAACAGAACCATGATTCATTCTTTTGTTCCCCATATAGGGACAGGAAAATCTTAAACAGCTCGCATCCCATTTTGTAATGCAGACTAAAACAACCTTGTCTCATCACGACAGCAGCTATTTTCTTCATCAGAATCCCATAGATGACCAGACAAAGCCTCTTTTTTCCATGCTTGGTAAGTACCAAGGTCAGCCTCTGCTTTTTCACCATAGGTTTAGCAAAACATTGCTTCTGATTATCAGGTGGCTAAATCACGGTCCAGTTACAGTTTATCTGTCGCTCTTGCTACCCCATTGAACAGAAGGAGCACTTCAATGTCTGTCTTTTCTTTTCCAGGATTATTAGCAGCATCTATGAGCTTTGACTAATTCTTATGATGTATTTCAGTAATCTCAAATGTTTCGTTTTTTGTCAATAACATAAAGCAACCAGAAAGTTATTGTTCAGCCCCCCTGTATACCTTTTACAAACCCAAGCAGTTAGGCTTGTTAATGTTGTGTGACAGGTAGCAGTAATCCACAGCTCTGATTTTTAAGTCCCTATTTTTAATTTTAATTCCCCACTATTTTAAATAGTTAATTATTATTAGGATAAAGTTTTCAGTTTTGTATTTTTATCTCTGATTCATAATCCAAGTAGCCAAAATTATTAGAATTCACTGTGTCAGTTATTTGTATGATTCAATATTGGACCAACTGGCTAACAAAATCACGTTACCTTGGTCCACTTCTTAGTATGAGTCTTCAATTCCTTTAATGAACTTTAACCAGGCAAGCAGAGCTAGCTTACTGGGACTAACATCTTCTGTCCCTTTACATTTGTTACCTTCTGTGAAACTGTAAAGAGGCACTGTGGTAACTTCAGTCTGCTTTAGGCCTCTCTTAATTGATTTTCTGTGAATTTTAATGATAAAGCTTCTCAGATTGCTAGTTGAGTCGTAAATGGATCTGGCATGATCACTTTCTTAACATGATACTGTCCCCAGTGGACCTGCTTGAATTAAGACAGTGACTTCAATTTCCCATTAGTTGCTGACAGCTCCATGTTTAAAAAGTCCTCTTCATTTGGGACCAAAAATATTGGACACAAAGCACAAAAGATGGTTCTCATTCCCAACTCCAAGAAAAGGACTATTAGCATAAAGGGAAAAAGATCTTGTCTTAGACTGAGCCAGAAAAGTTAGCATCTAGCCCTAGTTGGGGATTCTAGTTGTCTGAAGTGCTGTGTGCCTCTGGAACAGTGCAAGTGGCCCTTCCCTGCTTGAATAGATCATGTGAGTGTAAGTGGGACTCTGCTGGTGCAAAAGACTGATGATAAATCCTTGTCTGGGAGAGGCAGTGAATGAGCAGGGTCTCCAGAGATTGGAGTTACCAGGTCATGGTGGTAGTTGGCTCTCTTCGCTGGAGATGCAGTGGAATCACTTAGTCTCCTGTTTATCATGCTGGAAACACCCTCTGGTAGGTCCCCAGGTTATGGAGAACACCCCAACTTGCTCTATTCACCGCTAGCATCCTGAGATGTGTCATGTAGAGTCAGAGAGGCCGGTTATTCATATCGTCACTGTAACCCTTATGCTTTAGCAGGCCTAAGAAAACTTAATTTATTTTTCTTCTCCTCCCTGGCTTTCAAAACAGTTTCCCAGCTGGTTGCCTGTAAAACTTCTGCCATCCTGGGCATCTGGCTTTGTATGTATTTATATCGAGTTGCTCTAAAACATCGGGAGGCATTCCAACTACAATGTGGCTGGAGAGCTGGAAAACAAGACCATAAGAGATTTATAAATAAGTCTTGTGCAGCTGGCTGCCAGCCTTATTTTCAGGCATTTTTTTTTTCCCCTGCATGTGTTATGGAAGTTGAGATGTCCATTAGAAAAGGTTGCCTTTTAAACACCCCCCCCCCAAAAAAAAACCCAAACAAACCAACAACAAAAAACCCAAACCTCAACCAAACAAAATCCTGAAAATCCCAAACCAGGACATTCTGAGAATGTGTTGTTATTGTTTCTTTGTAATAACCAGACTGTATTTAGCATGAATTTAGGTATGTTTTATGTGAGGATCGATGGATGAAAAAAAATGTAAAATCTGAATGAATAAAAGAAAAAGGCACAGGGAAATCTAATTATCTTCCCTTCCAGCCCACAACCCCCAACTAATTGGTGTATAAAGCTGGATTGGCACAAAGAAAGAAATTTCAGAACTTATCAGTTTGTTGAAGAAGAGGGGAACCCCCCCCTTGGATTTCTACATATTAAAGTTCCTATGAAGAGTTTCCAAAGGGGAAAACTAGGGGCTGTATTTTGCCCTCAAATGCTTTCAGCACAAAATCTTCTCTTAGGACAGAGCACCATGCAGATTTCATTTTTTATTTATAACTGCCAAAGGTGTTCAGTTCCATAATACCAGCCCACCGCTAGTTTGAATGTTACAATAAAGCTTCCCTTTTGAACAGAATGGCTATTCGCTAGATGGAACAGTAAAAGTTCTATTAAAAGCATGAGGCAAAAAAATGAGTAGGTTTTTTGACCTACTGCTACATCTCACAAGCATTCTCCATCTCCCACCCCCTCCTCCCCCCCACCTGACTTATGCTAACATAGGTAGTTTACATGAATAATGTTTTGATACGGCAAGAGATCTATGTTTAGCTGAAGTACAAATGAACGTTACAGCAACTCTTGTAATGTGCTCAAACATCCTTATTGGGGTTGGAGGATGCAGCCATGTGAGCAGTTCAACTTTGCAGTGAAATATAGTCCCTAGGTAAGCCTGACCCCAAACTTGCAGATGTTCCTGAATATCTTTTTGCTTATTTCAGTTAACATCCCTTCTGGATATTGAACAGTTGATGGGAGATAATGAACAGAGGGACCCTCCTTTCCTCTCCACCATACTTGCAAAAGAGGAAGTAGCCAAAATGCAACCTCACGTGGACGGGCTGGATTTTCTCATTTCTGGCTCTTCATGTCCAAAGTCAGCACTGCTAAACTTCTGTTAAGAATCCTCCCAACCTTACCTCTAATCTGGCAGACCTAGTACTAGCCTTTCTGAAGTGTTACCTTTCCACTTAAAAATTAAGGAAATAATATGAACCCTCCTCAAAACCTGAAAGCCTACAGACTTTATTATATCTTCAAATAGAAATAGATAGATGGGGTAAGTGGATGAGGAAATGATGTTCAGAAAGGTTAAATGAAGTTAATAGGAAGCAGTCTGCTTTAGCAGTCCAAAGATCTGGATTATTGTAGTGATGTTACTAAAATGTTTACTGTGTCATTAACAGACAAGTCTGTTAATCTTTCTAAGACTATTCCTCATATATAAAATTGAATATTTAACTGCTTTGTCATTTTAACTCATTGCTAAAGGATAGCTTGAAGGATAGGAAACTATGGATGAATGAATAGATACACAATCTGTCCTTAAGGCTCATAATACATTTACTAGGTTTTTTTTCCTCCTGATTCATAATACCAGGATCACAGTATAGGATCATTTTAGGTTCCTTAAATAATGACTTTAGCAAAGAAGCAAGAAACAAACATTATTGTAGATGACATTTTATAATATTTCAGGCTGGGTTAACTGCAGTGAAAATCTGGATCTTGACTGCACAGACATGCCTCTAAGCAGTTGAGTTTTGAGGTCTAGGATCAAGTACCTAAAATATAGGTCTACACTTCGCTAAGTTCTAAGGGCATCCCTTCAACAAAGTATTCTTCAGCCCTTTCTCTCTTCACCATAAATTGCTGAGACCTTCTGGGTCTTTCAAACAATTTGAGGTTTTTTTGGAGGTTGTTGTTGTTGTTGTTTGGTTTTTTTAAGCAGTCTGTAGTGTTTTTGCAGAACAGAAATTAAGTTGATGGAAAATTGCATTATTTGCTAGTGTTTTCAATCTGCACCTATACCAGTGTCCAATGTTTGGATCAGATTGTTTTCAAGCAGTTAACTGTCTAACTGACTGAATGCTCGAGCATAATCAGGCTCATTATGTTCAAGCAGTTGAAAGTTCAATGCGCAATGAGAAATAGGATAGCAATTATCTTCTAAATTCCTTTGCATGAACCACAGGAGGTGCTTGTGCTCAGGACTGGAGTCCTGGGTAATTTACATCATCAACACAGTTCTGGTTTTAGTTTCCTAATGTGTTTTGGAAAAAAATTCAGCATGGAAATGATTGAAGTCAATTTTTATGTTAATCCTCAGACTGCTGTGAGTAGGAGTAGGACATGCGTATGATTTCAGACTTAAAAAGCAAATAAAGGTCAAGTAGTAAAAATTCTGAGCTCTGAAAATGCAGGACAATTGCTTATCCCAGGTATTCATTAAAACTGAATTCTAGTATATTCTAAAGATTAAAAATGAACCTTGGCAAAGAAAATTAATTTGCAGCTAAGACACAGAAAGAAAGCATAGTGGCTATAGTAATGTTTTCTTCTTTGTTCATTAGGGTAGACTAAACTCTTGCCTCTTACGTATCATACCATACTCCTGTTACACCTCTTACTACATTTTGAAGGTGTTGCCATCCAAAAAATTTTATATGTGGAATGGTGGGGAGATGGGGAAATACAGGACTCTTGTATCCGAAACAGAGAGCTTGGGAAAGAGGCAGCTTGTGAATTCTAGTTGGTAACAGTACAAAAGGCTTGGAAGGTGCCTGCATATTAAAAGTATGGGATTACATTAGGCTTTTTAAACACTTTGTTTTATTGGGCTTTGAATATATGTGATATTTCAATATGTGGTATATGTATCTTTTTAATCCTTAGTCTTTTATCTTTAAAACACATGTTCTTAAGAAGGCTCTTTTGTAACGGTACATCCGTATTTGGTGCAAGGAATGTGCTATCAAAGCCAGTAATTTGACATGTTAAAACGATTATCTTTGTTTTCTACAAAATGTGTGCAGGCAGCAGATGTAAAATCTTGCAGGCCTTATCAGGCAAAACTGTTCATGTTAGTAGAAAAATGGCTTGAGTAAGGACTGAAGGAAAGAACTGCTGAATCGGTATTCAAATTAAATTCAGAGGATTTTCTGATGACAGAGGTGCAAATTCATTTGTTTTTTCTTTTCTGCAGTTTGGCTTCTAGGTGGAGAATTGTTTGTCCAGGGATTATTAAAGATTTTGTATAAAATAGGAGACCATCGATAATAGTGCACTTTTTTTCAGAACTCTGTCTAGCTTGGCTGTTGTTAGAAATATATTAGATAAGTTAGGAAGTTCTTAGGTCAAATGCTCCCAATCTGAAGGGAATATATCTTTCTTCATCTTGGTGGTGGGCAGTAAGGTGGCTTATTAAACACCTGGGGCTATTGTATGGGGGTATTATAGGCTAGATGTCACATGGATTCCTCTGAGCAGTGCTGGGAATAGGAAAAGAGACAGTAGAATTTTTTTATCATCTTGAGACTAGACTTAAAGGAAGTACATGAATTAACCATATATGAAATACAGAATCATTTATGCTTAATCAGCTTAACAAAGGGTGAATATAGTAAAACAATAATATAGGTGTAAGCATTGTATTTTTTTTGACTCAGTTTCACTTTTCTTTTTCAGCAGAAGATCTAAACCAGTTGTTTTCATGTAGTTAAAATAGAATTTTTTTCCAATTGGGACTTTAAAAAGGTATATTTTTTACAGTTTTATTGCAGAGAAATATGCTCTTCATAAAGGTCACACACAAATGCTATGAAGCGCTGAGGTCCCAAATGCATTTGAATGAGTACACTGACATTCCCATTGTGTGTGTAGGTTAAATCATAGCCATGTGTTCTTTATTCTTTTTTTTTTTTAATTTTGTTTTACTAAAAAGGAAAACCAATGTTGTTCAAGTTAGATATGCTTATGTTAGAAACCATACTAGATACTATTGCTGAGGCTTTTTGCCAAGTTTGTTTTAGAGCTAGGTGTTTTGGCTGGGTATTAGCTTAGAAATTTTACTGTACCAATACATGGTTTGAACCACTTTGACTTGGTTCACTTAGAATCTAATGAAATTCAGTCTCGACACAAAGCTTAGATAAATTTAAAAGAAAGAAAAAAAACAAAAGAAAATCCAAACTCTGCATTTTGTCAATACATCTTTATGGTCTGTTCTCTACAAAGAGCATGTGCTCCTTTAATAATGTGGGCTTACAGACAATGGAAGAATTGTTCTATTGTCTGGCTTATCATACAAACATGAAGAGGTTAATGAAGTCATGTGACAAGTTGAACAAGTTTAAAAAAGTGTTTTTTATTTCACGGCACTTTTAAGATTGCACTTCAGCAAAACTGTGAAGTCTTGCTCCAAAGCCTCGTGATGCTGAAAAAGTAGATTGCTTGAGAGGCTCGAACCAAGCCCTAATCCCCTGTTTTCTAGATTGTTCTTCACATGTTTTTCTGATCCTCCCTGTTGATGGAAAGTTGCTTGGTAACAGTAGATGATGATTGGTAGTATGGAAATTTTGCTGGAAATATGTAAGTTAAACATTATCTTTTAGTAGACACAGACTCTTGCTGGTAAATATTAGTTCAAAGTAGAGATCTAAGTACAAGAAAAAGTTAATCATGATTAACAGCATGCAATGATTCCTTCTATAAATTGTCATTGATTACACTGAGGATTATATGTTCCTCTGCGTAATGATTCATAACGAAAATATGAAAAATGAAGTGCATATGTATTATTTCTTGTATAAATACATTTTCAAGTAAACGCTATGCAAATTCTCACCCAATCAATGATATTTTCTGAGCAATTACATTTGAAGGCACTTGTCCAAAATGTTTCTCTATGAATTTCAGGCGCATTAACTATTTTTGGTTTTAGTTCTCTAAAATACCTGATATTCAACATCCAGCTAAAGACCAAAACATATGATATACTATAATAAACTCAGATGTTTCATGTCATAGATGAGAGGCGTTCCTTCTCAGTAGCTATCAATTGAAAACCCTTTTTGTAATTAGTTGTGGTTAATATCTGTGAATCTGTAGGTATAATTAGGAGTGCATAAATGTCAGTGTTTTGAATGGGCTGAGGATTTCAAAGGGTATACCAGAAAAGGACCTGATTTAATGTTGTCCAAAAAAACCAAAGTCACCTTAGAACAATTAGTTCCCATCTATTCCAAAGTTTTTTGGTTTTGCATTCAGTGCAAGTTTTATTCACTAAGGAGCAAATACCTTCTCAGAATCATTCAACGGGGTACCCCAATGTCTATAGAAAGAGCGCTCCACTGTTGAACTTGAAAAAACCTTCCCTCCTTCCAAGAAAGTACCATCTGAAATTGTTTCCCTGCACAAAGCTTGTTGATATGTTCTCCATCTTGGTTGACAGTTTCCAGCACTCTGTGGGTAACACGAATGTGGTGAGAATACAAAGTACGCCATGTTCTCAGGCAAAAAGACACTGTCAAAGAGTAAATTGTCAAAAGAAAAATTGTTAAAACATGTTGATAAGTAAAATAGCAACAATCGCAAGGACCAGATGGTGCTCATAGAAAACTTGAAAGAATTAATCATTTTGTTCTGTAGGCTGGTAGCAAAAATATGTTTGCTATATTTAAATGAAGATACTTTACAGAAGAGTTTCAGAGTAATTGGAAGTTTCTTTAAACTCTTTGTCAAAATGGTATTAAAAGAACTGTAGGCCAGATGATTCAGAACCAGGTAACTTGGTTCAAGCATTAGGTGATGGTAATTTAGAGAGCCTGTTTGAATAGAGGTAGAAGAGAACCCAGGCTTAGTTGGGAAAACAGTCACTGACAGCTCCTTGGTTTTTTTGATGGCTTGTTTAGTCCAAACCTTCCTCACTTCCTTGTCTTTCCTGTTGAATATTTTAGCCCTCGTGGCATCATCTGATGAAGTATTTGATGGAAAACTTTAAGTATGAAAGAAAAGAATTAAACCAGACTGTGCAGTATGTTGGAAACTACTATATTTTAGTATTTTATAAATTATTGTTATGAACCCTGATCTCAGTGATACCCCCAGTGGTTTCAGTAGAGCCATGATTCTTAGCTTTAGGAATCCTAACTATTTATTCACTGTTGCTTTAAGTATCAGATTACAGTTTAGATGGCTGTGGAAAACTTTTTCATGCTTTAAGACAGTTTTCTGTGTTTTTACCCTTAAAATATACTTAAAGACTCATGAAACAATTGCTTAAAGGTTCTACTACAATAATTTGGATGCTTCCCTGTTAAAGTTTGTCTCTTTCTGAGCTTTATACTGTGTGTTGTTATGTTTTTCTAGAGCTTAGACAGAATTGTAAGGTTTTGTTGGCTTGCAATCACTTGTTGTTGATCGTTTTATTTACTGTGATTAAAAAAAAAGGGGGGGGGGCAAAGTGAGAATATTGTAATTTTCACAGTCTGGCTATATGACCTGGTGCATCTTCCTTTCTTGCCAGTGCTATCGATTAGTCTACTAACAATAAGAGAGACTAGTCATAAATACTTATTTTAGGCTTTTATCACAGAGCCATTGCTCTGTGATTACTTCCAGTTTACGCTCTATTTTTCAAACCTTTGTATTTTTGATCCCTGTTTGATGGAGAAATGTACATTCTTATATTCAGAAACTAAAACAAATCCATGCTGTTCCTAAGCACAGGACGAGGAATGCCCCAGTGGTCTCCTATGGACTTTCCTCATTGTGCCTGGATGAGTTCTGCCTAGAACATGTAAGATGTGCTCATTGCTATCTGGTACTTCTGCTTGCTGTGAACTCTCTGTTCACAGCTGTGATTCTGTGATTCTCTAGTTGTAAATTAATTCTTTTTCAGTATCGTGTTGCCTGCTAGAGCCAAAGTAAACAAAAGATAAGATTTTCTACCATTATGGACAGGCAGCTCTCTTCATTTTCTTCTGTCTTTAAACTGACACAGTTCTACTGTAAAGGTTTTTCAGAGAGAACATTTTGTCGATATATACACATAATTACATAAATATAGTTTGTCTCCTAAGAAAACATAGCATTACAAGCTGTGTGCCTTGGGGTACTCAGAGAGAGTATTATTTTCGTCTTGAAATGCGTGTGAGAGTGATTCATTTAATGAATAGTGTGAGAAGAAATATTTTTAAAGACATTATTAAAAAAGAGAGATATTAACAAAAGTTTGTTGGGATTGCTACCCTCTGGTCAGGGTAACATTTTCAAAGACGTTTTGGGTAATGAAGCCCCTCATGCTTGTCAATAGTAATAGAGTTTTTAATGAGTATTCAGTCCCAAAAGGTCATTTTGTCTGTCCGTTGTTTAATTATGGGAACAAAATTATTTCTACCCTTACCTATTTGTGGATTTAGGAAGCAATGTGTGCCTTATGCTCACTATTCTTCAATGACAGCAATGTAATATTAAAGGCAGTGGAGAATAAACCCCAATTGAGATCGAAGAAAACACAAGCATAAATAAAAATGATAGTAAGTCATTTGTCTGTTTGATTACAGTTATGTTGAAGTATAAATTTACATAACCAGTGAGATTATATCAGCATAAAACTAGGCCAAAAGAATCAGCTTAAGGAGAAAAAAATGCTTTTCTTTCCTTATATTTAGCCTTTGTTGCACTCCCAATTTCTCTTTTTGTGCCTCTCTTGCTGCTGCCACGTTCCTTCTTTTTTTTGTCTTTCCTTCTTCCATTGTCACATTTTCCACTGAAATGAGTGAACTCTGCAATGTCATTGAAGATACTGTTACATTTTTCTCAATTAAAAAAAAACCCCACCAACAACCAGCTTCAGCCATGTCACACTTATCTTCCTTTGAGTAATGAATGTGTGTTTCTCTAATTCACTCTGTAACAACATGCGGGGGGAAAGAAGAAAAAAGGCATTGGTTGATCTTCCTTCCTTCTTCCTTTTCCTCAAAGGAGAGGACAACAATGTTTCTGTTAGATTTACCCTTGGAAGACAAATGAGAACATCCAAAGCTTTGTGGATTGGAAATCAATATGCGTAAAGCAAGAAAAATGGGCAATGTTATCAAGCAAATAGTTTGCACAGTCAGTGAACTCCAGAAAAAACGGGCCATTTTCCTACCCCTTGTTAAGTTGATAGACTCCAGCATAAGCAATTCCAACTGTGTTTCCCAACCTCTCTTTTAAAGCATTCCCCTTTCTGCCACAACGCACAGTGTTTGTGCTTGCCTTACAATGGTGCCAGCTGTGTACTGGTAGTTTAGTGCGTTTTTTGGTACTATCTGATTATTTTTTTAGAAGGGTGGTCAGCAATAATATTTTTCCTCTGTATTTGAAATGGTTGCTCACACCTTGTGTGCGAAATTTTTAAACTTTCTTTTTTAAAACTTACCCTGAAATTCCCTCGCTTTGCTACACTGAAGTTCCATATTGGGAACTGTATTAGGGAAAATGTTTGTAGCTAAGTGCATTCAGCTGAATCCAGTAGAGCTCTTTGGTGATGAGTAAGTCCTATAACCAATTTTAGAATAGAGCATTAGCTGTTCTTTTGCATCAGGGAACGTGACTTTTGCATCAGTAAGGCTTTGTACCGATTGATTGTGCTTTTTAAGTAAGAAAGTGGCTATTCTAATTCTTAACTATTCTGTCCTGGCATTTTCCATGTGTAGAATGTAATTAGGTTTATTTGGAGGACTCTGCAGAATTTCTGTTATGTGAAAATGTGTAGGTGGAATCTTGGCCCTATTAAAATAGATTAAAAGTTTCCATTGCCTGGAATGAAGTTAAAGTTTCTAACTGTGGTTTTGTACAAAATGGGCTAAGAAGAAGCAGGCAAAGTCCATCAGTTGTGGATATTTCTTATCTCAGATGTAAGTTCTCGTGAGAAACAGCCTGGACTGCGCAGTTTCCATGGCTTAAAATCTTCTGACCCTTACACCATCGTCAATTCTCAAAGTAGCAAAAAAGATACCATCTGAGTCAATGAAGAATCCGGATAGTTGTAGAAAGAATCAAGTGTAAATTTTTAGAAAATATTCATTTCAGTCAAACTGAGCTAGATTTCTTGGCACTGAAGCTCTCATTCTGTATTGGAAAATGTATTTATTTATTAGAGCTAAGAATTTAATGAAAATAACTGCCTTGGAGAGGAAGCTCTTTCGTTAGTGCAGAGGTAACTGTAGGTTAATTTTAAAGGTCTTTTGCAGCCAAATTATTTTGGTCTGCCAGAAAATTTACCTGGATCTGTACAAAGATATTGCCTATTCACATTCATTTGAATAATAGAAAGTCACACCATTTTCTTACTTAATCTATGGAGAGACGTTAGGTTTAAATTCCTGCAAGTATACTGCTGGCTTTACATTTGTACATTATAGGGGAAATTATAGGTACCACAGAGGAAAATTTTGGACTATTCTCCATGCAAACAGGGTTTGTCATTCTCTGTTGGACAGAGAAGATTTTTAAAGCTAAACCCAAACACACTCTGCCATCTTTCAGTATTTTTCCTAGAAGTCACTATCCCAATTAGCTTGACAAATTTATGGGACAACATATAGATAAGCAGTTAACCTTATTCCTTTGCTTGTAAATAATCCTACAGTCAGCTTCACAAATTGAGTTCTGTTCTCATCTTATCTTCTGTTGTCAAAAGAATTTAAAATCTGCCAAATTGAAAACAAGCAAGAAAAGCATGCTTGGCTTATTATGTCTTGAGTATATAATAACTTTCCTGAGTCTCCTGGCCGTGCCATTCTGAAATAAATTATGCTTGTTTTTGCAATATAGGACAATACCTGTTGATAGTATACCATCTTGTCATCCATTTCAAAAACATTTGTGACTGCTGACAGCTCTAGAGTCTTGAATATTTCTTAAGGAATTGAATTTTGAAATTACTGCTTACTACTTCTCTAAAATGTTCCATTACAAATGTCTTTCCTGCACTTTGTTTTTTGTTTCCTTTAATCACTTTCACTGATTAAAGGTGAAAATGCGAATCAGGCATTAATGGTTATTAGGAAAGGAATAGAGAATATGAAAGTTCATGCCCACATCTAGAACGACGTGTGCAATTCTAGTTTCTTTATCTCAAGAAGTGCATCAGAAGTATGGAACAACTTCTCCTATGTATGTAGGACATGCATATGTGCCTATGTAAAGAGACTTTTGCTGAAGTGGAGGGAGAACAGGGGATGAGCAAGGGAGCAAAGAATAGAAATTGAGGGCCGGTCAGATGGGAGTATTAGAAGAGGGCTAGTAATGTGCTAAGTCCAGAAATTGGGAGGTAGTAGTATGTCATTAAGCAAGGTAATTCATATGTCTCCTAAGAGATGGTTAAACCAGAAGTGACCTAATTTTTTTAGCTTTCTATGACCCAATGAAAACCAGATTTCATCAAAGCGTGCACATTCCTTAATGAGCCTGAGGTTCTAATATGTCGCTTGTTCTTCATATTTGATTCTTCGGTATGTTTTGTTGCAGTAATATCTTAAGATGGAAATAATCAATAGAGATGAATAATGCAAAGATGGCCATTATACCAGCCAGTTTGTAATAGAGCTTACAGACAACACACAGGAATGAATAAGAAGCTGAATAATGATGATGAGAGAACTAAATAATAATGGAGAAAAACACGTTTTCCCAAACTAGTACACGCAGTTCAAACCCATGGATACATCAAGGAGGAGAGCAAATCTTTGGACATTTTCCAGCTGTTGCGGTTCTAATTTCAGAGATGCATTTGATTCTCTTCACCCACTGTGTATATGAAAATACGGTATCTAGCACTAGCAGAAATTTTCCTCGCTTATGTTGAACAATTGTGTAAAAATAGCCTATATTTTAACTGGATTGTCTTGTAGCGATTTTTTAAAATTATAT
>NW_008824233.1:1158423-1171090 GCF_000699105.1 Pygoscelis adeliae | reverse complement strand
AATGAGTAATCAGACCAGACTCTATTAGCAACATCACTAAGGAAGAAATCAGTGTAAGTTCAGTTTAGTGGTAAAGGAACCTAGCAACATTATTTTCTCTGATAATTATGTAGAGATCAGTGTATTCACAGGAGAGGCTGTTGGAATCATTTTATTGTAGCATAGTTTTGCTTTGTTGCTGATGACTTTTTCTCTGCTCTTCTCATTGGCTTTCCAAATTCCAGTGAAAACCAAATCAGTTTCTTTCATGGATAAAATTATTTTTCAACTATAAACTCAGCCAAGGGAAATAAAATTACCTTCATATCTTGCATTAATTTTACCTCTGTTTTCTCTTTATAGTGCATGTGTTATTGCAAGAACTAAGTGGAATTAGCTTTTTAAAACTAGCAATATTGTTGATTATTATTATTTTTGGTAATTTCCATAAGAAACATCTCGTGCTTGTGCAAATGCATGTACATGTGGAGAAAGCTTAATTTAGCTGTTGAAGAACCACTATCTAGCCTAAATACTGTTGTCAGTACTGCAGGGCTAGGGCTAACTATTATCTTGTGGGTTTTTCATAGTAGGTATGTATTTATTGTGCAGTTAAGGGTAGCGGAAACTGTGTCTATCCTTCATTCCTAGATAAAATGGTTTGAAAATGCAGAATTATTTAGGATTGTTCTAGATAAAATAGCCTGGAGGTTGTTGGTTTATTTGTAAGTGTCACTTTGAACTATGACTTTCGCTTAATCAATGTATTCATGAGCCTCAGGCCTCTGCGCTCTTGTGCATGGCCCCATGTCACTATTTCTGTGACTGGATGTCAGCTTTGAGAAATGATCTGTCCTTGCATATGGACTGAGGGGTATGTGCCATGTTTGGGATGACTTTCATCAAATTCTCTCTACCGTATGGATCGTCTTAAAACCGACATATATTACAAAGTGGAAAAATAACAGTAAAACTTTTAACAGCTTGCAATGACTTAGCTTAGTTGTAGACAAAAGAAAACAGATCTTGCAACTTCAAAAACTTCCCCCTTCTGATAAATCATTATCAGGATACTAATTCTCTTATTTATAAAACACTTCTCTTAACCTGATCCATTTTCTGCTTGTAAGTATAATCTTAACTGTCAAAGTAAGGTTGCAAAGAGCTGTTGCAATAACCAAGGATTTAGGATATTCAACCATTGAGATGCATTCATGGAAAAAGACTTTCCTCTTGGAGGATTTTGTTTCTGGAGACAGACTTGCCAAGGGTAGATACCTTGGAGGCTTGTCAGTGATGGGGGATCTTTAGGATATGAAGGCTGGTGATTGGGAAAGGCTTTTATTAATTTCTATATCTGTTTGTAAAGGAAAACTTAGCAAATGAGTTTATGACAATAGATAATGAAATATTACTGGATAGGAGAAAGCAGCGTGGAAACAGCACCTCCGATTAATTATGAGAATGGTAGCCAGACAAATAGAGTGCATGGAAAACAGCTAGAGTTAGTCCCAACGGTGTGATCTGCTTTTTAATTCAAGGACCCTATGGGACAAAATGGAGGCACTTAGTGAATTCATGAAGAATATATAGTAGTATACTACTGAAAAAAACAACATGGTGGAATAACATCTGTGACAGATGTGTTGAAGGTTTTGCATATTTCAGGGAAGGAAAATGGGAGAGAGAAAAGTATGCAAAATCCAGGTTAGGTATGAGCTGATTCATTCTAAATGAGAAGAATTATAGGCAAAAGCGTAGCTGTGATTTGTTGTCAGTTTTAATAGGACGTATTTTGATTCACAGGAGCTCTCAATGTTAAGTCAATTGGGTGGATATGAATGGGAAGAGACTGGAATTTCTTTGAGTCAAAAGAGGAAAATCGATTACAAATGTATAAAAAAAGTGTGGGAAAGGGGAGGGAAAATGTTCAAAGAACTCTAAATATAATGAGGAAAAGATCATTTCCAGAAGAACGTAGGATTTAAGAAAAAGAGCCTCCAAAGAGTAGAACAAATGGATTGATGAAGAAAATGGTCGTGTTTTGGAGATCAAGAAATAAAGGGGTAAAATCAGATTTGAGAAAAGTTAAACAAAGGTAGATTTTACAAAGATTACTACAACAAATTTTCAAGTGTATTTTAATCTATATAAATAAAAAGAGAATAAAATCAGGGACACTGTCGATCAAATAGAAAATTGGGATATCATACAGAGAGAACTAGATTATCTTCAAAACTAAAATAATGGGATTTATAAAGCTATGCAATATTTTGTGGTGACAGGTAACAAGAATTTACATTAAAACTGGATAGACGATCTGGAGGAAATGACAGAGAAGGAGAAGGAGCTGCTATAAATGTCAGAATGACTATGAGAAACCAACAAGACACAACAGTGAAGAAAAGACAGATGTGATTGTAGAATGTGTCCAGCAAGGTATTTCCAACAGAAAAATATTCATACAGAGAATATTTTATCGCACAAGATTGATGAGATCTCACTTGGGAGGCCATATACAGTGAGTCACCCATTCAAGAAAGATGGGGGCTGGAGAGATGCAGAGGGCCTAGAAGGGAATGAAAAATGTGTAGTAGAAGAAGAAAAGTGCTTGACAGGCTTAGACACAAGGGAGACTGACAGATGGTATTATATACATATTAAAAATGCGTCAGAAGTGTGAATACTAGAGAGGCAGAAGACATATATAAATATGTTTCAGCTAGCCATAGATAAATCTACTCTGAAAATTAGAAGTGGATTTTCTAACCATTAAACATGGCAAAGTTTGCAACAGTCTTCAAAAAAGAGCAGTGAAATAATTGCAAAAATTGTCCAAGTGTGAGGTTACACTGCACCTGAAAGATTTTATAGTTTGCTAAGTAATTGTCAATTTCTTGTTTTAGGTTTTCTTACTATATATATTTAACCTTTTATGAGCAATGACTTAAAAATTAAGCTTTTCAGGTTTTGAGACTCATTTTCAGGCCCTGCAGACAGGCATTTATTCATTAGACTCTATGATGCCTTAGAGCTACTTGTCTGCTCTTGGATATTATGAATACAAACATTCGTGATCCAGTTGTTTACAGTGCCAGCACTGAATCGACATACATGAATTACCAGGTGCTTACTTTGTTTTAAGTATGACAGATCTATGGCACGGTATTCCTGTTTTATTATCTGTTTATTTTAAAACACTTAGTTTAGTGCTGGGGGAGTAGACTCCTCAGAAGAAATAAACATCTGTTACTATTGTTAGTCTGAGCATTTTCACTCCATAATGTTCTTGTCCCCTCTGGTAGGAGAAGAAAAAAAGGGAGCATCGCATACGTGTCAGTGTGTGGGGACCTGGGCGGGGAGAGGGCGACGTGTGCATGCAGCATTAGGTAAGAGTTTCTTTTGCCAGATCTGAAAGCGTCTTTTCCATGGTGGTTCACACATAAATAATATGAAAATCAGAATTTAAATGATAGTCTAGTGTCAAAAAAAGGATTTCAAAATGGATATATTAGTCTTGCATCCATGTATTTCTGGAAAAAAAACAACCCTCTCCAAAAAACAGTAGTGAATAATGCTACCTTTGGACCAAAGTTTTTAAACCTGAAGTTGGATTTCCACTCAGTTTAGACTACTTTCTTTCAGCATTAAAGTTTGAAAACATTGTGAGTGGTTATATTCACCTCAGGTAATTGGTATTCCATAGATACGAAAGGTGGACCTGATAGTGCTTCTTACTGTCGCAGTTCTCCACCACTTTTTACTGTAAGACCTTATTTTCAGGTACTTTTGTAGCTTTAAAATGCATGTGACCTTGCCACCTTCCCCTCCCCACATACAGAGTGTCTCTTTTAGATATCTTTTTCCTGCTATTTCAGCTAAAATAGCTCAGCCATTTTCTGAAACTGAATTAAGGAAAAATTCTTGTTACCCATGCTAATAAAATCGTATAACCGTTTAATCCAAATTATCTCATATCCTCTGTATGATGGAGCAGAAGCATGAGATCAGAGGAACTATCTTTTGCCTGGGATGAGTTTTTTCCGTCTTCATGAAATTTGCCCATCAAGTCACTAGTCTCTGAAAAATCTCATTTTACAGACATTTACTAGAAACATATGAAGTTTGGTAGCTTGAAGTCTCTGAAAATGCCCTCGGCACTAAACCTTCTCCAGAAATATAGCTTCTGAGTGAACTGTTGCTATTATCACTCCTCCCCGCTGCAGTTAATTTTCCTGCAGGGATTCAGACCATGGAGACCTCACAGCCTGAATTCCTCGCTAGCTCTCTAAATAACATCTCCAAATGGTTATGGTACCAGAAGAGAAGAGTCCATTCCATCCTGACCAGAATGACTGACCTTGGTTGATTCTATGATTCATGCCATTATCAGTTCTTGACTACAGGACATGCTGAGACAGCAAAGCATGGAGTGCTTAGGACACTGCACTAATACAGAAAACTGAAGTGTCCTCTTGAATATGGACTATGCAGAACGCAACAGAGACTCACTGAACTAATTTGCCACATAATGGTTAATTAAATTCAAGATTTCAAGTCCATGTACTCAGAAGTACTTTTCTGACTTTATGAAAGCTGAATTTAAGAAGGCTTTCCAGATGGGTGGCTGGCAAGATGAAACATTCAGGGTCTAATTTTACTCGCATTGGATTCCTTTCTTTTTTTTCTTTATTTTATTTTTCTTCTGCAAAATGTTTCTAGGGAAAGGAGGGAGGAGAAAAAAGGAAGTGTTCTGGCTTTATTTTTTATTTTTTTGGAAGGAAATTAATTTTCTGTAAAATTTTAATCATAGTGTTGAACATTATACAAGAACTTGGAATTACTAGAAGAGAAATTGTGCCTTTTCAGGAAATGAAGGGCCTTTTACTCAGCACTATGTTAAGATATATAGCGAGGATAGGTAATTAAATAGTGAATAGGTGCTCACTTACCAACCATAGAACATACAGATCTCGCCACAGCATACACATGAAAATACTCATGTATCATGCATTCAGATTGCCTTTAGTACGTACCTCTTCATATTCCATAGCTATGACATCTTTATTTGATGTTGTGTCATAACAAATGAGAACATAACCTCACTTTTCTGCCCGTTCATCTTTCTTTTCTTCACTCAAATTATGAAACAGAAAGTGGTAACACAGCAATTTTAGTATTGAAGGACACTGCCATTTTTTTTTGACTCCGTCTTTCTTTTAGGGATATTTCTCAAGCTCCATTTTCTTTATACGTGTGAAAAGAATGCAAAACAAACCCTTCTGAATCATATTTTCTAAGCCATTTTTGTCACCTCTGTTGTTCTCATCTGCTTGGTTTTCAATTTGTCTTTTTAAAATGTCATGTCCCAAACTGAATCCAATCAGTCGCTGTTGAAGCTTGAGCATTGCTGAGCAGGGCAGGAGGATTACTGTACTGGTTTGACACATCCTGTTACTGTTAATATAATCAAGTGTAGCATTTGTCCTTTTTCAGTATAAGCATCTTATATTTGATTCTCAAGCAATTTATGATTTAACATATAATAACCATATCTGTCTTTGCAGGAATGTTCCTTGGCCCACATTTCTCATAAATACTTGCTTTTGGTTCAATATTTACTACCACTGCAATTTTTTGGACCGTAAAAAAATATTTTTTCAAAAATATATATAAAATGCATTAGGCAATGGAAAACTAAGGCAAAATGAGTCTCTGTGGCAGGGAATATGTTACAGGTTAAAACAAAGTTTTAAAAAACAGTAAATAAAATACATTGGCTTCATTCAGGTGTGATTTAAAGGTCCCCACCAGAGCGAGCTGTTTATCCAAAGTGCCAGAAGCAGTTTGGAATTGCGAGGTTGTTACAAGTAGATGCGGAAAACTGAAGGGCAGAGGATCAGATAAGAGGCTCCAGAAGAAAAGGCACAACTGGGTTAGGTCACGTAGTAGGCAAGTTGCAAGGCAGTTAAGTTCAGGTGAAAAGAGACTCCATAGAAATAAGCTTAGCAAGTGCTCTTGACTGAAGAGAGAGCTGTGCCCAGGAACGCTCTGGCCCGGCACTAGGGAAGGTTACTGGGTAAATTCGGGAAGGCAAGTAACTGGATGCTAAATCCCTCAGCGTAATGGGAGTAAATGCTTATCCATTCACTTGTGTATGTGCAGAATTAGTGAGTCTTAGTTCATCAGTCAGACACCTGATGTAGATCAGTTGCAGACTTTTTGTATGGCACGTCAGCACCCCAAAGGTAACTTTTTCATTGTCGTTTAATGAATCTGCAGTAGCTTGATTGTCATGGAGAATACAGATAGCCATGAGTGCTGGCATTTTAATCATTTTAATCATTAGAATCATAGAATCATTAAGGTTGGAAGAGACCTCTAAGATCATCGAGTCCAACCGTCAACCCAACACCCCCATGCCCACTAAACCATGTCCCTAAGCACCTCATCTACACATCTTTTAAATACTTCCAGGGATGGTGACTCAACCACTTCCCTGGGCAGCCCGTTCCAATGTTTAACCACTCTTTCAGTAAAGAAATTTTTCCTCATGTCCAAGAGGAAAATTCTGACATACTGCAGTTAAAATGGAATGTTATTGCTATTAATTCAGGGAAAAAAACCACAGTAATGGTGACATTTGAAACAGAAGGAACAGTAGACACCTAATGGTAGAATGCAGAAATTTGCTACCAAGATGTCTTAGCTACAGATACCACCTCCTGAGTGTTGAAATTGATTTTGAAATCAATAGTTGAAATAAATTGAACCTACTACTCTAGATCACTTTACTTCTTCACTACCAAATGGACATATAGCCATGCACTCTGCTGCAGACGTCAGTAATGTGATAGATTGACACTGCAGTAGGAGGGGAAAGGCTAAATTAACTTATTTTGGACATTAAATGCTATATGCATGCCTGATGGTTGTTTCTTTTTTTATGTCAGGAGAAGCAGTCTTAGGAAACCCACATAAGTCACCACTATAACTTACTTTGCCATAATACCTAGCTAGCTCAACAGGTCGGACTCCTGCCGTGGTATACTCTGCATGTACAAGTACTCTCTTGGATTCAACCTATGTAAATAAGTAAAAGTCCACGTGTTTTAATTTCTGCTAAATCTTCCAGTCAGTGATCTTTTCACCTTTACAATAAACCAAATATTTTGCCTTCTTAATATGTAAGTTCTAAGGATGCAACAGTCTGTTTTCTGTTTTCTCTCCTGTGACCAGGCTGACCCACTTTCACATCTTCCCAGAGAAAAAAAAGACTAAAGCTCTTCAAGTTCCTGTTGCCTCTCAGAGCAGACTATGGTTTTTTATAATTTTATATTTTTATAATTTTAGTAGTTCCTCTGCAGATCAGGGAGAAAAATAAATCTTTTCTGAGATCCTCTGAGTTCAAAGTTGGAGGTCAAGAATATGTGCTAGGCAGGGGAAAGTAATAAGGCAATCAAAGCTCACAGATGTTAAAAATATCAGGAAATCAGAAACATGAGTTAACCAGTCATTGACTGTTATTAATGAAAATTACCTAATATTTACATTAACAGGGTTAATCTCAAAGAAAGACATTATCTGGAATATAATGTAATTAACGCATGGATGCACCCATACGTGGGTGCTTGGATAATGTTTCTTGATTTTGTTTGCTTTTATCTGTCTGAACTACTTCTACCATCTCTGCAATATTTACTTGTAAATGCTGCAATTAATTATTCTCCTACCTTAAAAAAAAGAAAAAAGAATTCTCCTATCTCTGAAACAGCCTGACTTTTAGGCAACTGGGATTTGAGCCAGGTGATCTTTACTTGTTTGAATAGCCTCCATGGCATCCTTTTACCACTTCCGTGGGTAAAGTGAATGGTGTTTGAGATCCAGCTGTAAAACGCACTGAGCAGCCCCAGTTCCATTTGTGTGCAAAATCCCCATGGTTGTTTTTCAGAATAATCCAGAACGGCAATTCTACAGTAGCTCCCCTACGGGCACTCTAATTCCACACTAGGAATATTTTTGTATGGACTAAATGTGGCCATGTTGGGGGCTAGTGGAGAACAGCTATTAGGCTTGAAGTTCACTCCCTAGTTTATCTCATAGTGGCTTCCATCTGCAAACAAGCCTGTATCATTCCTTATTCCTCATTTGTGCAAACTCTTTCTGCAAGAGCAGTCAAGAGAAGTTTGCTTGAATAAAACCAGGTTAAAATCTCAGAATGTAGATGATTTCTCTGAGAGTTGTGGGCATTTAGCACCTTGCAGGATTGAGCCTATAGGCACTTATTTTTTCTTCACATTCAGACAAGCTTTCAGTTCCTGAAATGAGACTGAATACCATATAAAAATGAATGCTCAGTGTTTTTCTTGCTGTAATTCTGTTAGAGAAAGTGGCTGGCATATGAGGAAAGCCAAATGTTACATTAACACATTAACTAGTCCTAGCAGTATCAAGCTTCCCTTACTTTTCATTATAAAAGCAGTGAAGTCAGCTTTTTATGGCAGTTATCAGCATTATGGAATGAGGGATAAGGCATCTACTAAATTCTCTGTTGGACCATTTTCTCTAGGTGAAATTTAGCATAATGATTTCAGCAGAGGAAAAGAATTCTTGAGAGCAAAAGCTCCTCATAGCAGTGTATTCAGTTTGATTTTAGTGGGGAAGAAAGTGCGTGTGGACTAGGAAAATGGGCAAGCACAGAGGATTTGGGAGCTGCCTTTTGTTTCGTTGTATGCTGACGTGTAGCACAGTGGAGTTTTGATCCCTGAGGTGGCCTTCGCTGCAATGGTATGGACTAGAGTAAAAGCACTGAAAGTACTGAATTGTAAAAATGCTTATTTCATGACTAGATGGTACCTCTATGGTGAAAAGGCCTACCCATGGGGCTGGGACAGCTTTGTTTCTCTATGGAATCTTTCTGTGAATCCTTTACCCTGAAGAAGACCACAGGAGAGCGGAGGGACCCCCACTCTTTACCCTTCTATCTGCACTAAGCTTCTCATCTTATCACAGAGCATATTGAGGTGTCGTTCTTTAGACTGGCATTGTATGTTGTGGTATTCCTTTTATTTCATGGCATTTCCCGAGGTGTGCTGTCGATGTGTTTCTCCGAGTCAATGCTTCCATGTGCGAAGAACCATGCAAAAGTAGTGCGGTTTGCCTTTTATTGAATTATTCACAGAACCAGACAAAACAAGTTTGTCCCATAACCCTAATCAAAATATGCATTTCTGTCTCATCTTTTAAGCCTTTGCCCTGTGGAAAATCTTTCTGAGGAAAGGTTAACTGTGAGTCAAGGCTCCTCCACTTCCCATGCTGCGAGCGAGGGATTTGCATATGAAGGGGTCCGTTTCATAAAAAGATCCCAGGAGAACAGTCAAGCACTCTGCTATGGCAAGAGAAACCTGGGGAAATCATGTAAAGTCAGATGAATTATTCTGACATATATGCAAAAAAAATTTATTGGCGTAAATTACAAAAAATACAGGCAAAGGTGTGCTGTATGCCCAACCACTGGATTACACCTGGCAATGTCTATGGTCAGTAGTGAGTGGGTAAACACTGTCGTGGGTGAAGGAGTAATAAATTTCCATCTGAACTGATTACAATTTCACTGGATACCAAAGCCCAAATTAAGATTTTTTATAATGGGAGGTTTTGTATGCCTAATCAAAATTCTGCCTTGCGATTACGGTGAAAGATAAAATTTTATGATAAAGACCAAAAGTGAGATATCTATGTAAATCTGTCTATTTTGATAAGAACACAAATATTCTGATTTTGGTTATGTTAATGATTTAAGCCTCCAGTTTTTAATAGAAATCTGTGTAAAGTTAAAAAAACCCAACAACCCAAACACCTCAATGGCAGTTAGGAGGTTAAAAATCATGCTGAATCTGGACATACTGTCCAGTTGCTGTACTATTGCTTCATATTATTCAAGATTAAGGATAAGGTGGCTTAGTTGCATTCTGGCACCGTGAATTTCTATTTTTGTCAGGTACAGGCTAAATGTACTTTAACTACCCGATGCAAGCTGGAAACTGAAGCTAACCTGCATTTTGCTGTCAGAGGGAAAAGCTGATACTTTCACATGTACTCTGAAAATACATGTGTCATTACAGGATAAATTTTAAGTTCTACTTATATTGGACCTTATTATAAGTCTTTACCTGCAGAATATTCCCTGCACACATTTTAAAATGAGGATATCATGAAATACACTATAAAATACATACATTTTTTCTGTCAGTAAAACTTAAGTTGCATATTGTGTCAATTTGGGTTACAAACTATGAGTTGAAATTTTTTTTAGATTGTGATTTAAATAAATCTTTCACCTTTAAATTCAGTGTAGTTTGAGGAGAGGTTACAAAGAAATGTGGGAGAGTTATAAGATTGAAATTGATAAAAGACTTATTTGGTGTTTCGGAGTCCTGTGCAAGCAACTAAAAAAGTCTTTGGAACAGAACTAATCTTTCTGTGAAAGCTTTATTGATTACACAGAGAAAAGTCCATTTTAAACTCTTCCATAGCACTGTGTTGCCTGAGGAAGCAAAATCTATTACACTTAGATTATGAACTTTTTGTTTATGAACTCAGCTGTCTTAGTGGACAGCTGGAAGAAACTAGCATTATTATTTCTTCTGTCTATAAAGCAGAGTTATTAAAAAGCCCGTATTTTTCCCGTGTGTGTACTGCTGCTGTTTTCGAAAACATATGTAGTGTGAAGTGGTTTGCCATGTGCTCCAGCTGGACCCAGTGCATGCTGCTGGTTTTTCAGGACAGACAGCTGCTCAGGTCCGGACCCTCGGGGCGATGTGTGTACCACACACCTCTAGTGGATACGATCTGGGCTGTAGTCCCTGATTAGTATTTTTGTAATTACTTCAGTTGCTTCAGGCATTTATCTAGCTGTAGGTGATTTAGTTGTGTTAGGAGAATGACTCAAATATATCTATGGTTAAATAAGCTGTGAAATAAGCTACCCAAATACCTATCACTCATCAATGTGAATGCTGCTTTATACAAAGAATTTCTGCTACTCTTTGGCCTAAGGAAAGGTCTAAGCAAGAAAGATGAGGGAGAAGAGAGTGAGTACTTCTCTCTTCCTTTACATAAGATGGGTGAATGTTAGGCTGCGGTTGAGGATAGTCTGAATTTGGAAGGTGCCTTCCCTTGCAGGGAATTTCCACCTCATGGGGAGAATAATAGATGCTGGTGCTGGAGGGGGTGTAGGAAAAGAGTAGGGAAGGGCACGGTGAGGCTCAGAAAGAGCACAGTGTCTCAGCTTAAACCAGCAGTGGTTGTGAAACTTGTGGGCAGTGCAGGTCATCTCTGCGTGTGGTGTTTGAGATTGGAGCCGTTGGGACTGAACTAATTCTTGGAGACCAGAAAAGGTGAATTGCATGTATACTATGCGTTCACATTTCTCTTCTTGTTTCCGATGATGGGCCTGACACTTGACATCTCATTGAGGGTGAAATGATGTGACCTGCTTGTTCTAGCACTGGGTCTTTTTTCAATTTGTGCTCATCTGATCAATCCAGCTGAAGTTGGTACCTGTAAGTTCTTTAACTCCCAGGAACCGTGCAGTTGATTAAGTTTACTCAGAAACAACATCTTCAAACAACACTTCCCCCCACACACCCCAAGGCTCAAAGCATGTAGAGAAAAGGGTGAAAATGATAAAAAGCCTTACTTACTTTCACCTAAATCTTTCCTTGGAGCTTACAGTTCTTTTCACTCCAACTGACCCTCATTTCTGACTGTGAGAAACAGACTGTGCTGTGCACAGCATGTTTTCTCTAGCCTCTTGTAATACCTTGCCAGCCTGACAAGTTTTAATGACTCCTTGGAAAGTTTTTTAGCAACAAAATAGAAAAGGATGTGAGAAAGATTTCTTGCCTGTAATATCAAAAGTTAGAGTGTGCCCATTTGTACAACAGCGCTACATAGTTACTCTTTTACCAGAGATTTAAGTCTCATACAAGTTGTGGACAAGCACGTAGAAAGACTGGGAAAATGCCTCAAAGCACTCGCAGTTCTAGTCTCTTTTACTCAGCCGCTCTTTTCAGTATAACTCTGAATGGTAGCTTTAGCAGCAGAATTCTGGCAGATTATCAGGCATTCAAATAGATTAAAGATCTTTCTCAGGAAGGTTGGGGTTTTTTTTGTTTGGTTGGTTTGGTGGTTTTTTTTTTCTGAAACAGAAGAAGATTGTAGGAAAGATTTACTGGGGAATTAAATAACAATGAAATGATAGAATAGTTATAAAATTAACAAACTCCCTACATTTAAGATCTAGGCATACCGACTTTCATGAGATTCTCGTTAGCTGTGAACTTGCATTTTCTATGATAGTCTTACAGAAGTACGTTTAAAATGTAAAACATTTAAAACATTCCAAAAATAGTGTGTTAGGATTGTTTAGCACTTTTCTCTGTACAAGCATTAGGCAAAATTAATCCAAATGTTTGCTCTTAATATGAACAATAAGGGTTTGTAAAAATTGCTGCAAGTGTAGCAGACTGTGTGATTGGATGAGTGGGAACTGTTTTTTCCTCAAAATGGCTTTATTTAGATGAGTTTCTTACCAGCAGGAGCTCAGTGATGAATGTGCACCGGTATCACCTTAAAGCAGTAGCTATGCTTAAATGTTCAGGAGAATTTTCAGAACCTGTGTAGT
>NW_008824233.1:1125470-1158390 GCF_000699105.1 Pygoscelis adeliae | reverse complement strand
TTACTCCTGATTTCAATTAACTAGCATTTTGAATGACAAAAAAATACAATTCTGTCTCACCAGATGGACTGTTTGTGTTTGCTTTCTGGTATAAGTGTATTTCTGTTAATTTTTTTAAGTGCTATGGCACAGAACCTGCAGCTCACAAGAGTGGGCTGACTCAGGTGTTTTGAAGCTGTCTTTGCACCCTTCTGATTTTGGTTTGCTCCTAGGTGTGAAGTACCCCCCTCTGTAATTCAGATAGCTACCTTTACACAAGCACTATCGGCTCAGTGTGAGACGAGCAATAGAGGGAGACACTCTAGATAGACTCTGGATGCTGCTGTCCTTGGAAGATGTTTCCATATGAGACAGCCCCTCAAGGCTGACTACCTTCTTTCCACAGGAGAATAATTCTCAGGCATGTTTTACTACTTTGAAAGAAAGAACTGAAACATAATAGATAATATTATTCTTGAGTCCCTTTTGGAATCTAGCCCAACTGCTAGACAGCGAGATAAGCTGTGAAGCCCATTGTGGTAATTAAGTTTGAAAAAAGAAATGATGTGAACCAGCTCTCTTTCTGTGGATATCCCATTGTTCTTATAGCGTGATAGAAGCTGAATAAAGGTCCCAGATTCACTTTTTAGTAGAGCTTCTTCTTTTAGGTTCCTCTCTCCTGTGGGTTCCTTTTTCATTTTTCTTAAAGACCACTGAAGCATTATTCTGCTCTTGATCTAAAGGCCCCTGAAGTTGATGGAAAAGTACTCTCTGACTTTGGGTTTTGATTTGCACCGCTTGTATTAAGCCATTTCTGAAAGCATTCTCAGCAGTGCTAGCTGGTAATCCGTGAGCAGTACTATATAGGAATACAGTCAGTTTGGTTTGGAAATATTTAAATACTCATATATTCTGAGCATTGCCATTTCTAAAACTTTCATTCTGAATAAGAAAACACTGCAATGTCCCATTTTTGGGAGCCAACTGTAAATTCCGCTTTTTCTGGTTTTTTTACCATTAACTATATCAGCTTCCACTACCTCATGTCATTTTGCAAAGCAGTTTAAGCTCCAAGAAATCCATGTTTCCTTTAAAGGTGTTTTACTTCGATTTAGAACTTGCCAAGTGCTTTATCTCTGCTGAAACAGTGCTCTGTGAGTAAATATGGGCCTCAAAAATTAAATAATGTTTGTAATCTTGAAACAATTTACCTTAATTCGAGGTTTCTGGCTGACAAGGACACCTGATGTATCTGTGTTGTCTAAAACTGCACTACCTGAAAGGATGAATGGTATTGACGAACTTTAAATTGGGCTGTTTGGTTTTACTGAATTTTAATTAAAAAAGAATTGGAGTTCCCTAAAGTAGTCACTGGGAAGGAAGATTATATTGGTGAAAAATCATGTAGGTAATTTACGAATACACCTACAAATACCAGCCAGACATTTTCAGTGCAAACTGGACTCTTCAGGCTACATTAGTTGAATTTAACTTAATTGACCTTCATCTATCTTTTTTGCATAATGTTAATCTTCTTTTTAGGCTTTAACAGACTTTAACAACCAGACCAGAAAATATGTTTCTGCACGTAGGTATATGAACAGTTGCTATGGACTAGCTACAGCTTTGAAAATGAGGTGTGTGCTGACAGGAAATGATAATGGCTCAAATTCCTCTTCTGAGCCTTTCCTGCTGCTTCTGTGCTTACGGAGAGAAAGCACGTAGTTTTGAAAAAGAAGCATCCCACTTCCTCCCCAATGCCTGGGATGTAGGAAACGGGCAAAGAGGGGTCTTACCCTTTGTCACCTCCTTTCTGCTCCTTGTAACTCAGTCGGCTCATTCACAGAACTGCATGCACTAATCGCATGTTCTTGCCCCAAAAATATGGGAGCAGAACGTGGTGTCCCCTACAGCCACTCCGCGCAGCAGAACTGATTCAACTTTATATTCTGTGCAGATGTGAGCCTCAAACTTTGGTGATCTAGGAACCAGTGTCTTTAAGATTTTCTATGTCTTCTCTACATCAAGAAATGCTCCAAAGTAATTACACTTTCAGATAGTATTTTTTGTTCTATGTGTAATATTAAAACTTGAGGTTAGAGTTTGGTTTAGTACTGCTAGTAAGCAATGGCACACATGCTGTGATAAAAATAAAACAGATTCAAGAGATGAAGAGCAGTAATGTAAATAGAAGGGTAAAAGAAAAAAAAATGGTTCTTGGTTTCTCTTTGAAAGTTTACTTAACTTTTTGTCTGGGCAGACTTTTGATAAATTGTAACCATGTAACTATAAAAATAAAACTTACTTTTATCTGCATGTATTATTAGCAATGTGGTGGTAAAAGCTTGCTTGCCCCCTTCACCTACCATATCACCACACTAAATGATTTTCAACACCTAGCAGCCTAGATCTTCCAACTGAGTATAAATTTTATGTAGCCATGCCAATTTATGTAAACTCTTAAAAAATAATTTCAAAATTAAGTACATGCCTCATTAGTCTGATTTGCAGGAAATGGAGAATTAACAATTATAAATAGAATGCTTTAAATACAGCTTAATTAATTCCATGTGTGAATGCATTAACTAAATATGGTTCTGCTATTATAAAAATAATGCTTTAGATAAGCTAAATGTTTCGGTTTCCCTTTTAAATCAGCATCTTTTTACCTCATCTCCGATATCTTTGAAGCTGGCCTTCTCTCGACGTCTTCATTCATAGTGTCATTTCCTTGCTACTGGGTGTAAGGTAGTCTTTTGAAAACTGAGCTCATGATTTTTAATTGTACACTTGGGGGCATATTTTCTCAGTTTAGCTAAATCTCATGTCTTTTATATTGGCCTTATCTGAGAAACCAGTCTTGTAAGAGTCCCTCCTCACCCACAACAAGTGACATCCGTCCCCTGATGACCCAGAGCGCGCTTCCTGGCCTTGGAGGTTGGGTCACAGCTGCAGCTTGCAGCTCTAAGACCAGAGACCGTTGTATGTGGAGAACAACACAGTGTTTGTACACAAAAATATATAAAACGATCAAAAATATGTGCCAAGTTCCCATTTGGGTGGCTGGGTTTAAGGAGCAGAAAACTCTGAGGTCATTCGTTTTATTATAGAAGTTGTTTCAACTTCAGTGTTTACTGCAGGAATTCATGAGGACGCTGGCATCTTCGAGACACCTTCACCTCATATAGTTTATTAATGTTTCAAAAGATCTTCCTCGGGATCACTGGTAACGTCACCTGTGTGAGAAAAATCTGGACTTTGTATGAAGTTTGTTGTTTTCTCTGCTCCGAGGCAGTAACACGTGTCCTCGGAACCCACAGCTTGGTTTCCAAATTTCAGCTTTGATAATGCATTTAGAACATCAAAACCGAACCCCTTGAATTAAAACAGAATTGATACCCTTGTGCAAACCTTTGGACAAACTGATTACAGGTGCCATTGGCTGGCTTTTTCAGCACTGAAAAAAGTCCTCCTGTCACGTGCTGATCCCAGGATGTCCGTACCGACAGTAATCAGTCAGTTCACCAGCTGGCCTCATTTGCAGGTTGAGTCAATTTGTGCTTGATAGGGAGGCAGATTTAGCTCACTTCAGTGTTTCCTTAATCTGAGGGTATAAACTTGTTCAAGTCTGGTTACAAAATTCTGCTTGTGTTGAATTTCACATAAGCATGTGAAAATGTTCTTTTGTGAAACGACTACTATTTCATACAAGTATTTCATCATTTTGATGAAAGCATGAGTCATGCAAGAATTCCCTTGTGGTATGAAAAAGGAAGAATATTTACATAAGGATGGTTGATATGTTGCCGTCTAATACTGTCGGGCCCCGGAAACAGGCCAGATAAGGGTGGCTGCTGGAAAAGGATCTGTGTCACAGACAATTTTTGTTGAGATTTTTACATTTGGTTTTGCTGAAATGACACAAAGCTTTCAGGAATATTTTTATGCTGCGGTGTTCAGATGTTCTTATGTTCAGATCTAAACGCGTGTTTCCATTTGGGAAGACGTCTAGGTAGGATATTCGTTGATGGGAGTGGGAGCGCCATTGAAGCCTGACCTCAGGACAGATTTCTTCATCTCTGATTGCCCTGAATCCCATGAAGCAGGGACTTGAACATGAGCCTTCCAAAACTGAGGCAGTTATCTTGGTCTTCTGATTAGCGAGCATGAAAAAAAGCAGGTGTAGGAGCCTGCTACCCCTTCTAAGTAGTGACCTCTTCTGATCAGCTGTTTCATAATCCAAATAAAAGTAGAGGTTACAAAATTTTTTCATAAATGTGACTGAACGTTTCTTTGGTATTCATTTTTCTGGGATGTTCCTTTTGTTTCTCTGTTGAATAAAATGAATGTCTCTAGTTGTTAGAAGCATTTTGTATTTTTTGTTGGTGGTTAGTCCTCTTCTGCAGTCTTTGATTACTTAAAAACATGCTGCTGATCCAAACCCCAGTTCTATCCTTTATCCAAAAATAAAAAGAGAAATTGTCAGAACAATACTTCAGAAGATTTGTTTGTGTGTGTGTGTTTGAATGGTAGTCGTGCTTGACATTTTCTTTGGTGTCTTAGATATATACATCAGAGAGAAAATACATTGTCAAAATTCCAAATACTTCTGAATAATCAGTTAGTGAATTCTGACCCAAACTTCAATTATCCTCTTAAGTAGTAAAATATTACAATAGTAAATTATTATATTTGGTTAGTTTTCCCAAACATCTGCTAGCCCTACTGCATTTTTGTAATTTTTTCTGGTTTTCTTTTACATATGTTTTAAGCTGTATATATTGCATATGTTAAGTTGTTATAAATAGATTAATAATTTTATATAATATATTAAATACAATTGCACTTAGTTGTTTTACTTATAGGTCGACATACACACAGCGAGATGTGATTACCTTAAGTAATATTTTGAATTAATCAGTGGATAAATCACAAGGTTGTTTGGAATACAGAGTGGGTCCGTATTGTTGGTATAGGTGGAAGGTTTTATATAGTAATTAATTCAGATAGTAATTTGTTTCTTAAGGTTAAAAAACTAATGTTTGCAACATGGTGGTTTTCAAATTGCAAAAGGTGTAAAATGGTATTTAAGATGATCAGTTGCAAAATAGGTAACGGTTACAGTTTAGACAAGCAAAGGTCCAGAAAACAGTCCTAAATTTTAAGATGTGATATTTAAAATGAGCCTCCTTTCTGGTATTTTAGTAAGCGTCTCACAGATTGCTCTTAATGTGATGTTTCTGTTAGAGAATAAGAGACATTATGAAGTTGCTTCAGAATCTTTTTCTGGAGTATACTTAAAACTCAAAAAGACGATACTAAAAATAACGTAGGATGTAAAATAAGAATACTTTCAAGGCTATTTAGGTTATCTTCTTACCTGAAGGCAAGATCAGCTATACTTGTCATTTCTGTCAGATGTTTCTCTAACCTGTTCTTAATGACCTCTAGTGTTGGGTCCTCCACGATTTCACTGATGCAGTCTGCCCCAGTACTGTGCTAATGTAGTATTCCTCGCTCTTTTTGGAAGCCTTACATCTCATTTACAGACATGAAAACAGCCTTCTCTTCCTCTTTACAGCAGACTTTTATGCCTTTGAAAACTGTTACTAGGTCTTCCTCAGGCTTCTCTAGACGGAGGAATCTCATTAGGTTCATTTTTCAAAGTAGATCATGCTTTCTAGACTCAGTGATGTTCTCTGGTCTCTCTCCAGCTAGCCTGTATCTTTCTTGAAGGAATGCCCCTGACTAGAGAGAACTGCATAGAGTAATAGTACCTCTAGCAGATCACACATTTATGAAAAAATTCTTCATAGGCTGAAGAAAAAGAGTTCCTTTATTTATCTGCTCATCTGAAGCAAATTTAATTAGAATTATTTGGCTCCAGGTACATACCTTTTTTTCCTGTTATTAACTCAAGGGTTAAATTGAAAAAAAAATGACAAAACCCCTGTAGTTCATTAATATGATTGTTTTATAGGACTGCTTTGAAAACAACTGACTACGAGTACCAAAATTTGCATGTGGCAAAGCAAGGTAAAAAGTATTTTGCTTGTGTAATTTGAAGGACTTACTTTTTGGAGTTGTGATATGGACATTGTGAAGACAGTTTGTAGTTTGCACAGGAAATAGCAGTTTGAGGTGCATCTTTGACACGCTGACTCATGTGTGAAAAACACAAGCTGCCTCCGTTCCAAGATTTCTTTTACATTGATTAATGCAAGAGCATGTGTTCTTTCTTCCCTTGCTCTTCCAGTGATCACCCAACCTTGCTGCACTAAAGGTTAGGCTGGGATTTTTGACATGCGCCTAAAAGGACGTGTCATATCCTTATCAGGTAGGTTCCTGTGAGTATAACAGAAATGGGGTCTTAAAAGGTGTTCTCAGCTTTGCAGGCACACAAAAACCAACCAACTAAACTGAAACTTTATTCCTTAGGCAGGTTGCGCCTAATAAAATATACAGCGTAGGATTCGGTCAGCAAAATTGCCCCACTGACCTCCGTAAGTACATCAAGTTTAGCACATGCGTACTACTATTGTTGCTCTGCTTTCGGTATCTGAACTAGTTGCTGTGCAGCCAAATAATTTGTATTGTACCGATGTAGATACTCGGTTTCAAAAGCTCATCCATGTAACTATTCAGATGTATTTACTTTTCGTGTGGTTGTTTTTTTGGTTTTGGGTTTGTTTGTTTTTTTTTTTTACCTGTTTTATAACAGTGCAGAAGGAAAACTTTTCCTGGTTTTAGCTTGTCTCTAGATGCTATTAATGGATTTATTTATAACAATCTTTAAGGTTTATCTACTAAAAAATCTTCAGAAATCTCAAGTAACTAGCTGGCATACTAGAAAATTGCAAAGATGTGTAGTATCAGGATATTATATGTATTTATATTTGGTTTTTTAAATACAAAAGAAGCAGACAAACTGCCAACATGATCTTCCAGGAAGGATACAGCTAAGTTTACACACATTCACACACATGTGTATACAGAGATACACAGAGAATGAATTGCATACTTACACTGATGTGCTGAAACTTTAAAATGGTATTCTGGAATCAAGAATTTATTTTTGATGTCTCTGTGTAGATCTATCTAAATTGAGCCAATTTATAAATCATCAGATATACATCTCATGTGAAAGAGGTAGCGGATCTGGGGGTGGTGAAGCACTGGCACAGGTTGCCCAGAGAGGTGGTGGGTGCCCCGTCCCTGGAAATGTTCAAGGTCAGGCCGGACAGGGCTCTGAGCAAGCTGATCTAGTTGAAGATGTCCCTGCCCATGGCAGGGGGGTTGGACTAGATGACCTTTAGAGGTCCCTTCCACCCCAAACCATTCTGTGATTCTAATATCTAAAGGAAAATGGCAGAATTCTGAAGGGATTTCAACAGAAAAAAAAGTTTAATTTGCTAAAGAAAAGGATGGTATGAAAATCAGGAACAAAGATCATGAGAGTTTTGATGGTTTTAGTGAAGGTGGCATATTAGCAATATTACTTAGCCTATGACACTTTAAAATAATTGAGAAATAAGATCTCTGCTTATTTTGCGATGGTAAGAATTCATCCATGTGCAGAAGCCAAAGATAGAGAAAATTGTTTGGAGACATCTGTGGTTCAGAGGTAAATGTGGAAGTCTTGATGTAGAGATGTCAGTTGAATTTAGGTTGGCAGATGAGATTACCCAAACATAAGGTGTGAAGAAGAAAAAAAAAAAAGCTCAATCAAAGACTGAGGCTAATGAGATGCGTTACTGAAACCTGGAGGGGCAATGAGACGGGTTCTGCAAAGGATGAGTTAAAAGAGCAGTCAGGGCCATGGACAGAAAACAAGCAAAAGGTGGGGTGAGAGAAGTCAGGCTAGTAAAAGAAAGAATGAAAAGAAGTATAAATAAGGTAGAAAAATGTTAAGGGTGACTGACAGGTCAGAGGGTATGAAAATCTAGTAATGGATCAGAGACTGGAAAGGAAAAGGTCATTGCAGACTGTCAAGAGCAGTTTCTGTTAACAGCTGGATTTTGGTTGGTGTTGAGGGAAAGGGACCTCAGGCAGTTTCTGTAAACAATGAGCTTAGAGGTGAGAGGGAGAAGAGTGATATTTAATCCATGAAGCGGGGGTGAGGTTGGGGCATTAGATTTCCATCCAAAAAGGCCAGCTAAATCATACAGTGTCAGTGAGGAGGCTCAGATTTTAGCAGAAAAACTATTTCTAGTGTACTGGTTCCTCTTCAAATTGCATTTTTAACCCAAAGGGAATAAGGAGTTTATAGCAAGGTTACAAAATATGGCTGGAGGAGCATAGAGGTGGGGTGCATTCACCAATTTGTTTTAGTGTTCATGAGACTTTGCCACATTATCAACTTCACTCCAGTACAATACATAAGGGAAGATGATGCGTAGAACTTGCTTATTTCAAAGGAAGAGTTTGAGGCTAAAATTATTGAGTCCTGTAATCCATGGACATACATTTTATGTAAGTGTTATGAATATATTAAATACATTTAGCAACTAAAATGATTTCGTCTAAAGGAATGGCTAGGATAACATGCCAATATTTCTCTATGAAACATATTTTGATTTTTCAAATTAATGTCTGAGCTACTGTGAAAACAATTTTTTTTTGTTTAAAAATTCTCTGTAGCCAGTCTGATGTTTCTATTTAGTCATATATGCTACCTATTAAAATGATACTGAAAGTAAAGTGTGTTAATGATTGATTTTGATGTTCTCCTATTCTGCTATTGAAAGTTTCAATTTCCATTGGGGGTCTGAAAGTAAAAAAGAAAAATTCGCACTGAAGTACTGTGTGACCTGGAGCTAAGAATGTAAATGCTCTGTTGTTTGGCTTATCCATATGTACATGTGAGTTGAGCAGTATTTAGTGTAAGTAGTAAGAAGCTGGTAAAGTAATATCCTCAAAATTGATCACGATACAACTGTTGTCAAAACTCTCAAATTAATTTCTTCTGTGCCCTTGTTTCTTAGTGACAGATATTTTTTTTTTCTTGTAGAGTTCTTAGATATCCAACTAGACGTACAGAGAACCGTCATTATTCTCCTTCATTATTTTGACTTTTCAAAGTAGTAGGTGGTAAGGATGCTCTGTCATATCTGCACAATCATTTTCTTTTAGCCAGATCACATTAATCTCTCAAGTTTTCTTTATAGAATTTAGTAACATGATTAGAGAAGTAAAATGTCAGAGCTATATTTGTCCTTTTAGAAGATACGCGATATTAAAAGAAAGCCCTCCTGTTAAATGAATTTTTATAATGTAAGCTGGGCATGAATTCAAAAACACTATTACACTTGGAGCATAAATGTGTTAGACTGAAATAACAAAATTAGAGTGGACAATAAATAAAACTCCGGGGGTGCACTTTTACTGCCTTAGCAAAATGAATTCCTTATAATCATGGAAATTACCACAATATCACTAATGGAAGAATTTTTCTGGGAAATGGACCAAACTATCTGTCGCATTCCAGCAAATTCAGGCATTATCCATTAGAGTTCAATCAGTGCCATTCTTTTGTCTGTTGCAAATTGCCGTATACAGTTGTGATGAAAGCATTAGATAACAATAACAAACCCCCAAAAGACCCCTCCAGAGCAAATCCTTCTCAGTTTATTCATGCCACTGAAGAATGTCACTACTCTTTTGAACAGACGGGTAAGATTTAATGTTAAAGTATAATAAAAAAATCCTTATTCAAAGAACAGTACATTAAAAGAATTAAGAGGATTAATATTGGTCACTTAATGTGTAGTAACAGCTTTTCTATTGAATTACATTGAAACAAATTTGGCCTTTCCGCACACTTCAGCATGGTATTTAGCAGAAGAAAATTGTAGTTGAGTACAGGACAAGAGCAAAAGAGGCAGACATTAAAGAAAGAACTGATGTAAATAGAGATCCAAGCACGATTTCCTGATCAGTCTAAGATTTGGGTGTGTTGAAGTTCTGTTTGATAGTTAATTTTCAAGCTCTTAGTTAAAAGGATTCTCCCATATCTTTAAATGCTTCTATTTGCAAAAGGGGATGCTTAAACTAATGTGATTCTATTTGAAACCAGCGGAGCTTCGTGATGCCAGAAGGCTCATTTGCTACATTTGCTATTGTATATTGTTGCAAAATCAGAGTCTACACGGATCCAGTTTTTTGGCAAGTCTATTTGAGAAATGGCCAAGACATTGGAATGTGTATTTAAGTCTCTCATATCTGAACAATCAGTTTGTGAAACCAAGAGGGCATATGTGGGCGTAGATGAAAAAGGTGCGTTTCCACTAAATTCCTAACACCTAATCTGAGTTTCTGTAATGTTCCTGGTAAATCATGTCAAGTAAAAGACTTCCTGAAATGGCTTCTCTTATTTCAGCACTAATTTATACCTTTTCAGTGTCCTAATATTGAAACAAAATGGTACTCTATTTTTAGATCCTGCATCCAAACATCTACTATTTCTTATTTTCAGGATTTGGATGTTAATGGCAAAACATTAGAAACAGCAGTCCTTAAAAATGAATTTATTCTCATCTTTTATTTTGCTTATGACTTTTATACTGCATTATTTAGGAAAAAAAAAAGTCCTCTTCCATTGTCTGTGTTTCAAAACAGCTTTGACTTAGTGTGTGCAGTAAAGCACTAGATATTTGAACTTATCTATGGGATATATGAACTTGCTTGTTTCTAATGCTTTTCAAATGTATGGAGCATGCGTAACATCCGATTAATCTACATCTGCATTACTATTTTCATTAAAGCTATGTTATAGTTCAGCATGTTATCTCACAGATCTGTAAAAGTGTGCTTGCCGAAATTACATATTGATGAGTGTAATGATTGTAGTATGTCAGTTCTAAGAACTCTGGAAAAAAAGTAACGTGGTAAGTCTTCTTAGATACTGTCTCCACTCAGATTTGATTCTTCGTAGCCAAAAGCCATACATGTATCTCCTAAATGCTCTCACTTTCAACATTTGGAGAAATCACAGTTTCTGTGAGGCAAGACATTATTAAGTCTCATAGTACCACAGCTTCCTTTTAGAACCTAGTCTTCTTATTTACTGACCACAGTGTTTAGGCAATAGGTACTTAAATCCAGGAGTTTGGGTTGGACAATTTTGGTTTTGGTTTTTAATGTGAGAGAGAAGTGCATTTTAAACTTTCCCTTAATTGGCCTTCTCTGAGTTAACTGTGGCCAGACATTTGCTTGAAATTTCCCTAGAGAGCACGCATACAAAGCTTCTTGTAAAATTTAATTTTAATAGCTATATAATCCTAATAATATTGGTCAGGAGAAATGTTGTATAATCTCCCACAGAAAACCTTTCCGTAAATTGTTTAAGAATGATTGTAGACATACACACAACTAATTAACCGTGCCTGTTTGAATTGCAGGAAATAGATCAGGATGTATGTATCTGATTGTTTCCCACCCCCTTCCCTTGTTTTCAGAAATAATAGGCAAAATACTACTGGTGATGTCCACTGATATTAAATTGCTGTATTTTGCAGCTAAAAATGGAAATTTGGGGAACTAATTTCAATTGCTGTAGTTCCTGTATTATTCACATCTGTACCTGATTCTGAGGACTGCATTTGTACTGAGTCTCATTGATAATGACTGTGCTAGCAGGGTTTCTGTAGCACTCTTGTTTATTTCCCCCCATGTTAGCATCTGGGAGCTCTCAAATACATAAAAAAACCAACAAAAAAGCCCCCGAAAAAGCCAAACAACAAACCCACAAAAAAATCCCACAACAACCACAAATAAAATAAATTACGTTCAGAATCTCTAATTCTATTCATTCCTCTCTGATGATCGCTAATTCCATGATCTGGTCTATGTAAAATCTCTTAGACTGGGATCAAGTTCTGAAGTCCTGTCTACGTGCTAGCAAGAAACTCTTCCTACTTTGCAGAATCTGTCTTTTGGCTCAGTCTTCTCTGTTGAGATGTGATTTGTACTAGAATCGTGTCTAGTTGCTTGTGTTGCCAGTGGGTTTTTTTTAATCGCATGCTTTATCCAGGTTTGGGACGGTCAGGAATTGATTAATAACATACACAGTCTATCATCTTTGAGTCTGTGTGAAGTAATTTCCACCAGCTACATTTTAGGGTACGAGCTGGTATTGTTAGATTCTATTTGAAATTAAGACCCTCCAACTAATCTGCAATCCTACCCAAAATAGACGCCAACTCAGTTGAAATAAACTGCGTAACTGTCTAGGGGGAACTGACGTACCTGCGCTACTCCAAAAATTACAACTCTTACATGCAGCTACTTAAAACCCATGAAATGTGCTGATTCTGACTTTAAAAGGGTACGGAGTTAAACACGTTTAATAATAAACAAATACAAAGAACCTTGATGAAGGGAAACTACCATTTGAAATTTTGTCTGAAGCCAAGATTTAAGATGCTACGTAAGATTCATATGTTTCAAATAAGTACGAGTTTTGAACCAACTAGTGCCCAATTGACACAGGTTTGTTTTTTTCTCTGTGTCAGAAGGAGAGCTAGAAATCTCAGTAATGCATCTATTGCTTAAAATAGCCTTCTGAAAACAAAGTCAGTAAACCACAAATTGCTTTACTTGACCTGTAGTAGAAGAGGCCTCTCTAACAGTGTGTTAGTTATGGCATCTCGGCAGCCTGAGGAGCTGAACTTGCAGTCTACATCTGTACTTCTAAAAAAAAAAAATTAATTCAGGCTATTTTGCACCCAGAAGCCAAAAGGCGCGATGTCACACAAGTTCGTGGGGCTGAACTCTCTTAACCTCTCAAACAGGATGGCTGCATCGAGGCTGCCTAAGGGGAACGGTCCCTGGACTGCGCCAATGTGCTCAGGAACTGTTTTGGAAAGCGCTAATTGATAGGGGCCAAAATCAGGCCATGGACATTGCCCCAGTGTAGCAGAAGAGATGATTGTGTACCAGGGTCTCTGCTCAAGCCCCTGCCCTGGCAGGGTTTAGTTTCCAGCACAGGCACAGCTACAGCGTTAAGAAGAAGGGAAAATGTTCCTCCTTGGGTTGTAACTCTAAAGCTTTATTTTCCCTTAATCATAATGATGTCTCTCACCATTAAATGAACTTCTTTTCATGCATTTTCTCACTCTGGAGTTGCGGGGGGGGGGGGAAGGGGCGCTGGGTGGGTGGGGGGGGGGGGGGGGGGGGAAGGTGCTTGTGATGTTTATTCTTTCTTTCGTGAAACAGAAAATAACACCACCCAGCTGCCTTCTAGCAGTTCATTAAGCCATACAACTAAGCACTTTTCACAAGGGAAGGGATAAACCTTGATATTTATGTTTTGACAGACTTTTAAGCATGGTTTCCTAGGGAAACTAGACCTGTGCAATCACGTGGGTAATAGCAGAGGAGATGGAGGAAAGGAAGGGAGGGCAGGGGCGATGGAGGAAGGGAAGGAGTCTGTCTGTCTGCGTGACCCTGTTGTGCCACCGGCTGTTCTTTCCCCCTCTGTCGGCTGATAGCTTTGGAAACTGTTAGATGCTTTCAGGCGGGTTTGATAAAGGATACAGTGACTGTTGAGTAGAGGAGAGCCGTTGGTCCCGCTCAGAAATGCCCTAGCTAAAAGAGAAGTTGCAGCTCACGCCTTTTTGGATTAAACAACCACCACCACACACTTCTAAGAGAGACAGCTTTTTATTCTTTAATAGTTGGAAAGACGTTAGCCAGACCTTCTTTGACGCTGACATAAGCAGCCAGCAGACTAAACTCATAAGAAAGTAGACTTCATTAATTCATGTGTTAACAGAACTGCTTCTTTTGCTCTTTTATGTTTTTTCCATAGGAACTTCAAGAAAACCTATATGAACATGAAAAAAAAACCAGTTTTGCTGAAATAGCTTTCTCAAATGAAAAACCTTCAACTATTACACTATACACAGACAAGTACACATGTGCACACAGACATGCCATTTTTTTTCTGTGAAATATGCACATACACGCGACAGATTTTTTTTTTCTATGAAGAAACCTTCTTAGTTTAAAGTTACATAATAATCCCATTATTTTCTTGCTAGGGTTTTCTTTCTCCATCTGGTAGATTGGCATTTTACAAAGTGGTTAAAATAGCCTAGCTTTTAAAAACATTTTGAATTGTCCGGTCTGATAGACTTCAGATGTAGGTAGAATTATTTTTGTGATAATCAATTGTTGTGCTGAGACACAGCTGAAACTCAATCCAGATGTCTGAAAGTCCAAGTCACTATAGACCATCTTGTTGATTATAAACACATCACATTCAGAACAGCTTTTTCTTCTCATAAATCTACATGCTTTTATAAACAAAGAGAAAAATAACCAAGTTGAAAACCTACAGTGTTGGAAATATCCTGGCTTCTCCCCAAACGAGATCCAAATTCAGTCATGTAGATGGCACTTCTTGAAAATGAATAGTGTCCAGATGCAATACTGGATACCACAGCTACTCTGCTGTATTTTTTTAAACACTACGATGTTGTTTAAACTACAAAGCTAATATGTAGGAATGGAAAAGAAAACTAAACTTCCCAGCCTATGATTACCTGTTCTATCCTTGCTAAGAAGAAAAATAGAATAACATATGAATCTCATATATCAGTAAATCTATTTGTTTCTAAGTAGTAGTCCAACAACATATGTTATTTCTGTTAGAAACAAAGTTAAATTAATATTGTTTTCTTTACCTTCTGCAGTTATCAGTCTAGTAGGAGTAGAAGTAGAAAATATTTTTGTAAAACAGCTTTGAATAAGTCATGAACCTCTGATAGAATGAAAAATGACAAACATTAGTTACGTTAGTTGTGTAGATGACTGGATGGATGGATCTGCATACATATAAAATAAAAGTTCATAATGCAGCAGAGATACTGCAAATGCTTCTGACTCATTGGTAGCACTGAAGCTATGTCTCAAATTGGACATAAACCCAAAAGTATTTTCAGTAGAAAATAAAAATATTGCAACAATCACAAACATCTATTAAATCTAGGTTGTGATACAAATTATGCCTTTTAGTTTGATTGACTTCTTACATGCTCTGTGTCCTTTCATTTTGCACCGCTGTAAAGAGGAATGGTGGGAAAACACTAAAATGAGTTTATGAAATTTTGGAATAGCAGAAGTGTGGGGGTTTTAGGACCCACATGCATGTTGGCAAGTGTTATACAGTTGCATAGATCCCTTGTACTAGAGTTACCAGTGAAGCAAAAAATGAGCAAGGTTAAAAAAGTCCCTCTCTTACAGAGAAAAAACATAGGTAACTTCTTTGTTATACTAAAGTAGGAGAAAATCTCTTGAAGCATCTGAGTTCTCAGTGAAGATTCCCATTTTAAAAATCATGAGCTAAAATTATGAGGAACACTTGTGTGGGTTTTTCCCCAGATGTCAATATGCAATTCCTTGTTTGTTTAAATGAATAAACGTACATGAATCACTCTGACATTTAGAATCTATATTCAGAGCAGAGCAGTGCTTAGTAAAGGAAGCCTGAGGCCGCGCATTAAACAAAGGGAAGAAAACTAAATGCTGACTGGCTGCCCATTCATCTGAGCATTGACCACTCTGCAGAGAGTTAAGCAGAAGTCCTCTTCAAAGACTGTCCTCGGGCAGTTAAATTTGTATTTAGAGCAGATGCACATGGGTAGCGTGGTCTGCCTACATTTTGCATTTCCCAGTGTTTTAGTGCTTATGTTTGCTCTGTGTTTCATACCTAATTAATGGGTGTTGGAGGGAAAAGGGATGGGAACTTGCTTGTGATGCTTCACTGCAGTCTATTATTAATTTTTTACTTCAAGAGAATTAGACCTTACACATTGCAAGAAAACAAGGGACACAGCGCACCTCTGTCTTGCAAGAGACTTCTTTGCGAGGAGAGGTTTAGCTGAAGGATATAGCGCTAGTGCAAATTTACTGGCAATGTAAAGGACTGTGAGCCTTCTCCTGCTAGCACCTGTCGTGTTGGCACCCATTGCAAAGCTTTGTGATGTGGTGAGGGTGTGCAGAGCGCTCCCTCCTGCCTGCTAGGTCGTGGCTGCTGCCCCCACGGGTGCTTGTGCAAAGTGCTGAGAGCAGGAGGAAGGCTGCAGGGTGGTATGAGGAGGAGCAGTCCAGTCCCTCTTTGGGGGTCTCTGCCAGGACTGTGTGGCTTTTGCTACCGAATGAAGCATGCGAAATCCTCATGCTTTTGAGCACTTCCTTCGTGCTCCACATATTTTTGAAACTTCATAATACTTGAAGGAATAGTCACTTCAGGAAATCTTAACAGTCCCTGTGACTGACGTGGTGAGTTTGCTGACCTTTGTCCGTATGGCAGAATTCATGGAATGATGGTTTTATGATGAAATTACGAGTAAGGCCATACCATACGATGAAATGGGGGTCATAGTTTTGATCCATCATCCTCTGCATTCCTTCTAAAGCTGGAAATGATATTTTCACAGCAGTACATCCCTGCGCCTAAGATAACAAATGCCTTCCAGTCTGATATGAGAAATACAATGTATTCTTTCTGGTCTGTGTTGTACCAGTCGGGTAGATACCAGAATGGGAACAGTATCTAGGATCTCTGCACTGTATAGGGTAGACAAGTCCTTAATTTATCGATAATGTTACTGATCTTCCTCAAGGATCTAAATTTCTCAGATATGTTGACAAACATAACAAGAAAATGATGATGCTGATACCTGTCGTTTTCAGATGCAAGGCTTCCCAAATGCTGCAAGAATACAAGACCTGATTCTGTAATAACTACCTGGCAGCATGGCTGAGATGTTGGCAGGTCATCCATAAGTCACTGAGGAATGTTCTTCAGGGTTTTCTTAGTGCTGCTGGGTAACTCTGCTCATCGTGAGGCTCAAACCTAAAACTTGGGGTATACATAGCAATATGCGGAGATCATGATTATCTCTAGAATTCATGACTTAAAAGCCTGTGCCATTTTGGGAAGCAAAGTTATCTGGAATACGTCATTCTACTCTCAAAATATAGTGCATTGAGGTAATCTCTTACATGGCTAGTGAGCTATACGTACATGTCACGGTCGAATTGCACTTGTAGGCATCTAAGAATGACTCTAACATTACTTTAAAAGCACACCGATGATTTTTTTTTTAGTTTTCTACTGTTTTCCATCTTCTTTCTGATGCATGTCGCAGCATGATTTATAAGAATTGGTATGTCTACTAGTGATATGTAGTAACATGCCACTCAACAAGGAGAAAGTTTCATCTTGTTAATACTCCATATTTCATTGGTTGGCTCAGTGAACTTTTACATATGTATTCATGAGACTCTGCCTGTAGATGAATGTGGAGGTGGAATTACCAACGAAACCAAAAGCAGAATGTTAAAAATGACCCATAAAAGGTTTCAAATTCTTCATTTCTGTGACAAGAATTATAACTAGAACAGACAAGAGTTATAACTAGTCTGGAAAATGGCACCAGGTAAATTAATTGTAATGACACTGACTGTAACAATGCAGAAGAAAGGTAGAAATCCTAGTCATTATTTTGAGAACTTCAAGGTCATCATATTTGGTTGCTCTCAGATGTTGCAGCATGGAGAATTAAATAATTGTACCAAAACTACATATACAATAGTTAATTTTATACGATTTTTCCATTAAGGTTCAAATTCTTATTATTAGAATTGCACTTTTAAAATATATATTGTACCAAAACTACATATACAATAGTTAATTTTATATGATTTTTCCATTAAAAAAATTCTCATCAATTCTCAGGTTCAAATTCTTATTATTAGAATTACACTTTAAAAATATATTTTTCCTATTAATTTCCTTTTTAAGACTATCATGCAAATAGTTTACATTGAACAATAAGAATTGATTTTCATTCTTTCTTGCTCTGTCTTTATTTGAATGACAAAAGTCATAACCAAAGTAGAAAATAGTGCAGACGTAATCCATTCTTAGGTCACAAATCATGAAAAGAAAAAAGTAAGGCAACAATTTATTTTTTTGACATGCCTAAAATTACTCATAAGAGTTACTACCTTTTTTTCTCTGTCAAATTCTTGTTTGAATCTCACAGTGGTTTAAAAGTAATTCATGTGCAAAACATTGTAGCAGGCATACAAGATGGTATCTAATTATTCCGTTCAGGGAAATTCTGAAGCTGCAAATTTTAGGACTTCGAATATGCCACATGTTATGGTCTGGCTGTGCGGTACATAAAAAATTTTGAAGATACTAATTTTACATGTCCAGGTTTTCCAACACAAAAATGTTGCAGGATACATGGAGTAAAATCCTGTTAAATATACAGGACTTAACACACAGAGGTGTAGGAGATCTTTTGCCATGTGCCAATTAGAAATAGGAAATTTATCAAACCGCTACTGTAGCTTGAGTTAAAATAGCATAGAATATTTATTTTAAACAACTTTTTATTAAAATGTTTACATTCTTCACCTCAAACTGCAGAAAGCATCTTGAACTATGTCATTGCAGTTAATTTCACATCACTCCGTTTTGCATGTTTTAACCCTCTAGCTGCATACCGCACCGAATTATTATGGCATGGCAATTGTGTTTACATTAGGAAATGTTCCCTGGGGGATGTCCTTGTAGAAAAAAAAAAACAAACCAAAAAGTAATTTCAACACTATCTGGCACAGGTTTGTAAGCTTAATGTAGGCGAAAGTCATGCCAACAGTGATGAGGACGCTTTCTCTACTACTTGGTACAGGACAAGAAGAGTTGCTCTGATGCTGGATAAGCCTACCCAGAAAGAAATAGGTGTGAGTACAGCCTGTCTTGACATGCCAAGTACAAGAGCAGAAATCCTGCAGCGCCCTGTGAGCTCTTATGCAAGCCCGCAGGATCCTGCTACCATGAACATGCCAACACGTGCTACTTAGATCTTCTTTCTACTTTATGTGTACCCAAGTCAAAGAAAGTCGTCTCTTCTGATGCTTTGTCTTGAATCAAACAGTAGCAGAAGCTACTAGCTACAGCTAGTCCCAGGCATGGCTGGGGACGTTGCCTCTAACCTTCCCATCCGCGGATAAGCCAGTGTGCACAGAGGGGGGCTCTGCAGGAGAAAGGGTCCTGCTATTATCATAATGGAGAAGATAGAGCAGATTATATATGCGTTGTTCAATAACTTAACCTTAGTCCTTCTCATACAGTCTGAAATAGTCTTGTTTACTGACTTGGAAAACTCAGACTGCTAGAGCTATTATATTTTTTTTTAGCCTCATAGAGGAAATTGTTATCTAGCTTTTATTTTCTTGCTGTTGAATTATCCTCTGCTGTTGCAGTGCAGCGTGCTAGGGAGGGCTTCTCTTGCCTGCCACTTCTGTTCAACAGGTGATTCTTATGAACACTGGATCGCTTCATATGTATTGTACCTGAACAACGACTGTTAATATGCCTTTTCTTAAAGTATATACTAGTTTCCTGACAGCTAATGTTGTTGCAGCTGATTTAACGTGTAACATATAACATTTGAGGTCAAGTTTCTCAGAGTTCTTCAGCTTGTCACCAACTTGAAAATTGTTCATTTTCTTCCAGGCTGAAAATATCTCCTTAACCTGTTGCATAAATCCAGTGCAATGCAATATTAGCAAGCTAACAAACACAACTAAGAGAAATTAACAAATAAAGGAGCGCGGTTACATTTTGTTCAACTCTTCAGACTGGAAGAATGTAAGATCATATCTAATGCCCAAAGAATGCCAAGTGCTAGCAGTCCAAGCTGTAAAATGTGAAGGAAATGTTGGGTTTCCACACTCATAAACCAGCTAAGAAATTGCTACAGTGGCATTAAGAAAAGGGATGAAATCCTGGCTTCATAAAGTTGATAAGAATTATGCTTCCAAGTTCAGTGGAGGCAGAATTTCTGTTTTGCCTTGTATCTCTTTAATCCTAGTTTCTCCATGACTACTATTTTTAGTGGAACCTTTTTTTTGATTTTCAGTAACATGCAGAAGATATGGATCCTAGCCATTTTTAGGTCAGTTAACTCTTAAAAATGCTATCAGAGGTAGCAGAGAGAGAGCAGAATTATGAAATCAAGCTTTGGTAGTTCGTGTCATGTCAGAAATGCCATCAGTAATCAGGGGGTGGAGAGCACTTGCTAAAATACATAGACTATGAGAAGGGACTATATCAGCAGTGAGAGTAGTCTTAATTCTGGAATTGCTTGTTATTTTTATGTTTCAGTGCTTCATCTCAAACTGTGATTCTACCTTTATATGGTGTAAAAATGATATGTGCTTGCATATGTGTTGCTCACAGGGACTTTGTATTAAAGACGTTTAATTGTCAGAAACAAAAGAAAAGAGAAGAAAAGATGTTAGCAAATCTTTGGAAGCTTTGTCTGCAGTCTGAAAGCCAAAGCTGTGCCTTTTCTGGTTTCTGCCTCATCAGTCATGAAGATTTTGCAGCGAGAGCTCAGTTTATGCCAATGCTGGTAAGCCAAAATTGAAACCAGCTCACTTTTCTAGGACTCTGTTAGCTTTGCAGTGTTAGCAGGACTTAAAATGAATAACCATTTATTTTAGTTACTAGGGATATCAGCCATGTCTCTGAATTTACACAGGTAGTAGCTCAGTTAAATAAAAAGGCATTCCATTTAGAGTAGAATTGTGCTTTAATGTTGAATGAATGCTACTCTGGGATTGTTGGCTCTTACTTCTCTGTTTCTGTACATACATACATTCATCATAGAGACAAGATGGATCATGGGGCTCCTTCATTTCATATGATACAGCATTTGGCAGTGCATTGATTGTTGTTTAACTTGGAAATGTATGCCCAGTGGTACCTACCAGCAGTATTTACAAAGTTCCCATTGCCAGAATGTTTCTTCTCATGCTTACTTAAATTACCTTATTTAAAACATCTGCTTTGCAGCCATGGGAAACGCTAGATTAAGAATTGTGCTTTTAATCAAAAATATCTTGAACTAATTCCGTTTCTCCAATGTATATAGTCTGTTGTTCATATTACAAGTAAATATTTGAGGATGTCTAAATTATAGTCGGTAATATTTAGTCAAGGATATTAAGAAAGTAATATTAAATTAGAAATGTGTTGCTCCAGTATTAAACTATTCTTATTTCAGTGAGGTTTTTCAGTGATTACTGTAGGTGTCATCCATTATCTCCCTGTCCCGTATGTATATTACCAGATTGCATTTTAATACAGCAGGCCAATGAATTTAATTCTGAAAGAAATCCGTGATTCATTCTTTCTGATATACATGCTTGAATTTTGGTATCTTCTCAAACGTTCGTCTTATGATCACAATATTCTTAGCCTATAAAGGCCTAATTTCAGCAACCGTACAAGTCAGGTGAGGATCTGTGAAGAGATCCTAATTTCTGAAAGCTCTTTTTTCTCCCATATGTACATCATAAATAGGCACCTCCCTTCCCCCAATTTTAAAGATCAGTCAAAGAAATGTGAACTGTATCAATTTATACAGTTCTGTTAATCTTAATCTGAAAGAATGAAAAGATGAAGAAATTTAAATTGGTTGTCTACACTCTCATTTTATTTGCAGTACAAAGTACTGATTGCTATAGTAATAAATGAAATATTGTAATACTGTTATGTAATTCAAAGTGAAAACTAGTCAGATAACCAAGTTAATTACTTTTCCAGTTTGAAAACCGTATCATCTTGTGTACTAAAAGTTAAATCAGCTAAACCAGAGTAAGTGTGAATGTATCGAAGACGTCTTGAGCTGGTGAAAATTTTAATAACTAATAGAGATACAATTTTTACCAGAGATGTGTATGTTAACTCTTCTGGGACTCAGATATCAGGTTATTCTGCAATTCTGTTTTTGAAATTCGAATGCTGTTAGAGTGATACTCCGTTGATATTTTTATGTACTAACTCTAGCTGCAGACTAATTCGTTTGATGTCGGAACCTTGTTCTTATGGCAAATACGGGGTATGCTTTTAAAACTAACAAAGGGGCAGCGTTTTAAAAAATAAGCACAAAAGGCAGTGTGGGGGAAGGCAGATTGCTTGGTGGCAAACAGGTTCAAAGACAGGCAGCCAGTTCCTCTGGCTGTGCTGGAGGGGCCTCCAGCCTCCTGTGGCAGCTAGCATCTCCCTAGTGTGAAAGTTGGAAGCGGGAGGAGGGAGACATCTTACTCCTGCTTATCTGAGTAGAGTAACATTCCTCTGAGCTTGTCCCCACAGGGGGTGGAGAAGCAGCAAGATCCTTAGTGCTGTCGGCCACTCGCTGGCTGAGGCTGGAAGGAAAAACAAAGCAGGGGGCTTTGTGCAACCCTGGCAGAAGGGGCAGATTCTCCATGGGGTGGACCAGCGTGTCAGCCTGCTCTGAGAAATTATTGGGTTGGCAACATGTAAACTGTTAAGAACTCCAGACAATATTGAAACACTTGTGCATTTGGAATGATGTTTCAGATCCAAAACTTCTGGACTTCACTCAAACAATTGCTAAATATTCCTTTAGATTAGGTTGAAGTCCATCTGAAATTTCTAGCCTCAGGGGTTTCTGATTTTATCTCCTCAGGTAAGGAGAATTTTACTTCCGTTCAGCACACTGATGAGTTTTGTCTAGGTCCATCACAGGGAGGCAAGGCTTGGATACAACCCGTTACTACTTGGCATGCACATCTAGCTAACGTACAGCGCTTTTTAAGGCAGCAACAGCACCATCAACTGACAATGCTTTTCATTTTACAGATGGGGAACCTGAGGAGGAGATGCTACAAGACAGAAAGATGCAAGAATTCAGGCAAGATCCACAAGAGAAAGGTAATTGAAAAAGATTGTAGTGAGATCTGTGAAAATACTCAGTAGCGTTTAATTCCAGACCTCTCAAAATGTCTTTGCCGCTACAGAGACAATGGAATAGAAGTTTCACAAGTTCTGAAAGCCCGTGTCGGGGCCTGCCCAGATATATTTTGGTGCTCAGCACGCTGGGTCCTTCAGTATCTGTCTCGTATTCAAGCACAGTCAAGGTTCACAGTTAAAGACTTCAGCTCTGTGTTATTCACTGCAGGGCCTAATGACGTAGACCTTCTGAGAGCATTGCTAGTTTTTCTGTTGCACTGTACAGGGAACCACTGTGCCGATTCAGTTGTTCAGATTCTGTTTAGCGGAAGGGTGCTTAAAAGCTAGCTGTTACTCCGAGCTGTCATATCTGCATCCCTTGATGGATTGAAGCCCCTTGCTTTGTTTTGACCTCGTCCTTGAAAAAGGAATGGTATTCCTCAGGCCATGTGGTTTAGGGAGGTGGAAGGAGAACATGTCCTCAAGAACCGGTGTCAGAGTGTACGCGTACAAGCGTAGCTCATTTAGGCCTACTGTGCCAGCAGGCTGTCTGGGTAAAATTACTGTCTGTTTTTATGCAAGTGAATGTTCATTACTGCCTGTATTGCAATTGTTTTCCCATAAACAAGAAGAACAAATTCACTGTGGCGTTACAGTGACATGAGGAGGTTCCAGCATTATTGTAAAATAGCAGTCATGTTGCAGTCACCTTAAATTGGTACCTCTGTCCAGGTACATTAAGATCCCTTTTGGAGCTGCACTGCTGCTGTACCTAGCGTTATTATACTTGCTGAATCTGTCTGTGTTTCTGTGTGTGCTGTTACACAGAGAAAGTGTCGGTAGTTTAAGTATCCAGGTATCACAGCTATTGGTAACTGTATGAAAATCCAACTCAGTAACATACAGTGCCAAAACAGATATTAAATCAAAGTTACATCTGAAGAATACACGTTTCTCACAATAAAATATATATTTTTATGTTTTATGGCATCACATTTACTGCCTGAATCTGGATTATCTATTATACCATTATACATATAACAGCAGGGCTCAAAATATTTTTATATCTGAATAAGTTAAATTTCTTCCATAAGAAACATTAAAGATACACTGTTGTATTTAATTTCTGGAGAAAATGAAAGGCAAGGAAGTAGAGAAGTGGTTACAATAGGTTGTTTAAAACTGCTCCTGCTATGCAGAGTTGGACAGTAAAAAAAATGTTTTATGGAAAACCAGTTAATATTCAGTGATTCAAAATTTGGCTTTGCCAAGGACACATGAGCCAGACCAATTAGTTGAAAAATGTTCATCGCTCAAAAATATTCTACAATATTTTTATTTAATTATTGCATGAAAAAAAATATGGCAGCTTGTAAACTATATATGCACAAAACATCCAAGCTTGCTATTCAGGCTTACGAAGTGGAATCCTCCATTCACAAGGACTGAACGTTACACTGCATTGAATAAGCAGAACATCATCCCAAATGTAGATGCTGGTTTCAAATGAGCTATGTAGTCTTGGTTAGAAATTTAGAGTCTTAGGAAAGCCACAAGTGCAGCACTCTCCTGGAGGAGGCAGAGGGGAAGGGGACTCAGGAAGGTTCCTTGTTTGACACAGCTCACTGATTTCCACGTCAAACTTGCTTTGCTTACAAGTACAAATATGGTTTTCTTTCTTTCTTGGTTTTCTGTCTTTCTGTCTGTCTGTCTGTCTGTCTGTCTGTCTGTCTTTTTTTGGCAGCCTGCTCAGCCTATTCACCCGAGGCTCTTGACAGTCAACCTGGGTTCTTTCCATTTCATGTCTCATTGCTGGTAGTAGAGAGGCTTTTTTATAAGCCTCTGCAGGCTTTATTATGCCTCCAACACATCTCTGTGGTTGTCTTCAGATTAAGCCATCAGTGACACTTGTGCAACCCTATTAATCTTCAGTGGTGTGGTTAAAGTATCGTGAAAGGCATAATGAAAAGATGGTTGTAGTTTCTTTGTATACAGGAGAGCAAAACAGAGTCCTCGGAGCATTTCCGACTGACACCGTGGGCTGCCTGATTTAACATATGAAGTGGGAAACAGGTGAGCCGGTTTGAGCTTGTGAAATCAGATCTTGGGAGAAAACAGTGCAAACATTTACTTCAAAACTGAGAAATGTTAAATAGAAATCTATAACCTGATGTTGTCACTACATAGAAATCAATGCCAGGATTAATTACCTGATAAGCCCTGAGACCGTTAATTAATTTCTGTGTGTAAAGCATTTTGTGTTTTATTTATTTCTTTATGAAAATTCAGACCGCTCTGTGGGCATTTTCCATGGCTGCCTGCGATTAAGAGCAATTCTGAGGCTGCTCTTGAGTTACGCTTGGGTCGGTTCATCCTGCCCAGCCTAAAGCTCAGTACGATGTAAAAAAGTTCGGAGGCTCTTTCCTGTTTACTCCAACGAGATCCTCTTCACAGCAGGAAGCCTGACCGGGTAGGTTATGTATCAGACTGGCCTTTTCTCAGACAACAGAAGGCAGGTTTTGAGATTGGCTGAAAACTAACTTATTGGGGGGGGGGGGGGGCAGAAGCCGTTTGTTTCAAGTCAAGATTCAAGGGAATGAAATTAAAAAGAATTGAATCAAAGCGCAATAAATGCTGAAGAGACTTCTCTGAAAATGACACTACCACGCCAGTTCTTGAATGCCTGTCTCCAGTTAAATAAAGCAACAAACAAAACCGCTCCAAAATGTCTTCTGCCTTGTGCATGCCTTGAGTCTCTTTCCAGATTAATTCTTCACTGACCCACTCAGTCTCCGATAGCTCAAACAAGGTGACTCTACGTGAGAGCTGAACACAGAACTGGCTGAGAGCTGACAGTTTGGTGTCTTTGGGGCTGTGTTCGGCTCCAATGTCATGAGCATAGCAGCCTTGGTGAGAAAGCTGCTAGAGCACAAGCTGTTTTCCTAACCTGACAAGCAAAGTGTTTGCAGATGCAGACGAAAAGGGGAGGGTACGAAGCCTGCATAGTCTGCTGCTGATTTTTCTCCATTCAGAAATGCAAAGATTATCGAATACTATAACGGAACAACTGAAAAACTGTCCAGGGGAAGTTACCCTTTTTTTCCCCCTATTACGTTAGATGGGGAAAAACTAGCAGGGCTGGAAGAAGGAATGGAGAAATGAAAGAAGACAGGAGTCCCCTTGCAGGCTTTTGTCACGCAAACTTCCTAAAATTGTCCTCGCTTCTGGAAGGGACAAATGGATTGTAAACAGTGGAGACTGAGTGCTCACAGAGACCCAGGAGCTAATTTATACTCACAGCTTCTGCTTTGCTGAGTATACCTCCAAGGGAGACTCTCCAAGCAACAGCTATTCTTAAGTGAATTATCTCCTCTGGTTTTCCTACATGGAAATCTAGCCACAGGGGAAGGTAACCCTTCCAGCCAGTCGTGCCCCAAACGCTTCCAAAACTCTGAGCATTTCTTTTTGTTTGGAGCTGCTGCTGAACAGCATCTGCTCCTCAGAAGGTGTCATGACAGCTGCATTAATCCCTCCTGTTGTAAAGGCAACAGCTAAAGGAATGCTTCCTTGAGATACGTATATCAGATTGAGATCAAAAAAGACCTTTGGAATGGGGTGATAAACCACAGGAATGTCTTCCATGTATTGCAGATTGCTTTCTGCAGGGTGCTACCCCTCCTCTTGTGACTGATTTTTCTAGGATAGGAAAAACTCCTTCTTCGTGCCTCTTTTGCTTCTGCCTCTTTTTTGCATCCCTCTGGAGCTGGCCGTGGCAACCTGTCCCTAGGTTTTCAGTGAGGTCAGATTTGTTATCAAGAATTTGCTGAATGATAGTCTGTTTATGATTTCTTGGAAGATTTCACAAATGTGTCATGCAAGAGGCAGAATCAGTTTCCATATCTGCTTTTGTTTCAGATTTGCATGTTTTCCAATTTTTCAGTTGTTCTTAATTTTTTGCCCTGTTGCCTTATTTTCAGTGAATAACTCCACATACGTTTGCATTGAATCACAGCTGATTCACTGCAAATGCATCTATTCTTTTAAATATTTGACAGTGTAACATTTCATAAGCCCATTATCTAGATAATTTAGAAATTTCCAAACAATAATTCTTGAACCTTGAGACACATGCAGAAATAGCTTGGGATTTTCAAAATTATTCTGAATTTCTTGTAAAAATCAGTGGTGTTTTTAATGTACTCATCCAGAATAGAGGAAGGCGAATAAAACTTTGACAGTTTTTCCTCTTATTCCACCCAATATAGTAGTATGTGTATACGTGTATTTTATATCTACCTTCCTGTCTCTAGCTTTCTCCATCTCTTTATCTATGAACATTGGTATCCTTATCTATGTTCAGGTTATTTAAAAATACAGAAGAAATGGAATTATTATTCTTTGGAAATAAGTTACCATGTATTTTGCCTGAATACTAGCATAACACTTCTGATCCATTAAAAATAATGATTATGTATTTATAACATTCTATTGATCCTTTTTTAAAACAAGGAATATGCATTTTTCAATAGTATTTGCTAGCGTCTCAATTTTTACTCTTATTTTTAAAGCAGAATTTCAGCAACTGTCCCTATTATTGCTAGGCTGGTCCTGGTCCTGACGAAATGCATGTGCTATGAAGCAATTCAATAGGACCATGCTCAGTAGGGGGAGGTGAAAGATAAAAGTATATTGTGTGTGTAGAATCTTTTTTTTTTTTTTTTTTTCCTTTTTTTCCCCTTCTTTTCAAGAGCCATACCAGGTAACCTTCTCATCACTTTCTAATGTTTTCTTGATGTGATCCAGCTGAGTATTGTTGAGAGGACTGAAAATTTGACAGAAGCTAGTCAGAGCCCATTACTTCGCTAAACACAATCAACAACCTTCCAGGTGCTTATGTCTATTTAAGACATACATAGATATTAACTGTCATGTCTGTATTCTACTGCTGTTTCTTCTGTAAATGGGAAATATGCCGGGAGGAAAGGGAATGTTTGTTGTCAGTCCTTAAATATGTCACCTATTGTTTATTTTTCATGTTTCTACGAATGTTTGTCATGTACCCAGTATATGTAATCATTTTTAATATAGTAGAATTAAGGAATATATAAATGCTATTTTAAAATAAGATTTCACATGCACACACTGGTAAATTAGATGTCACATGTTGAAGTGAATTTGCATTTACAGATTCATAGGTTTCATAGACGTCATTCTGAAAACAGAATTCAGAAATATCAGTAGAAATGAGGCAAAGGAAATTTTCTATGACTGAGTGTATCTTGAAATTAATATAGCAAAGCTTAAAGCATTAACCCTACTCCCAAAGCATACCTTCAGAGTGGAAAGTAAGTGAAATAAGCGTGACAGTAATTCAGGTTACTTGAGTAACCTGGTCAGTTTTGGCTGTCCGATCAAACATGCTGCTCCATGAAAAAAATAGTCACTTTTTAATGGTTGAAAAGCAAAATGGAAGCTTGTTAAGAAAAGTTGCAGAAGCCTGAACTTGAGTAGTCTTGAATGATAGACTCAAAAGAAATAATAAATGCTTTGGAAGCTAGAGTTATTAATTAGTTGGAAGAATGGAAGATGGAAGCATGTCATAAGTATCAGGGGGAACTGAGGGGAAGAAAGAATTTTAAAACCTAGTTCAGGTGTATTTCAAAACAAGTGCTAAAGTTTTAATTTGTAGAAGATCAGATCTACAAATTGCGTAAAGCTTGAATGTGACAAAGAATTTATTATAAAAAGATTTTCATGAAAACCTACCTTCACCAATACTGTATCAATTTCTTCTTTATTTTGAGGATCAGGATATCATTAGCTGATTTCACATAGATTCAGTTCAGATCACAACTTGCCTTTCTATTCAGTAAATGCCGTCATCCTCCCAAGACTCAACTCTTTAAGGGAAATGACAAATCCAGAATTGTGTGGAAATCCAATTCAGCTAATATTGTCTATTAAAACCACTGGACAAAGGGTAAGAAAATGTCTGGCATTGTGGAAAAGAGCTAGCGTCTGCCTGAATAAATGTTTCTCTCTTTGCACTTCCTTTAATCATTTGCTATGGTGGTTTTGGTTTTGCCTTTTAGGATGACAGACAGAGGTATTTCAGAGCAAGACTCTATCATTGTGTTTCTGATGGGAAAGTTAGCACTTTTTTTTTTCTTCCCTGCAGATTATGATGTGCTGTTAGTGGCAAAGCATTATCTATTCTGTCAACTAGCTTAAAAGTTGACAGAACTTTTAAGTTTTCTCTGCTTTCTCTGATAAGTGGAAGCTGGTTGGAGTCTTTCCGAAAGCACTGGTGAGTTAGAAGGTGAGGTTTGATGTAAGAGCACAAGTCACTAAGAGACAAACCATTGTATATGTAATTAGGTTGATCAGTATTTCCAGGTCCTAGCATAGGTTAACTCATTTGCTAAGTGAACATTCTACAGTACTCTATCCAACAATGTCTAGATGTATGTATGACCCTACAAAACACAGAACAGTAGCTATAAAACTAGTTTAAGGCTCCTGAGTAAATTAACCAGACAAATTATTATTTTTCTCCTAATCATAGATATAAGCCCAGTTCTAATTATTTTTCTATTTTTTAATAAGATTCTGACATGGATGGTATTTACTGCTGAAGACTTTATTATAATATATGACCATTCATGCATGCATATAAAATTTGAATTAATAGAAGCCATAGAGATGAGTCAGCATGGTAGATTTATGTCTATTTTAGTGTAGTGAGAAGGATCCTCTGAGAAGACAGAAAAAATATGATTTATATTCCCATCATTTAAGAAGTGAAGCCCCTCTCAGCAGCACCTGAATACCTTTAAGGATATACAGGATGACTTTTCATAAATTACCCAGTGAATTTAAAATAAAGGTTATTCAGAGTAATTATGTAGGACAGTCCAATATAGTAGGGCAGGAAATTACCTGAGTCCATTAATTTCATTTGTGTCCTGTCAGAGAAAAATCAATTAGAGGTATACATCAAGGGATTGCACTTTCTCCAGAAAAGGTAGAGCATGTACAGGATCCCCTCGTATGTGTGTGTAAGTTCCCCCAGATCACTGTTTGGTTAGGGGACTCCACGTGAACTGAGCTAACCCCAGCAGCTATCAGAGGACCAGCCCCACAATAATCAGTAGAGCTTACATGACTCCATTAAGATACTATGTGAGTTCCTTACGGACTTCAGTGCCTTTACACGCACAACAAATCAGAGGCAGGGAAATGATAAGAACCCCTTTATAAAGGAGGAGCCGAGACACAGAGAGACTAATGTACAGTGTGACTTGGATGGACTTTTAAGGTAGGATTCGTGTGGTCTTCTGCTGTCTGAACTGATACATTCTGTACAAAGCACCATTTTATTTTACTCAGAAGTAAAGTAAGGGGGATAGAAAGGCCCTTCATTTTATTCCTCTGTAGCTTCATCATGTAATACTCGCATAGTCTGGGGACTCCAAGGTTTCTGTCCTTTCCCAATGCAAGTTTCCAAAACTTGCATCTCGTTCATAGCTAACATCATGCCAGAAGAGCGCCCTAGCTGTATTACTGCAGATTAGCTTGGACTGTAAAACATCCCTACTTTACCCTTTGAATCTGTGCCGTTCAAATAGGTCATTAAAGATTTCCTGAGCCAGAGGAAAGAATAACAGTGTAGCTTGCACAGTACACTAAATAGGACAGAAGAGATATGGGGTCAGTTCCTTCCCCAAGGATAATTAAGATATGTTCTTTAGATTAAGCATGAATTGAATAAAATATATAGACAGCTGAACGCACAGCATGCTTTCCCTTGTGAATGCTAGGCTCAAAAGCAGCCATATAGAAGGGGAACACAATGACTTTATTCCCTAGGTTCCTCTCGTGTTTTTAAAAAAAAAAGATGGTGGATGTGCTTGTATTTGTCTGGAAGCCCAGCCTGGAGCTGTCCTTAATGTGTATTCTGGACACAAAAATCAGGTGGAGAAATGCCTTTGTTTTTGAAGACTGAGGAGCACTTGCACAGATGCAAAAGCAGAAATGTAGGAGTCTATGGACTTATAAATAGCTGAGTTTGGGCATTTTGAGGATTGTAATTTTGGTTCTGGGTATCTAAATGTCAGCTACAAATCAGTTTATGTATGTAAAACTTATTATGGATTTCATCCTAAATGGACTAGTAGTGAAAATCACACAAGAAGTCTGTGAAAAAGCAGGGGTTATACTTACTAGGAGATCTACAGTTTTTGTTAAGGGAACAAGCAAAATGTGTCACTCCCTTCTACATCTTTCTCACCACTCCCAACCCTTTCAGATCTATCTACAAATTCTTTTGGAAGAATCTTCTCTGTAACTGCACCTCTGAAAATCTAAGTAAATAAGAAACTGTTCATGGACCTTCAGATCATGTAATAACAAAACCAAAAAGGAAAATAGAGTCAAAAAATGTCTGTTGTGTTGCATGCCCTGTGTTGTGCCATAAGGAAATGTGGGAGGATTTGATAGTGCATTGCCTATGTGCCTTGCACAGTGTTGCAATAGGTAGAGGGAACCGAGCTTTGTGAAGCTTCTTTCATACAACCGCTTGGGAATTCTTCCTGGAATGACCCCAAAGAGGTGCCAGATTTTGTTTTAGAGCTAGTTGGAGTGGCCCAACAGACACGTGTTCCCCTTGCATTTGCCATCTCTTAATGCAGGACAAAGTTGTGCAACATTTTAGAAACAGGAATCAGAGCTCACTGTGAGACTTCATAGGAGGAGAAGGTGACAATCTTTTTAAAACCAATTTAATTTACCTGTAGTCACAGTCTTATACCCACATACCCTCAGGCACCAAGATATGTGTGCCCCAGTGGTCTGTCCTGCATTCAGGCACCAAGATGCACATCTCCAGGCAGCCTGGCCAAGATTCTTTGCAGTGCTGCAGAGGATGGGGACACTGGCTCGTACTGAAGTCCTCATCACATCTCCTGGACTGCTTCTCAGATTGCTGGTTGGCTCTTTTGGAGCCATAGAAGAGCTGACAGCAATCGGTGTCTCCGCTCTGTACCACTTCTGTGAATCTTTAGGTTTTACTCATTGTCCTTTTTCTCTGAATCTCTGTGTTGGGAGAAGCTGTATATAGATACGCTGCAATTTTGATAACCTGCTACTGTAGGAGTCATCAACATACGCCATAACTCAAGCCCCTCTTTTGCCCTGCCTGTTGATGCTTCCACACTCAGAGATTCATATTCATTCTCCACTCGTATCAGCTCCAACATTTCTGTTACAGCTGAGTCTCTGAAAACAGTCAAGGGGGTCTAGTGCTTCTCTTTGCTTCATTGCCCACAGTTATGTGTTACCCTGTATGTACCCAGCGTGGGTTTTTGTTTTCCTGGCTCAAGCTGGGTTGAAATGCCAAGATCTTGGAAGTGTTTGTAAGCTAATAATTGAAGTTTTTGGTGTTACATCACCTGTGAAATTTCATTTTGATGCTGACCTTTCTGAAAATACTATTCTAAAAATGCTACTATTAATTTACATCTCTAAGCAAAAAGTAATCTCAAGCCAAAATTTGGAACCTGTCATTTAGAAAATGTCGACATGGGATGTTGTGACAACCATGAAACTTCTTTTCTGGTTAAATGAAAAAACCATCAAAATCAGCCCTTTCCTTCTGAACAGCTTTTTGGTTTCAGCAAATCAGCAACAGTACAAGTGCAAGCAAAAGGTGCCCAGGAAGCTGTGAAAGTGATGTCCGCTGCCTTTTGCGGTACCTGGTCCTGAATTCTGTGGCATCCTGAAGGGAAGCCTCGGTGTTTGCAGAAGGGAAGAGCACAGAAGACGGGCGCGCTTCCAGATTCTTCGCTTCAGAGAAGTGCAGTGGAACAGGTCAAGGTCTGTAAATGAGGTGGATATCCTACTTTTGTTTAAACAATGAGTACTTCTTAATCTTTTCCTATAGTTCAGATATATGGACATTTTGAATGTTACGGTTTTGATCTTACTGAGGATAGGTTCTTGCCACAAATGTGTGGGGTTTCCTTTTTATTGCACTATGTTGTGTCCTACACAAGCTGCATGTGTGTTAGAAGAGCTGCTTCTTTCTTTTTTTTCCATGCAGGGTGGTGTGTGGTAGGTATGTGGTCATACCTGCCACACTATGTCAGAAAGAATCTC
>NW_008824233.1:1112026-1125453 GCF_000699105.1 Pygoscelis adeliae | reverse complement strand
GGAATCTCTTTCTCTATAATGTGTGAACTTCTTAACATAGGTAAATGGGTAAATCAAGAACCCCACAATCTTATTACGTGGATGATTCAGTCTTTACAAGGATCAATAGAACAGCTTAGCTGTGTCACTGAAGCAGCTTTTGACAGCCAGCTCTAAACAAATAACCAAACAAATTGGTTAAATTTGGGTCTGTCTACCTAGAATATTGAGAGTAGGGTTGGGTTCCTTTTTTTCCTCTTCCAAGCTAACCAAACATTTTTCCATCTGAATTAGTGCAGTGCTCAGCCTGACCTATCGAGATAGAGGATATAGTAGGTTTGGCTTGTCATCGTGACACTATGGTTCTCCTTGCTCCAATGGTAGGATAAACCTTTATCTCCATATATCTGCAAAATGCCGTGTTAGACAACATGCATGATAGCTGTAGTGGTGTTATCTAGTTGTTGTTGGCTTAGCGTTCACCATGTGTAAATGAGATCGGCTTAGCTTCCAGGATTACTTTATTAAGCATCTTTACTATATAAGCAGCTTTTTCCCGATTTCCAAATACATTGTGGTGGCGGGGAACCAAAATGTTGTATCTTGAAAGGAGGATGTGAAAGGATGCTGCTTTTCCCTTTATTTTAACTTTATTTTCTGCCTAATATCCCTTGCCTTTGAAATTAGAAAAGAGAAACCATCTAACGTCACCAAAATAATATAGTAAACAAGCATTCTGTATGTCCAATAAGATCTTGAAATGTATTACTAAACTAACTCAAAACATAGGTGATTTCCTCACCAAAAAATGTGGGTAATTTCACTGCATAGCATAATCTGCAGGAAGCCAAACAATATACCACGTACATCTCTGGATAATAGACCCATGTCTCCAGTTCAGGACTGACCAGAGACTGTCGGCAATGAGTTCCACAGTTACTACATACAAACAAAACCTCCACAGTTGAAATTTTTCACTGAATTGACTGACTAAAGGCCTTGAGGGTGGTATCTGGAATCTGTAGTTGACCCCCATACAAATCATACCGTTAAACTGATTTTTGCCTTTCAAAATTATCACTATCAAAATTGACTGACTATGTCATTGCCCCATTCCCTTTTCAACTAGATGACAATTTTTTTCCTTTCCCATTCCCTTTGCAAATAGATGATAAATTCTGTACATAATGATCTTAAAAATGAAGCAAAACAAATTCAAGCATGTTTTCTTGGCAATGGCTTTAAGTGAACCTGAACTCTCCTAACTGGGAAAGTCGTTTGTGTTTTCTTTTGTTCAGAACATATGGCATGGCATCTTCAGAGAACTGCAAATAGTAGACTTGAAGTCACGTGAGGTCCTGCTGTCTACACCCACCCAGATGTAATTGCCACTTACTGTTTCACATTGCATATACTATCAATAACAAGTATCTCTGAAATGCTGCAGCATAACATTAATTATAGCTGTATGTTCAGTGAAGTACAAAGGAATGCCCCTCTCCTAAGCAGTTTTTTTCCCTAGAAAGTCCAGAGATAACCTGATTATAGATGGCTGTATAAAACTCCTGGCCAGGACTAATGTCAAGACTTGACAGAGCTTCAGCTCATAAAATTGTTGTAGTTCCCTTTACTTTATTAGAGCTTTACTTTATTATCAGTTTGCACCAAATGTGGAACTTATGTAATTCTTTTCTTATTATATTTATTTATTTATTTCTCTATTTCTTGTTTATTTCTTGCAGTATATTTTATGTGTTCAAATAAGTAGAAGGTTAACAGACAAGCTAAAAAAATAATGCTGTTCTCTGGCCTGCCATTGAAAAATCCCATTAAGACTATAATTGGTTTCATAATACATATTTTCTCATCTTAATTCCATTTTCCAAGAGTCTGTAATGGAAAAGAACTTTCCTGAATGAGGAAATAGGCTTGAGATAGTGGTGTGATAAGAAGAAAGAGCATCCAGGTACCCCAATGGAAAATTCCTTCTGTTCTACTTCTGAAGCTACAGAGAGAAACTCAGTAAAAAGTAATTGTCTTTCTCATTCTAAAGAGTATATATCATCTGCAGAAATTACTTCCATTTTTTTCCCTAACCCATGAAGTTCTTTTGCTTGTTTATCTACAGAAACGTTTTACATTTTACATGCCCCACCAAGAGAATCAAAATATTTCACACCACACAGAGGGGTAGGGGTTTTTGGGGGAGCGACAGTCTGCAGCGTTCAGGTCCCCCCCACCCCTGACAAACAGGAATAGTTTGTCCGAAGTTCTTGGAAGGTCATGAAGAAATAGGCTTCTTATCCTAGACCTTCAAACAAGAAATTGCTTGATGAGGAGTGGGCGTTTGATCAGCTTCAAAAGGATTTAGAGAAAGGACTTCCACTTCAAGAGAGCTGGTTAGTGTCCAGTCTAGGTTGTTAAGACTGTGTGTTCACCAAGTGACATGCTGCAAGTGCATAGGAAGCGTTTAAAATATTCGTAGCACAAAAGATTGCTCCTCGATAGAACCATTTTGTTCCATCTAGAGCAATGAGGAAGCTTCTCTGCTTGGCCGCAGGCAACAATACAGTGTTTGGATAGCAAAATAAACCTGCCAGAGAATCAAATACTTTGTTTTGCTATCCTTAGCGTGGTTAATTTTGTGTTGGCTCATTGCTGACTAAAATGGTCTTCTACACCAAAACTTAATTTAGTTGGGAGCCAGAATAACAGTTATTTCAGATAAGCATCTCTTGTCAAGACTGAGTTTGGGGTTTCATTGCTGTTCCAGGGGCAATAACAGAAAACCATGCGGCTTGTTAGATGTTGTGGCAGGTCATATTGAAATCTTCAAAGGCAAAGAAGCAATTGGCAGTTGTCGCTTTATGTCTCGGGGATTTTCTCATACTTATGTCACTTTGCTAGTGTTTAGTTGGATAACCAACACCGTTTTTACTGTGAATGTGTCTGTGTGAATGTTTGAATTGACTTGTGTCAGTTTAGCATGTTCCACTTAATTTTGCAAGGTAATATTTTCAGTTAAGTTTTTCTACTGTCTAGTAGACAATTTCCAATTCTTCAGCCTCTCCTTGTGAAATGATATGTTGTTTTTGCAGTACGCTAGCTTGTATCTTGTTTAAGCTTAATGAAGCCTGCAAAGTACTTCTACCAATTTTCTAATGTAGTATTATTCCCGTAAGACTCTATATAGTCCTTCTATAGATGCAGTTACTGGACAGTGATTTAGATGAGTTCTTGTCAAAATATAAAATGAGTGATGAAATCCACAAACTTTTTTTGACTCTGTTTTCTTCTTCAGTTTGATCAGTGGCAGCTACCGTGCTAAAAAGTAGATGGTGACATAGCAGGCAGCTGATATCACCACACCTTAAAGCTGCATTTTAATTTTCCTTATGGGTCTGTCTCCCAGTTTAGCAGCAGAATTTTTATCTTCATTACACAGAAAAAAAAATAAGTGTATTTTTAAAGTTTCATTTACATATTCTTGAGGAAAGCAGAATCAAAGAAAAAGTGTTTAGGAATTACTGAAGCATCTGATTAATTGCAGGCCTTTTTCTCACTTACTTGCACGTTAATCTTGAATTGCTACTTCGCTCTTTCTGGTGACTGAAAGCTCTCCATTATTCAGGGGACATTTCCAGCTGTCTGTGTTGGTAACGGCAAATGACACTCATAGGTCTCTGCTAAGAAGCTGCCTAAATGGGAAAGCAAACGGCGCAGCAGCACCATGACAGGGCCAGAACATCCTTTGGGGCTGTCTAATCCATCACTTGACTGTGAGAGGAATACAATATCTTCCCAAATTTGTTTCCAGCAAAATGAATTTGTGTGTAAAATCCCAGTGGGAGAAATTTTGTTGTAACTCACAACACTGGTAGAACTCGACATTACCGTTACTGCTGATTTACCCTGTTGTAAATAGGATGGGAATATGACTTAGTGTCTTGGTAGAGCAGAGCCTAACATTATCTGTATTTTCTGCAGCCAAAGATTAAATGGTGATCATCTAAAAGAAGTTCCCTCCCTCTTTCCCCAGTAATCTAATTTATATTATACTAACTGTGGTTTTTTTCTATCTAGCTATCCTGCAACAGGCACAGAATTATAAATATATAACATGTGCCCAAGTCTTTATAAGCTTCACTTTGTAGAAGGAGGAGCTAGGTTTGTCTCTTTTTCTTTTAGTTAGTGCTTTTCCATACTCTCAAAACTTACATCGATATGATTTGAATGAGTCAACTGTCTTTGCCTGAGCCACATACATACACAGAAAGAGAGCAAGAAGTCTGAAGGTACAAAAAAAGGGGGAGGGGGTGGAAATAACCCCCCACACCCCCAATATGGGGCAGCTGCTATACGACAGCGTTCGTGGTTCCCCATCAGTTTGTGCCCTGTTGTAATTGTTGGGGCAGAGTGAGAAGCTGCATTGCAAACTGTGCTGAGTCAGAGAGCTGTGAATCATTCCTGCCGCTTGAGTCTGTTTAACGTGCTGCAGGCAGAATTGGATTAAGCCAGGCAGGGTGCAGTTGCTGTAGTTGCTGCACGCTAAGGGCTCTCCTCTCTCTTCCTGGCATTTGTAACATTTGTCCCGCACAAAGTCAGAGACAAAACATTACTTTTTTAGTCCAGCCTGGAGTCCAACATTGCCCTGGTGGGAGTTGCTGGGGAAGGGCCAGAAGGCTGCGGTGCAGCTGAGGGCTCCCATTTTGGAAAATGTTGCAAGGTGGCCCTGCAGCTGCTTGGGCATCCGCTGATTACGAGCACAACAGCTCAACCCTTGGGACCACGCATCCTTGCAGAGATGGGCTTAGGAAGTGCCCTGCAGACACCTGACAGGTCCTCTGCAGTGTGCCTGGGGTGGGTGAAGCTCTGCACCTGCTGGGGCACAGACGAGGGGTCATGAAGTTGAGTCCCAATTTCTTGGGCACTTTCCCTCTCCTTTTCTGGGCTGTCCCACACTGTGCCTGGCACAAGGATGGAGGGATGAAGGCAGCGGGGAGTCACCCTGCCAGGCAAGGAACAACTCCTGGCATTGCTAGGCGCACTGGGGAGAGACCCTGATGGGGAAACCAGACCTGGCTCCTGAGGATTTGCTTGAGGCAGGAAACCTCTGTGACTGTTGAGCTGCCTCAGCGTGGTCTAGAGTGGGAAGGTCTAAGGAAGACCCCTGGGAAGGCTGTGGCAGAGGCACGCCCTAAGTAAATGAGTAATTCCTGACAAATCTTCCCAAGGTTAGACATGGGTTTTGGTCTTGACCACTGACAGTGCCAAGTGTTTTGGTCCTTATTTTGTTAGAAAGCATTTGAGCAGGGGGCTGGCCAAATTATGCAGCTGACACTTTGTGTTCCTCCGTTCCTCCCTGAAGTGTCTTGGAGGTTGTGTCCAGACAGCACGAAGTCTGGATATCCATGCAGCCTGCCCCCCGCTCTTAGAAAGGAATAGAGAGTTGTTGCTATTGGTGCTATAATGGTAATGAAAGCTCATTTGCCTTTACTGGTCTGCCATTCTTCAGAGGTCTTGTATTTCTTCCCCATGACTTCTGAGTAGAAAACCCAGTGGTTGGTCTCTCCTTACCCTTGCCAACATTTCCTTCTCAGTGCCCATTACTACCTGATCCGAACTCTGTCTACTGCAGATAGAAAGACTCCTGTTGTCTGCAGCGTGGGGAACAGTATAAGTTTAAAATCATGAACTGTGGACTCTGTGGTCAGGTTTCCTAGACATTTCTGAAGACTGGTTGGTCTCTTGACTTTATTCTGTATGGTAAGTATTGCTGTTTCTGCTTGCTGTTTGTTCAGTGCACATAAGCAAGAAATGGAAGTTTCTAAGACAGTCCTCAGAATGGGGTGTGGAGACATCGAGCTTTTACTTTCTCATCTGCTTGAGGAGAAAACGGAACAGCAGTTGATGTACCCAGAACTGAAGCTGTTGTCCTGCTATTAGTGGAGAGACAGTATTCACAGGAATACTGTGAATATAGCAGGACAGAATTGCAATCCTAGAACAAGTCAATTTCAGTAAAACATGGACATTGCGGTGGGCAAAGTTGATGTTCCAAGTCTTATTGATAAAGGAAGGGGAAAACATGCACTGATTATTTATGAAAATATTTTAAAATATGTAAATACAGGTGCACAGCATAGAAACATTTTGGACTGCTTGGATTGCAGTGTTGGTATGATTGATTTTCATAAGGCCAATGAGAACAATTTGCTCAATGCCCAGTTTCCATTGCGTCTGTGTAAGAGCTCAGGTCTTAAGGATTGTTGCGTTAACCACCATCCCCCTTTACTTCATGTAACCAAAGCTTCTGAAATTGCAATGAGACCACTGGCTGGTAAAGACTGGACAATATTCCAATTCAGTCATTCCACACATGAATAAATCCTGTTAGCTTGAAAAAAATCATTGAGTCAGCTCCCAGAAGGAACTTCTCAAAGTATTTTGTATGCTACAGTTTGTTTGGCAGCAAGTAAAACTTTTGGCTTCACAAGCTAATCTTCGTAGATGCCGTCTCCTTTCCGTCACAGAAAAGGCTCGCCAGGTACATTCCGGTTGATACAGGTGGCATCTGTGGTGGGACAGAGGGAACAAGAATGAATGCCAGGGACGTGCAGGTAAGAGGGCAATTGTGTGAACATGTGTAATTTTAATTACCAGGGATTACCAGGGTGATTACTTTTTACTGCATTCTTTATGGTGCCCAGCAACAATACACATTGTCATTGTGTTTATGAACTCCTGATTATAAATGCAGCAAATGTGTACGGAGATAAAGGGAAAAGATCAAGTCTTCAAATGAAGAAAAGTCTCTTTATACTAGTTAAAGCCTGACCTATGTTTACCTAGCTAAATCTATACTTAAAAGCAGTGTATTTCTTTGTGATTATTTTGTTACATATATACCAGTAAATTATTGAAAAATATAGTGTTAAATATAATTCTTTATCCTTATTATCAGCAGCATAAATTCATTATTTAGACCTGCTTCCAGTGAAATCAACTGAAATTTTGTTTCTGATTTCACTGAGACCGGGATTGAAACAATCCATATTGATGTGGGAAATGAAGGTAGCCAAATTTTTGAATGTGATTGAACATGTGTAATAAAACATAATACTGTCATTCATCTTCATAGGCACGATAAAAAAAATAGTTTTCATACAGCCTACAAGTAATACAAATGAATTAAAGTCATTTAATTGCAAGATATTTTAAAAGTCATGATGATAACTTAAAAATAACTGCTCTGCCAAATTTTAATAAGATAATGACAGCTTCATTAGCTTTAAAAATGTGCATAATTTACAGGAATGTTGTATTAGCATTGAGGTGACATTTTCTATTTTATTCGGATTAAAATTGTGTAAATAGGCCTTTTGAAATGCTCACATTGTATATGTGAGCTATTAATTAACTATTCGGGAATTAATTCTTCAGCTTCTCATGAGAGTTATGCTTATTCACACAAGAAGTCCCATCGACTAATGGCATTTCTCAGGCATAATCAGATGACAATGGGACACGTATAAGAATTACTCATGTGAAAAATATCAACTCCATCATTCTTTGTTAAAATATGTGCTGATAATGGTTCTTTTCATGCAACTAGCTATTTCAGTGTTCAGTGCTGTATAGCAGACAGAGGGAAATTCTTTCGTGATCTCTGTGGATGATCAGTTTCTTCCCTGACACCTGACAGGAATTAAACAAAATGCTGTAGAGACAGCACGAAGGGGGTGGTGGTGGTAGGGGAAGGGCACAGTTATTTTTTACCTAGATAAATCAACATAATCCTTTTAAAAGCATGCATCAGGTATATTTCTGAGTCCAGACTAGTAAAAGCCTTCTCCTACCTTATAGCCACCATGTTTTTTTAAGGCATATGATCTTGGGGAAGTGGATAATTTTAAGGAAAATATCAGTGTAACTACTGAGACTCGCTCTGCTCTTTCAGTGCCATGCAACACCACAGATAGGCGCATCTTCTCACATACAGCCTTGCCCATTAAGGTAGAGTTTCATTTTTGGGGTTCTTTGGAGACACCCCTTGATATTTTTCTTGGGAGTATAGGACTGTTTACAATAATTTTTAAGATCTCAACCAGATTAGATAATACGTGCAAGGTTTTACACTTGGATCAGGGCAATCCTCAGTATCATTACAGAATGGGCGATGAGGGCAGCCCTGCAGAGGCAGACTTGGGGATGCTGGTGGATGAAAAATTGGACATGAGACGGCGATATGCACTTGCAGTCCAGAAAGCCAATTGTACCCTGAGCTGCATAAAAGGAAGTGTGGCCAGCAGTTCAAGGGAGGTGAGTCTCCCCCTCTACTCCTTTCTCGTGAGACCCCGCGTGGAGTACTGCATCCAGTTCTGGGGTCCCCAGCACAAGAAAGACACGGACATGTTAGATCGGGTCCAGAGGAGGGCCATGACGATGATCAGAGGTCTTGAACACCTCTCCTATGAAGAAAGGCTGAGAGATTTGGGGTTGTTTAGCCTGGAGAAGAGAAGGCCCTTGGGTAGACCTTATTGTGGCTTTTCAACATACAAAGGGGGCTTATAAATAAGAAAGATGGAGAAAGACTTTTTACCAGGGCCTTTAATGACAGGACAAGGGGCAACGGTTTTAAACTGGAAGATAGATTTGGTTTGGATATAATAAACAAATTTTTTTTTATGATGAGGGTGGTGAGACACTGGAACAGGTTGCCCAGAGAAGTTGTGGACGCCCCATCATTGGAAGTGTTCAAGGTCAGGTCAGATGGGGCTTTGAACAACCTAATATAGTGAAAGATGTCCCTGCCGCCCCGCTGCCCCCCCCCCCCCCCCCGCCCAGTGTTCCTGCCCTGAGTCCCTGGGCACCCATTGTTCCCAGTGTCCCTCCCAAGTCCCAGCATCCCCTCCTGCTCCCTGTCCCCCTCCTGATCCCAGTCTGTCATCTTTACCCCCCCCCCCCCCCCCCCCCCCAATCCAGCTTAAAGTACTAAAAGCAATAGAACTCTTAATAAGAGTGAATTATGAGGAAACTCTCTCTAAGACAATGGGCTGCATGTATAGGGCTTCTGGGTGAATATCCAGAACCGGCTGAATCAAACACCACTGCACTGCCCCTCCCACGCTAGCAGAGTTCCTGGTGAAACATTCCCAGTGAAACCAGAGGATGTTGTCAGATACACCAGAGGCTGACTCCATAGGCACTTAGCAGAAGGATCACTCCCCCCAACTCCCCCAGGCAGTGGAAAGATTGTAGTTTACTTAAGTAGTTTAGGGATTTCACCCTCCACTTTTATTCAAGTATTGTTCTTACAAAATTGTCTTAAACAGTTAATGTTGGGGTTTTTTTGTCCTTGCAGAGGAGAGGGGAATGTAGCAAATATGCCCATGCTGAAGTGAAGAAAATTAATTCAGTGATGAGGACAAAACATGATTAAGAATATGAAACTTTAATATTAATTTTTTTTGTTTGGTTTCTGGTAATAACATCCTTTCTGAATGGTGTGTGTTTGTATGCACCTTTTTGGCCTCAACTCAGGACAACAGTGGAAACTCAAGAGTAGACGTCTATCTAAATGGTTGGCCTAAAATTCAGCTTTATGGTGTAAGTGCTGTCATGATATTAGTTCTGGAAAAATACAGGTCATCAATACCTGAGATAACCAAGCAATTGGCCAATTTAGGAATTTGTAACCTATTTTCATTGCAGAACCCTAAAAACATCTAGTTTGCTTGCAGAGTTCTGTGTAGCAAGTTTTAGTCTCTTGACAAATATGCTTGCTTTCTGTAAGCAAAGTCTTTCATGGCACTCCAGAATCAATCCATGGACATCGAAGAGTCTGTGGGCCAGAGACTGAAAAATGCTGGTTTAACTGATGCATTACACCAGTTAATTTCAGTACAACTTGTATTCCTAAATCATGGGGCAACATTTTGATAAACTTATTGATGACCTAAATATGGATACAAAGCCCTAGCTTTTATTACATATTTCTAGTGTTTTCTAGTTCTTCTAGCCATGCTTTCTTGCAACTGTGGCTCTTTGAACCTCTCTTCATCATGTGTAGCATCCTACTTGTGTCATTGTTTTCTATGACTCATTAAAAGATACATATATTTGAAATTAAAATTCTCTTAAGCATTTAAAAATCATCATCCAGTAGTATATTGAAAAGAATTCCTTGGGATTTACAAGAAGCACTCGTTAAAATATATCAGCTACTCATCCTATAATTTATAAACAGATAATCCTCGTCAACAAGAGAGATGGAAATGTTTCCTAAAGCAATCTTGTTGCCTTTGTAATAGATCAGATTTGTGCAGTATGGCACATAATTCAAAAGAATATTTGAAGAGTAAAGCCATAGATCCTCTTAAAGGACTGTTTCTTCTCCATAAGTCTGGATTGAAGACTATTATCTCCTATCCTACTATACTGATATCCAGAATACATTAAAATATTTTTTTAATTCTTTTTTAAGAGCAGCTTGCTGACTGATCCTATTTGCTTAGTCTTCATAGTTGATCATGAAAAAAATTGGTTTGTTTTTATTATTTGCTTTTTGTCAAAAAGACTTATTTCTTAGTACTCCCCAGCCTTTCCTTTTGTTTGCAACAAGCTTTAAAAAATAAGTAAAGTATCGGCAGCTCTTATGATCTCTGACTGCTGGATCCAGAAGCTCATATCAAGAGATTTAAAAAGTAGTATTCAGAAACTAAAATGTTCTAGCATAATTGTGTAGCCTTCTTTGTGTATTCAGCTGCTTAAATAGCACAATCTTTCATTCACCATAAAAAAATAATCAACACTTGGGTTGAGTTATTCCATTGAAGGGCAGTAACAATGTTAATTAATTGGAAGTTTATTTATATTCACAGTCTTGATGTGATGTTTGAAAGAAGCCAGCACTTTTTCAGCAGCCGAAGTCAGACGACTTTCAGAGAATTCCTAAGGAGTTAATGCATTTTTTTTAAAACACAGTTTTGACAATTATCCCTTCGAGCAGGAAAAGAGGGGTGGTTGTAATAAAATGAGAATGGCATTGTGGGTCTATGTGAAGAAATATCAAAGTCATAACATAGAGCCTTGTAAGGAGGCCAAAACTTTTTATTAATACGTAATTTTTTTTAGAACAGGATGGAATATCTCTGACGAGAGATGGAATCGCTTTTGTCACCTAAATTAATTTGTCCCAGTGTCTTGTAAATCATTTCATGCCACAAATAATTGATCAAAGACTGAAGCAGAAATGAACAACTCAGGCTGTGATTTAAAGGGAATTAATTCTTAATTAAGTTGGCTTTGGATTTTCATCTTTAGGGAGAATAGGCCGCTAAGCATTCACAATACCATCACTTAGTTTAATATTAGGAAAAGCCTTCATAAGAGATTAAGGCACTCTTCACATTAAGGAGATCAGAATGAAGTACCTGAATTTAAGACTGAGAACCAGAACTTGCATCAGTATACGGGGGTCTGGTGCCATCTACTAAGTGAGCTTCAGATTATCCCAAGAAGTGAGGCGAAATGGCAAGTTCAGAATCCTGTGTTTGCAAAGGAAGCAGGCAGTTAATCCAGAAGTCTTTGCATGATGATCTTCCCTCAGGTGTATTTCTCTGATACGGCTTCTATCAAGAATTTCCAGTAAGAATAATACAGTCCCTTCTTTATCATCTAATTGTAGTATCTTATGGGTGCTTATGTACAAGAATACTGAATCTTATTTCTGAATATTTCTAGAACTGTAGATATTGTTTCAAAAGTTCTGCTTCCTTACATCTTGTGGTCCTTCTCTTCTATGTTAATTGTTATGTATACTGTCTTTCTCCTGTGTTATTTGTTTGCAAATGGATATGTGTTTTCACATTGCTTTAACAGAGTTTGGAAACTACATTAGTCTAGCTAATTAGTATGAGAGGAATCCTCATTATTTATTTCTAGGGACTAAATCATTAATAATAGTCATTCTGTATAAATGAAGTGGGCGCTGAAAAAATATATTTAGGTAGTAAACATGCATTCAGAAAACTATTTGTGTCATGCAAGTCAAAATATTTTGTCTGAGTTACTTAGATTGTGACAGACCATTATGAAGAAGCTATTTTAAGGTTTTTCAGAGACCTAAATGTTGAGATGGCTTCCAAATAGGTTCTTCAAAAATGTGTAGGTGTTGAACTTCCACTGTTTGGAGGTCTGGCTCTTAATTTCTCATTGGTACAAAAATTGAGTTTTGCTTGCATTTTATTAAAAGCAAATAAACTTACAAGTTGAGATGATTGTAAGCTAAAAGCAATGTTTTCAATTTTAATAATGTGGGGTTCTTTTTCCTGAAAAGCAATTTAAAGATTTTGGGTTCACCAGTGCTTACTCTTCATAAATGAAAAGGATATAATAGTAAATTGTCAAGGAGCACTGTGTTTTAGAATGCTGAACTGTAGGCTGTTCTCTTTTGTCATTCTGAAGACATGGGACAAATTTGTTAGTGATTTTAAAAGTGCCTTAGGCACTGATTAGAAACAGCTTAAAATGGGGTAGAAAGAGAAAGGGAGATGTTGCATGTTACGGCAACACTTCTCATTGGATTCCTGCATCCGTGCCATCGATGCATTTGAAGTCCTTTGCAGGATTCTTTCTTTTAAAAGATTTGGGATAGAACTACGAGATGTAAGATACATTGCACAGAAAATGGCATTAAACAAGTAGATGGGAAACACAAATGTAGAAATGTCGGTGGAGAGACCAGGTGTGAATACGTTGCAACACACATCTTAGTGACAACTCACGGGTACTTCAGCATGAAAATGCATTTGCTAGGAAATAATGGTAAGGAAGACAAAACTGATTGCATGGCTAGGGATGTAGAAGGCATCCTTGATAATAGTAACATTTCAAATTCATTCAAAGTAGGTAATACAGGAAGGTAAATTGCTGGATAGCAGCAGCTCAGTTTCAGTGGAAAGAATTTACAATGTAATTAATTTCAAAGGATAATAAATCTGACGTGAATCTCCCCTTTTATAAGGCCTAACTTCTGGGGTTTGTGTGAATTCTTACAGTATATTGTATAATCTTTTCTACTGCATGAGCTGTGACTTAGAAGCCACCAGAAACCAGAGCAAAAGTACACAGAGAACTAGCTTGGCAGGTGTGTGCAAAGGTAGCAAACAATGTTTATTTGGGGTATGCAGATGTTCCCCGTTTGGGACATTTGTGTTTGGCTCACTCAGATTGAGCCAACGTGATTTTTCTGTAATACTAACATTTTACTTAGGTTTAAGCAGAAGTGTGCCAGTGCACCTTTATTTAAGTGGTGTGAGGATTTACCGATCCTGAAAACTTACTGCTCTGATGCATAATAACTAATAGAAATAGTCATGGGTTGAAGTTAAAAGAGGGGGTAATGATCTTGCTAATTTCTGGCTACTGATGGATCTTTCTGTGAC
>NW_008824233.1:1101492-1111975 GCF_000699105.1 Pygoscelis adeliae | reverse complement strand
TGTGTAATTGAAATGGAACAGCAAGTCTTAAATAAACAAAAAAATCAGGCTCTTAAGGAGTTGTAATACCTCGCTATTCCTATCAAGAACTAGAAAATGGTGAGGTGAATCCAAGAGGCACCTTGGTTCATCCATCTGAATGGCATTTCCAGCTGATTTATATGTTTCTGACTTCCTTATCTTGCCAAAGGTGACAGGACTCAGTAAGTCATGCAGCACGTGCTGAGAGCCTGTGGATTTGGCACATTTTGGGTCAGACTGCGCACTGAACATCCAGCCATAGAATAATTTCAAACAGTTTTTTTTTTTCCTTTGCGTTTACTTTAGATTTGGAGATAATAACATTTATTTGTGTATTCTCTTATGAGGTCTCTTTCAAAAACCGAGTCTCTGTTTCTGTCACTGGAACACTGTAAAATCAATTGCCTTTGTGTGTGTGTGTTGATAAGATTATTGGGATGCTGTTCCTTCTCCAGTATATTTCAAAATTACTCACTGTTTCCACCTGACAACTTGATGTATTTTAGTGTGTTACTTGATTAATTGCTTAAAGTGTTTGCAGAAGCCGGGAAATGAAGCATCATGGTCAGTGCGCGTGATTTTATTGCAATGGTTGTGAAGTCATGTAATTAGATGAATTTCTGCTATTGTGTTTTTAGCCCTTGCAGCTATGGAGAAAAGGCAGGAAATGTGATTCAGAAGACTGACAGGAATAGAAGGCATCAGGAAGACTCAAAATACACACACCCCTCATGATTTTAAGACAGTCTTATCATTTCTTAGGGTCTAGCTTGTAATTTGTCAGTCTGAGGGTAGGCAGCATTGCTGAAGATACAAAATCAAGTCTGACACAGGAGGTGGTTTGATTCTTCATGTGCATTAGAGTTAGTGTTACCAAATATATTTATCTAATGGAGTGCTAGTGTATTAAATGCTTTAGTAAAAGCAATAGTTCTAAAATTTCTGGAAAACAAACTCTACTCGTGGCTATTTTTTAAAGATTAGTTGGTCACGAGGCAGAAAAAAGATAAAGAGAAAGTTAAGAGAAAAAAAAAAAAAAGAAAAGTAGAGAAGACCCTGCCCTTGAAAATAAGAAAGCGAGCTCTGTTATCTTTTGGTGTTATTCTTTTTGCAATACATACATGTGGTCCTCTTGACTGACAAAGTTTTTGTGTTTCCCTTGGAGTGTATCCGTTCATTAGTGTCTCCAGACAGAGGTAGTTTAGCTTTTAATTAAAATACAATTTTCAGGTTTTTTAGTGTGGTAATGAGACAGCAAAAATGAATTCATTGAAAGAGGAACAGATATCTAGGCCTTACAGCAGTGAAAGTTAGAGCCTCATTAGTAGCTAATTATGCAGAACATAGTCTATAAATAGAGCTGTTATGGCATTAAAAAAAGCCTCAGTGCATTACCTAATGACATAAAATGTTTACAGTCTGTTCTGAGTATGGTATAATGTCTTACTGAAGTAATTAATGGCATATTTAACAGTCACACAACTGGAATCACAATTGCTTTGCAGGTACAAGTTGAGGGCAAGGGAATGTATAAAAGTCTTTGAGGAACAGATTATTTGTCCGCTAATAAATATGAGAGTATCAGAAGATACAGGAGGAACACATGATTTATGCATTAGGTGGGATAATGTCTCTTTCTGACAAGGACAGAGTACACCAGACTGTATTTTCAGGTTTTCCAAAGGTGAGCAGTGAGATGCCAGAAGTCCAAACCGATGCTTCCGAAAAAGGGCTGGTTCCCTGAGAGAACCAAGGCCCATCTTCTGATAACTGAGAAGGTGGAAAGTATTTTGGAAATCTTGTTTTTTGATATACAAATGGCAAGCAAGACCAATAATACACACAAGGTGAAAAAGGAAGGTTTTGTTTGACTATAAGAGCCTACGTAATCAGACAGACATACTCAAAATGATACTTTAATAACAAGTTAAATAATGTTTTTAATAAACTAAAGCATAAACATGATTTTTTGCTCTGCCTAACAAGAACTGCAGATGTAGCTTAACAACTAATTATTATTATTAAAAAGAAGAAACAGCATTGTGCTTCCATAAGGTGATGCTTCATACTAGGAGTAAAGCTGTAAATGGCAATAACTAACCATAGCTGCTCAGATGCAGTATGGTGAAAAACAGTCTCGGGAGCACAGCGGTGGTGGTAGAGGAATGACTAAAGGAGAAGACCACATTTGGGGAAACATACTGTCTATGGAGCCTGTCTAGCACATCAGAGGTAATTTGGACAGAAGTAGAAAAAATACTGTGAAAAGCTGGAGAGGGTGAGAAGGCAGATGAAGAGATGTTTATGCAAATAAGAAAGACCTGTAAAATGATCTGCGCATTAGTCATGATGATTTCAATTACTGTTGTGTTGACTAGGAACCACAGAGCCACAGAATCAATTAGATGTTTAAAAATACAAAACGCTATTTCCTTGCTCAATTTGTTCAGCAGTCAACAGGTTTAGAGGTTTTTGTTCTGGGAAATTATTTTGGTTTGATGACCAAGTTAGAGACTGATTAATGTTTAGTTGGGGGTAGGTGAATTGAAATGATTTTGCTATGAATTCAGTGCTTAATTTTTCAGCCGTGATGCTTAGTGAACTAACGTAGAATGATGGAAAACATCCTCCTTCTGTGCTTCTGTGTTAGGACCGTTGCACGTGTTAATGACATTATTGGCTCTAGTAGGAGGAAGATTTAATGACCTGCAAGTTTGTGTTACGGCAGGTAGGAAAAGAAGCTACTTATTAATTGTGATGGGTTTTTTTTAGTTCATTACTGAAAATAATTTCGTATTCATAAAGAGGTCTAGGTAGCCCAGAGCTGAAGGCCTGAGAAATCTGTTACACATATAATGGGTACAGATAAATAAATGTCAATGCCAGCATTTCTGAGAACCTACCAATTTGCCTGATTCCTAACTGACAGAGGCATTTGTGTGTGTGAGCACATGTGCGTTGATCGTTTTCACTGATCACTGAGTTTGAATTTTTTTATTACTGTGGTCAGCGTGAATGCCAAGTTCCAGTTGTGGTGATGCTCTGTCTAAATAATGAATAGACTTAGTACAAATTTTCTGAAGAATCTTGACGTTTATAATCAATCATATATGAGACACAAGGATGGTCAATTATATACGACATTATATGCCCATAAAAATCTGTAGCACACTTCCATAACAGGTTTTCTGCGTTGAGAACACTAAAAGATGTACTTTGCAAACTACTTTGATACTTTGCCGAGGGGCTTGCTTCTTGCTATATGGCTGTGCAGAGAAGTGATTTTGGCTGGCTGTGGATCCAGAGCAGGCTAGCTAACCTTTGTGACTGCCTGCGGTCAGCTTATTGCCTCCAGTAAGATAGCACAGTCTATCTTTGTAGATAAATAAACTACTTTTCATCTACTGTGGAGAAAGGGAATGGCTGTAGCATGGTGAACAGCTCATGCGCTAGACGTCTATAATTTTAGTCCAACTTGAAGTAACTTGTTTGTGTAGCCACGATCGTAGTGTGTTTCAGATGTGCTTAGAGCGTGGCAGTGAATATATTATCTATTTGCTTGCCAGAAGTGATCTGGTTGCCTTTAGGTTAATGCCTGGATGCACCATCTTTGGCTGAGCAAAACAGTAAATAGCAGTTGATTCAGTGTCCTTGTAAAATCCTCAGATTTGCTGTGTTAAAAAATTGAAATTTCTACGTGGATATTCTTCAATAGAAAACTGTAAGCCTTGTCACCAGCTCGGCTCAGAGTCACCAGCATACAGCAATCCACAGTTTGGCTGGTGACTCTGAAATTCAGTAGTTTATTACTATTTTCAGCTAAACATTTTCAAATACGTTGTGTTAAGGGGTGCTGCGTTATTATGCAGATGCCTGCCTGTCTCTGCTTAGTACAGGAGGAAAGCAGCAAGGCCGATGCCAAAGAGACTTTCTTGTTCTGCTTTGCCTATCTCGGAAAGGCGAGTGTGCGCTGGTCTGCAGGTCATCCATCCCGAATCCAGCTTTTTGTTTAACACCTGCCATCATCTTTAGGCCAGTCTATAAGTCTCTTTGGCAGATGCCGTGCACCAGGCAGGCAGACCCTGCACGATTTGCTGTTCGTGGTGTCGGTGTCTATAAGCTGCTTAGGCTTCAGTCCACAGCCACCTCCCACCATCTGCATCTTCTGTCTCCTGTCTCTACAACGTGCTGCATTCCTAGCTATCCTCTGCTATTCAGACCTGGCCAAAATGCAATATTTGTGTTGTGCAAGGTGCTGCTGCTGTTGTTGTTGTTGTTTGCTTTTATTAGGGAGAACTGAAATTTGCATAAACTGCTTTTGCAAACCTGAGATGGAGGTGGGGAAGGGATTCAGAAACAGCCACCGCTGAAGAGCTGAAAAAGGTTGCCTAGAAATCCTGGCTTTAATGACTCTCTTTAAACTATGGCTACAAGAAGCAAGGTTCCATGTCCACGCGGACAACCTATATGGAATATTTTTCTGTATTTTTCTAAAAGTTTCTATTTCATATTAATAATCAGGAGGGCAAGCAGGTGACTCAGAAACTTTCCAGATGGAAAAATATTTCTTACAGTGTTACAGATGGTTTCTTAATTTTTAGAACCCTGGGATCGTATTTGTACTGTATAAACGTGATTTGAAAGATGTTATTAGAAAAGGAGCTATTAAATTAGGGGAATAGCACATGCAGAGGAATTTAAGAAATGGGTAAGGGCTTTGTAGGATTTTTAGGTTACTAACTGGCTGTGTAGCACAAGATACGGGAAAGAAGAATTAAAATGTCCTGCCTGTTTTGCGGAGAAAGCAGATGAGGGATAGAACATTTAATGTTCTTAAAATAGAATATAAAGTAAAAGTGTACCCAGTGGAGAATTTTTCAACAAAGAATAGAGAACCCAGTATGGATAGATACAAGTCAAGTGGAAATAAACTACGAGTAGTGGGTACAAGGGGCCCAGGGATCCCTCTGTTACTAGGATATCTATAATCCCTATCAAAATCTGTGCACGGAACTTCTTAGATAATAAAATACAACTTCAAAGCTAACCAACACAAGCCTTCACATTAGATCTCATCAGGGGGACGTGAAAACAGATGTTCTTTGGCTAAATTAATCCTTAGAATGTTAATTAGTTCACTCTCTTTTTACTTTTTTTAAAATCTTGTGCTTTATTTGTTTCCTTTATCTTACAAATTTTCCCTACTGGATCCACTGTTTTCATGTAGTACTTTTTTTTTTTTTTTTTGCACCCAGCAATTAGATTTTAATAGAGCCCAGGCACGTGGTCCATGAAGCAGGCGTATTCAGAGTAATGAATATTGCAGATAGTTTAAAGGGAGAGATAGTGATGGGAAATCACATGGTTTGGGACAGACTGACCCTGTAAGAGAAGATGTGCACAGGTAAAATATTCAGCAACTGTGAAAAGATGAAGTAACGTCCTGCGCCTGATGGCAGTACAGACTCCGTACGTTGGGCACCTCCAGGAAAGACCAGGTTCTCCCAAGATGTTTGGGAACTGGTGCCTCCTAATATGTTAGAGCCAGTCTCAGTAAAAAAGACTTGGCTCACCAGCTGGTACTGATGTTTCTGTCCTCCTTTCTCAAGGGGTGATGCATATAAGACTGTGCTCTTGCTAGTTTGTTTGTACCAGAGACCCTTTCTCTCCCTCCTTCCCTTTAACTTACCAGATAATTTTAACCAAGTTAAGAGAAGACAGCTACCCTATCCATTTCATGAAAATCAGTGACTGAGAAGTGGAGGGGAAGCCAGAATAACAGTCTCGCTGAGAGGAACCACAGTACAATGCAAAGCCCATCTATTCCAAGGGGCACTCGCCAGCCCCATCAGCCAGCACTTCTCTGCTGCCTCTGGTCCCTCAAAGCAGTAAAGGATGTGGAAGGCAGCTGGAGGTAACTGGGGATGGGAAAGAGCCGTGGAAATTTCTCCCTCACCATGAGGAGATGCAGGGAGCGTATGGAGATGGAGAATTAGGGAATACTGCAGTGGGAGAAAAATGTCACAGGGGAAACGGGGCAGGTGAAACTTGTGCTGTTGGGGAATATTACGTACAGGGTTCATTATCTGGATAGCTATGCTACATCAGATGTTAGACTAAATGATCAAATGATGCTTTTTGCTCTTAAAATGTGTGTGTTTTCATCTCCTGCACTAAACAGACTGTTCTTTTGAAATCATTTTCTGGTTTGCTGTATGTATGGCAACTCTATGTTACCGTACGTATGGCTGTGCTATACCGCAGGGAGATGGAGGAGCAGAACTATGTAAGTAAGAAGGAGCAATCTCCGAATTTATTCCTTATTTCTGCCTTTCTTCGTTAGGGCTTCTTGCTGCCTGGACATGAGACAGGGCTTCAGGATTAGAGTGGGCTGGAAAACGTCACTGAATCTTATATGCCAGAAACTGCTGATGAGCACAAATAGCAATATTTTCTTGAAAGCATTCAGTTTTGTTAACTTCTAGTTGACAATCTCCTCCTCATGAGATTTTTGAAACCTGTCTGCTTTCTTGTTTACTCACCCACGCAGCCTCTGGCTTTCCTCTGAGCCAAAACCCTTTGAACTTGGGAGCCAGAGGTGCAATCCTGAACGACACCGAAAGAGCTGAAGTCATTCTCATTGATGTCCCACAAGGCAGTGTGTGCCGTCTGTGTAGGCTGCATTAATCTTTTAAACTGAATTCTGATAGTTTCAGTGTTTTAATTAGTAGCAATGAAACAATAACAATAATAATAATAATAATATAATAATTAGCAATAAAACATGCTATTCCATAATTAATGGCAATGAAACACATAGAAATTATGTCTAGTTCAGTCAATGTGTTGCAAAGGTTCAAACTGTTGCACAGTCCCTCATTCCACCTGAAACAGGGTTTCCTTGTCAGCTGCACCGTATTATGACATAAAAAATCAGCAGAAGAAAGTGATGGCATCTGTTATTTTCTCTTTTTTTTTTCCCCCCTACAAGTGAAGAGAAGTATCCTCACAATTCCTAATTATGTAGGGGGTGAAAAGAACATTTTATGATCATATTTCCTAGTCTTGGCTTGCCTTAGAGAATATGAGAATCCCTCTGAAGCCATTAGATTTGTATTACCAAATATGTACAGTTAAACTATTTTACAGCTATTTAAATTTGATGCTTTAGAAACCCTTTAATATAAATTTCTGCCGAGGTTTTGATATTTTTCTGCTTTCATTATAAAATAAATAATCTATAATATTGTGGTTATTAATGTAAATTACTTCATGTATCGGATCAATGATGGAATCAGCTAGTGGAAAAAAACTCTGGTCAATTAATCTTGATTATAAAATTTATGGATCAGAATGGTTTGAGAGATTGTAATGTAAGTGGGGCAAATCTTGTCTTAATTTTTGTAGCTCCTTTTTAATTGAGAACCCTACCTAAGTTGTAATTCAAAGACTTCCTTTTTCTATTTCTTTATTAATTCATATATTTATTAAGAAAAATATGCTTCTGTTGTAAGGCTATGAAAAGTATTGAATTAATTCTCGATGAATCTTCAGTAAAGATGAAAAAATTAGGATTCTGGAAGAATGGTATGCGGTTTAGCTTGGTGTGTTGCTTTTAAATGGTTCCTGATGGAGGAACCAAACTGGATATTCTTGCAAAAACAGATACAGGCAATGATCCTTCTTCAGCAGCATGCGTGGAATATCTCCTATTTATTTATTTTTTTAGTATCACATGCAAATGATTCTAAAAATAGTCTCATAAATCAGATTGACAAGAAGTGTTAACGTGTATAAAGTACCTCAGTATTATTAATATTAGGGATTATTTCTATGTTTTTTTTTATTTATTCTTCATATAGGAAGCTTTCAGCTTTGTAAAAAAATAAACACTTCTTACGGAATAACATAAAGAAGCTGTTGTGAAGCCTCCATATATGTGGAAAATCACCTAAAAATGATGACATAAAACAATTCTTTCTTTTCAGTTCTCTGCTGCCTCAGAGACTTTGTGCTTTTCTCTTGGCTTCATTTTAATTTCAGTGATGAGGTATCTAAATCTGTTCCACTTGTGAGTCGTGTAGAACTGGCTGTAATATTAAGAACCTCCAAAGACTTTCTTCTGAACTGGAGAGAATATTTCAGAAGGTGAAAACATAAAGTAGAAGTTGGTTCGCTGGGTGGTGCTTGCAAAAAATGGTGATGTCTGAATTGAGTTATGAGAACAGAGGGGGTTACCACTCAAAAGCACTGCTCCAAGAGCTGTATGCCAGCTCAGTGCCAAACGGCCAGTGTTTTCTGCTGAATGCCATGGCACTGCTGCTTTTTTAGGTGACCATTGTATTCTGAGCACAGAGTTGAGTTCAGAAGGATCAGTTGTTTCTCATGGGGGTGAACTAGAGTCATTTGCTTTCAGTGAGGCTGCTGCTTCCATCCCCATTGAGTTCACAGCAAACACTGTGGTTCAGGCTGGTTTGGAAACATCTGGCCTCTGCCGCATGAAGAAAAGGCTTTCATAGCTCAGCTGGTTAAAAGTAACTTTCTGCAGTGCAAATAAATGTGGTGAAGCCTGCCAGAAACCAGGACGGCCATGCCAGCTGGGTAGCTGATTTCTTCCCCCCCTGTGCACTCCTCTGCCATCAAGGGAGGTGGGGAGCAGAGAACTGGCCTCCCCAGCTCTGCCAAAGCCAGACCAATGTCTATACCCTTTGTGCAGGAAATACATGAGAAATGCATTTAATCCAATTGAGGACAGTCATCCATGTCTAACGTTTCAGAATTTCTGTAGTCCCTGATCTCTTTGGCAAAATACTGCAGAGTGCGAGGAAAAGAGGCTAGAATCCTTCCCACCCCAGCAAATAATGAGTTAGCACCTTGCCACGTAAAGATTGAGATTGCTTGCAACTGTCTCGCTCGCCTACTGGAGTACTAGCTGGTATTTTCATTCCCTAAATGTCTGCTTCTTTTGGAAGTGTTGCTAAGCGTTGCTAATAATTGCCTGAAGACACAAAACACTGGAAAATAAACATTCTGTTACATTTGCATTACTTCATGTAGTTCACCTTTTCAAATGTCCCTATCCTCTCCCAGTTGGTTCTTCCTATGCCAGTCTCTTGCAGGTCTGTCTTAACCAATTTGTTCTCCATCTCTGTATCTTTTCTCTTTTGGCAACTATATTCCCATAGCCTACAGTAGCATAACTGAAGCAGAAAAAGCTCAGACAGACATAGAAAATAAAATTATGTTCCTGATGTGATGGACGAAACTGAATTCAGTTATCATCATGAGCAGCCACGATTAATTTATAACTTCTTTTTTGTCATTGATACAAAAAAACATGCTCTTAGCTCATGACCAAAGCTGAGCAAGTGATCTTTAGCCACTGATGACTCAATTGGTTTTAATGTCTGTTGTATATGTGTGAAAAGTTTACCCTACTTTTTTCTTCCATTATGAATTCATTTGGTGCAACTACCATTGTACAAAATCTATTGGTGTCTTTTCCAGGTGGGCTTTTTTTTTTTTAATGTTTTTTTTCTTAAAATTTTCAGAGCCCTGAAGTTTTTACTAGCCTGAGTAATGTCTCTGGGGCATTTATTGAGTCATTACTGAGAATGTCTTTCAAATTATTCATGAATAGATCAAACAATCTTTGTCACTGTACTAAACCTCATGAACAATCATAACATTAATGTCAACAGATCTTAAATTTGTACGTCCCCCCTCCCTTTTTTTTTTTCTTCTTGTTCTGTTGTTAAATCTATGAAAATATTTCTCTCTCTTCACGGTGGCTCAGGGACACCAGCGGAGCTATGACAATTGCATAGCTCACCTCCATTCGGAGATCGGTTTCTATACAGATAAGTGAGTCACTTCAGACAAATGAGCATTTTTTACAGACTTGGCTTTGACAGTAATGCAGGGCTGAATTGCTCCTTTGAGGTGAAGGTTATCACAGAGAAGTCAGGTGTGTCACGGCTTCTTGCACTAAGAAGGAGGTGATCTGTAGCACCAGTATAAATGTAGTCCATTTTCTGCACTTTCTGGCTAGAATATAGTTAGGATCGCCAGCCCCCTCTTCATCTCCGCTGTCCCTGGGTGAATTGCACAAAAAAATAGTACAGTGGGAGACCAATATAAAAACAAGTGCCCATGTTGTAGTCACAGCTAGACACGAGTAAATCCCATTAACGCAATGGAGAGTTCTTTTGCCTCAGTGAGAATATTTGGTTGACATTTTTAAAAATTCATCCCAATTAGACACTCACAGCTGGGTTTTCAAATCCTCATCCAAGGAGCAGAATGCTATTTGTTGGACCCTTAGTTAAACATGGTGATTATGATTATTTAGGTAAAGTTGATGAAATAAATTAGAAACAGCTAAAAGACAGCCCAAGAGATTTAAAAAAAAAAGGCAGTGAGAGCTTAAACACATATATCAATACAAAGGTAAGCATGTTGA
>NW_008824233.1:1098820-1101461 GCF_000699105.1 Pygoscelis adeliae | reverse complement strand
AGCTTTCAAAACTACAGAATAATGAGCACTAACAATACATCATCTTTTGGAAAATCTTTTGGAAATGTAATCCTTCTTAATTCTGTAAATTTAATCCTTCTTAATTCCGGTCAAAAATTTATTCCTCTAAATTTCCCTGTTTAATATTAAAATGAAAAAACACCCATTTTTTTTAATCTCAGAATACTCTTACTCCTGTCACTTTCCGTCTCCTCTGTGAAATAAACATAAAATGTAACAGCAGGTGAAGCAAAGACTAACATGAGGTTTGTATTATGTTTTGCTATTTGCAAGGAAGAAAGGATGAAAGTTAAAGCGAATGACAATGCAGTGGTCTGGCTGGGAAAGCCAAATATTTTTCTGGTCCTACCTAGATAGAAGTCATAGAGGTTTCTAAGTGTGCATTGACTTCTCTGGCTTGTAGAAATTGTGGTGCCGTTCATGCTGACTTTGTTGCTGATTTGCAGGCACTGAGGAGGATGAATAATGAAATAGTTTATTTAAAACATAGAGCCTTTCTGTCACAGACTGAAATCCAAGAATTTCGCAGTCAGGCAACACTTCTTCTTCTGCCTCTTGGGTCTTTTCATGATCCTGTGAGTCTTAAATAATTTTCTTCACACTGGTATCACTTCAACAAGATAGACAGTGACTCTCATGCAGTCAGCCATACCTGTGGTGTGAATGCTTTCCTGAGAGCTGGACTTACCGGGTCTTCCTGAACACCAAATCGGTCAGTGCCTGACTAGCTCTTTCTCTTAATCTTTGAAGGGAGACCTGTTGGGCTTGCACGCTATAAACCAGTTCAGCTGGACTTTCAGTGGCTAATACTGCACTCCAGTCCAGACATCTGATCTGAAAGCTATGTCACATTTGGCATCTGGCAAGTCTGCAGGAGGAGGTACTTGAGACTATAAACTCCTCTGATTTGAACTTCGTGAGCTCAGGAATATTATTATTTATATAAATAAATTTCATTGTTGTTGCGTAGTATACAGAGCCACATGAAAACAAGTCACCACTGTCACCAGCATGAGATGATCATCCCAATAAACTTCTAATAAATATGTCCGCTTCGGTTCTTGGAAAGAAATGGCATAAACCTTCTCTTTCAGAGCTCCAGATGTGCTTCCCAAATGGGCTTGGTACTTAAACCTCGGAGTATGGCAGAGTTTTAGAAATGCTCCTTTATTTTAGTATATTTTTTGGCTGATTCTTTTAATAATTAGAGACTTCATTACTATTTTTAAATCCTGCAGTATTTTTTCCTATTACTGTCATCTGAAATAATGCTATCATTTTCATGGTTCTAGTGACAACATAGCAAATGTTTTTATTGCTTTCCAGTCCTTATTTGACCTTTGCAAATGAGCATTTGGGAGCAATACATCTATCTGACTGTGGCATACTTTCGAGTATTAACACAAACTCAGAAGAGACGAAAAGGACATCTTCTGAGTCTGGAATCAGAATCAGAGGGGAAGGCTGGGCTTATCCAGAGGGTTTTTAGGTGTATGTTAATCTCACAGCTGGGCAGAGTTTCTTGCCAATTATTTTTTATTTGGGAACAGTTTGTTTGTTTATATGGATGTTTCCTTCTTTTCCTAATGTGTGGCATCATAATCATTTCAGTGGAAATTCCTGTAGAAAATGAATATTTTGAAAATAAGAAAGTGTTTTGTAGGGAATGATGACATTTTCTTCTGCATAGGTGTGGTCCTTTGTGTATCAGAGCTCTTCCTTGTTGATGCTTTATAACAGCAGCACTTTCCTTAATGATTCAGGAAACAATTAAAATTAATACTTTAAAGATAACACTACGTCCCATTGAAACAGGCAAGCAGTGGTTTGATTTTGTACTACTACCAACGTGCTATTGAGTAATGTAAAAGAGAAATTAAAATTCCCTAAAATTGTTTGACATGAAATTTCACAATTCTGAAATCAAATATGTGAAGCTATTTTTTTTCCCTGAAATTCCACTTACCTTCTGAAAGTATCTGTTTTCATTACCTTCAAGCAGAAACAATGTCAAATTTTGAAATTTCAGATGAAGTCAAGTTCTGACTTGGAACCAACACCACTTACAGCTCTCCGTGGCAAAAATGCTGTGTCAGTAAGCGTTGAACACAAATTGCAGAAAAACAGGCATCGGTATAGCTCTGCTCATGAGTGCTACTGTTATGTGTTTCAGGATCATGGCATTCCAGCTGACACGGGGCATGCAGTGGCTCCGTGCTGTTCTGTGGTCTGCCCCCTTCATATTCGGATGTACAGGCCTGGGTGAAAGTCTGACCTATCCAAGTCACCAGCACAGAAGAATACCCTCATTTAAAACCTGCACAGCATAGCCAAGGTTTCATCCCTAATGTTATCACGGTAACTAGTTCTATGTAAATATAGATTTCTCATTTATTACCATCTTTTCTTGACTAGGACCACATGAGTGTATTCTAGATTTTTTTTTTTTCCAAATTTTGCTTGAAAAGCATGCCCTATGAGATCTTTATGCATTGTTATATGCTATCTTTGCCATAATTGTTCAGACACAGAAAGATAGATAACTATTTTTAAATGACTTCCTATTTGGAAATGGGTATGATAGTCCTAGCACAGGGAGGAGCCAAGTGTCCTGCGTTGG
>NW_008824233.1:1080568-1098803 GCF_000699105.1 Pygoscelis adeliae | reverse complement strand
CCAGCGCATGCATGCCATCTGAAACTTGTGTAAGCAAACGACGGTTTGAGGGCTCTGGGTGGTTTCAGGCATAGAGCTTCAGGCAAAAGCTGAAGTTGCTTCCTCCCGATGGGACTCCTTGGGGAACGCTAGCAGCCGTGCAGTGCCTATTCCATGCCGGGGTGAGTCGTCTCCCTGGTATAACTTGTCTGCTGGGTACATGGTGAAGCCCTCTGCACCTCCAGCGGTGAATCTAGCCTGAGCACGGGTAACTGGGCAACTCTTTGTGGTGGACATGAAATCTGGACCATCCATTTAAAAATAAAACCTGCTGAGTTCCTGAGCGAGTTAGAAATTATGTCTATAGACTGATCTGGGCCTATATTCATGTGTTTGTGAATTCGTATTGCTGCTGTCTTTACAGGTGCTCCCCTGATGAACCCATGGCCATCTTACATGTGCTTATCCTCCAAAGCTCATCCTGCTGGTCAGAAGAACTAGAGGAAAGCATTCAGGTTGGGGAACTTTTCTTTGTCATTGTTCTTAACACAGTAAATATTCCAAATGTATCCCCTTATACTAGCAATAAATATCAGTGTATCATGTATGGTACAAAGTACCAGGGAGTAATAGCAAATCTAATAGGTAATAGATCTCTGTATCTATCTCGGAGAGTTTCCATTTTCAAAATGGAAATGGCAGAACTTTATGTGATAAGCTAGAGTGATTTTCCTTAATCTGTAAGGAAGATAAAATTCCAGGAAACTTGCTTTTCAAGAGTAGCAAAATATTTTTAGGAGCATTTTTTTTTTTTAAAGTAAAGAATGCTTAGTGGCATTATTTAACATGGTACTAAGGGGAAGCTTGCAATTACTTGAGGACTCTCAGGTGGGATGACGAGATCTGCTGGACATGGCAGAAACACAGGTGGAGTTGTGTACAGTTCGGAATGGAGGATAATGGAGAATTTAAAGTGGAAGGGCAAGAAGAGAATAAATAAGAGGTCATCTACTTTTAGTAAAAAGAAATACGACTAGCAGCAAAGCTAACTGTAAAGAAAAGAAAATATATCTAAGTACATTAACAGACTTCTTGGAGTTTCTTCATTTTGTAAATATCCATTATGCTTTCCATCTTCAGCAGAGAAAGATCTGAAAAACAAAGTACATGATCCCCTGAATGACAGTACTGCTAAACCATAATGACAGCCTGGCTTGTACAAGCAAGAAATGAAGGGAGCGGAACTGCGACCATTTTCATTTTCTCTGAAGGAGATTAATCATGCCACCTGAAATATCAAAGATTAAAGCAATAACTTGTATAAAGGATTTATACAGTGCTCATCATGTGTAATAATGTAAACCAAACGAGCTAATCTATTACAGCACTGTAATCATTCCTACTAGTAACCCCGTACGAGGGGGAAAGCTTGCCACACGCTGCAGCCTGCAACTATTCGCCAGCTGGAAAATGCTTTTAGTCCAAAGCAGCAGCTTCCATCTCCTGTACAGGGAGCTGTGACAAACATACGAGAGACTTTGCGACATACATAGAAGAGCCTTCCTCTGCTTTATGAGCCATATAAAAATATGATTAAATGTGCTGTCCGCTAAATGGGAGCAGCATCGGGATTCCAGCCAAAGAGTAATAGGATTAATCTCAAGAACATAAAATGCAGTATTTTAGCAAAATGTGAATCCTCCCTCTCAAACAATTGTAACAAGTGTGCAGCATTTTCTTGTTTCCATCACATCCACTTAGGCTACTCTTGCAAATATTTTATTTATTCCTGTATTTCTAAAATAAGTGAGTGTATTTATTTCTGCTGGTAGGGTCACCTACAAATAAATTGGCATGGCATACTTTCCAGTGAACTGCTTTAGCAAGCATATCACTGCCTTTAACGTTTTGTCAGGATTCTCGACTTCTATAAGCAAAAACATCAATGGGAAAAAGCCCTACAAAAACTGCAGTAGTGAGGTAGAAAGCTCTGAGATAAAAAAGTTAATTTCCTATTAAATCTACCTGGATGTTTTAATTATTAATTGCCATCTTTAGTTATTTAATTCTTGGGTGCTCTAGGAACGCGATAAATGAGAGTATGAATGATAAATGGGTTTGTGAGAGAAATTAGATGGAACCGATTTCTTGTTTCATTTTCGGTAACATACATCTGGGGAAAGTCCGTGAATTGAAAGAAGACTTTGCCCAACTAAGGGAATGGGAATCAGCTTGGAGAATTTAGAGAAATCCAAAAACTTTGCATAAAAGGATACTTCATAGTTGGTATGACAAAGCTATAAAGACCAATGCCTTGCTTAATAAAAGAATCACATTTTATAGGATATAGCTTTCAGTTGTAATAAATACACTTTTTTTTTTTAAATATAAACCAAAAGTGCTGTTTATCTAATCATTACTGGCGTTAAATGCATTATGATACAGTTAATAGTGTATTTCTTGTAGCGATATATTATCTGAAGTAGTTTGGTTTTGTCATTATTACAAATTTTGTCCTTTTTTAGGAGAAAATTGTTCTCCCGGTCCTCCTTTTTCCTTCTCCTAAAATTGTGAGTTGATAGTAGTATTTAATGATACTGTCAATTACTTCTGTTTCACTTAGAAATATGGCTTGAAATAATTCATTTTAATGTGTACTATGTACCCTCATTTGTGTTTCATTGTATCCAGGTTGTCCCTAAATATCTCTAAGTTTCATTTAAACAAGGAATAATAAACGGACAGGTATGTTCACTTCTACTATTCAACCAGTAAACTTTATTCAAAAGAAACAAATATGTGTGTATGACAGGTTGGACAACAAAAGCATTAAAAGCCCGTAATCCTACCTCAGCTTTTTCTCCTTCATTTAAAGTCAGATTTATTGTGTCTGTCTGCTTTTCGGAGTGGTTTACATTAGTATGGAATGCTGGCTACATTATACAGCCCTCCCTCCAGGATTTGTGTTTATATTGTAGGTATTGCTTCTTTCAGGCTTGTATTTATTGTGTTAGATTATATTTTATGTGTCCATAATACAGGAGAATGTGGACTCTAATGTGACCCTTCTCCTTTTTACATTACAGCACATCAAATACTTTACCGCTGTCTGCACAAAATGCACAAACACCGTAGAATGGCATTTATTTCAGCGTGGTTTTGTGGAACTTGGGGATACTTTCTTTGGAAGAGTGTGGTTGAGGTGCTGTAAGCTGGTATGGGTTAGGATGTCATAAAGCTTTATCACGGAAGGCATGTTAATTCATCCCAGGTGGCATCCTTTGGATTTGTGCTTAACGTACACGTGCGGATCCATTTTGGAGGCTGCAAGGTAGTTTCGGTAGGGAAGGCGCAAAGCCACAACCAGGCCAAGGCAGCGCTTCGAATCAAACCTTTCTTCTGCAAGGAGCTAATTGAAGGGTCCTTCTGCATCGCTGGATACCCTTAGTGAAATACGGTGTGTGTTCAAACTTTTTAACTTGGGACAGAGATTCTCTTGTTATATGTAAGATTTATTGAAAAGTTCTACATCTAAAGTAGAATTGCAGCCAAATTCAGGACGGCAAAATAGAGAAAGCAAAGCTTATAGCTTGCATTTATAGGCAAATTATTCTATTGCTGAGTGTCCATGAACTCCCCTTATCCATGTAGGGGGAAAAAAGTAAATATTGATGTTCAGTTCAGAACAATGTTAGACCTTTTAAATGGTTTCCAGCCATAAATCACATCTGCTGCAATGTTGCAGAGAATGGACTGGAGAAACACTGTCAGTTAAACACAGCTGTTGAAAGAGGTTGCTAAAGCATACAACAGTGTAGCCACTGGGATCAATTTTTATCATGCGTAGTGATTCAAAGGTATTCAATAAGTCATTAACAAGATTAATGAACTCTAATAAAAAATGCAAGCTCCTATTCCATATTTTATTCAGCTCACTGTAGCTTAAAATTGCATTTTATGATTTTATGAGACATATTACTTAATTTTTCTCAAATTGGTGATTTTATTTAAGTTAAAATATATTAAATAGATTTTTTTTCCCCGCAGAGAAATAGGATTTTAAAAAAAAATTGACTTTATATAGTAAAATACCTTTATAACATAAATAGGTATCTAATCGATAGGCTCAAGTCTGCTCTGTTGCAGCAGCATGAGGCTTAGAGTGAGGCTTTGAGACTGGGCCAGTGCATAATTACACTACCTTACAAAAGTGCCTGGAGTATAAGGAGTGTTATATCCCAACCATATATCACCTAGTGAAGATTATTTCTTTTGGTGACTTATATGTTGGCGGAGCCCTGCTAAATCTCTATGTAATCGCTCTCAGCCCTCCTGTTCAAGAGAAAAGTATTGCCTTTGCAGGAGTTGCTTCATTCATTCCCTTACGCAGAGCTTTAGCAAAAGAGACTTGAAGCCATTTACTCTGTGGTGAGAAGGGATCGGATGCGAAAGCTGCTGCAGCCTTTGAGCTACCCGAGTGCAAAATATGAGAGACAGTAGCACGAGCGACAGCAGAATCTGGCTCAGGGGTCTTGTTTTTCTTGTTAATGTCTTAAATTGCAACCCATGAGAAGATATTACTGTAAAAAGATATTCATAGAAACACAGCTAAGTGTGTTCCAGTATGGAGAGAAGCAGCTTTCCACTGAAGGCAAACCAGCTTGATGAGACCTTCGGTACAACCTGTCTAGGTGATGCTGTACGACATATAGAGGTATATTTGTTGCTCTTGGTAACAGTTGTGAGATTTCTGAATTAATGAATGGGAAGTGTCTCAACAGAAGTCAATAACAGAGTAACAGAAGTTATTCTTTGCCAGTGATTAAGAGTGAAAGAGAGTTAATAACCATCTTCCTGCATCTGTATTGTCCCTGGCCTTAATACTTCTCGTCTAATCAATTTTTTAGAGTATTTCATCTGGTCTAAATAATTCAAGCTTTGTGCAGCATCTGAGAAGCTGCCTGTCTTTCATGTCCTACAACGTAGTGCTCTTCCACAGCAAAATTTCTCTTAAGGATTTATTGTAGCCCTACTACTTTCACATACCTTTGTAGTATGCTGTCTCTGAAGACTATCATTCTTTTAAAAAAAACTCAGAAAACCAAAGAAAAACCAGGTACTAGTAAGAAAAATCTAGTGCGTATAGTGGCCATTCTTTCAAAAGGTAGTTTTCAATTAGTCACTGTGCTGGGAGTTTGTGATGCATCCTTTCATGCTCCACTGTGATTCTTCTGAGCAAATTCGCCACAGAGAAAGTGGCCAGTGTCAAAACGCAGCTGGTTACCATCTGTTTCTCCTTTTGTGCAAGTTTTACTTAATTAATAACTACCTTGAGTCTTCTTTTATAAAGCTTTGCTCTGGAGACCAGATCCAAGATAGTGTATTTTTGTGATTTAAAAGTTAATTTAAAGGACATATAGGGTGTTACAGCATGCAGGAACAAAGCTTATTTTTGATTCATATAAGTCTTAGGTCCTGGATTGATTGGTTTAATAACATTTCTTAATGCATCTTATTCCTGTGGGCTCGTGGGATGGAGGGTAGGAAGTTTCAGTCTCTTTATAACTTGTTAGCTTTGATTTCACAAAGGATGTTAGAGTGCTATGCTTTGCAATTATTGTTTTATACACACAGCCGTTATTTGAAAAGACATCTCCATTACACTTGGAAATGCATATATTTACAGGATGCAAGTGAGCTTTTAAATTTGGCTATCAAGTGCAATCTGGGTATTTATTTGAAGACTCCATTTACAGCAGTTCTTTTGTACTTCCAGTGTTTTGTCTATGGGCTTTGCGGTCCTGAGGCGGTACTTCAGGAAAGCAATCGTACTAGGAGGCGATGATTAATAGCACGCTTCAGTGATTTCATCAGTTATGAGTTGTTAAATGTTTGCTTCGTAGTAAAATCTCACCAAAAAACATTTCTTTGCTTTTCAATACGCTTATATTGCTCATCCCAATTCCATTCTACTGTTTTGCCTTAGATGGGAAAAGGGAGACTCGCTGCAATGATTTAAATATTATGATAAGCCATCTGGGAAAGTGCTGACTTGTACCAAGTGTTAATTTATTGTATTCTTCTCAGAAAACATCTAGAAAAGCTGCTATTTTATGGATTCCGGGAAGGCCTTTGAGAGGTGACAAACCTGGGCAATGACCTTCAAACTAGAACTGATTTTGGATCTTAAACCTCATTTGTTTTCAGCAGAATAAATGCTTCCAAATGTAATGAGCTTCTGAAAACCTCCTGTCTGCTTGAAGTCTGGACATGAGAGAGACGTGTATTTGATCTTACTGAGAAACTCCAAAACAAGTTTCTTACTGAGTAACAACTGCCCCTCTAAACTTAACAAATGCTATCTAACGTGTTAGGTAGAGCCCTGTGAGATTTCAGGTGTACGCGATGAGGTACAAAAAGATTCATCTCCAGAAGTGTTGTCTTTTTACATTCTTCGAATGTATGTGAACGTAGAGGGCATCAGCTGCTTGCAGCGTTTTGCAACATCAGCTGAAGCATCAGATGCTGTGTATACTTACAAACGAGGCTACAGATAGCAAACCTGGGAAATGAAACACGGAAGGTGCTAAACTAGGAGAACACTTCTGGAGGAGGACAAAAAGAGCACACACAGGCCTACTTTGCTGAGACAGGTGATAAGTTTGCCTCTGATATTCATTTATGGCAAAGCCAGCCTTCCTTTCTCATCATTATGAATTTCTGGAGTTCACACTTGCATACTTTCTGTGTACCAGAGGCTCGTGGGAGAGAGAAAAAATTCATATGAAACGTGACGACATACTTCTTTAATATATCTGCATAGATAAGGTATAAATTCTCTAATTACAAGATTCAGAAAAATTATTTTGTCTTTTCCCAAGGTCCTGAAAAGCAGTGAGGGTAAAACGTACAACCAGCATGATTCTAAACAGGCAGAGGTAACATACAATTTTGGTTGATTCTTACCATGGTCTCATGTCTTTGGGGAGAAAAAGTTCTATAGTTTGAGAATGACATTGTTCTCAAATGGTGCCATGGGTTGGGAACAGAAATCATTGAGAGTTTTTTGTCATTTAGAGAAAGAGAATTTAGGAGTCACTTTCTTGGGATCCCCTGGAAGCTGAATTCAGATGCAAGCTAAAATATGAGAATTCAAAGTGCAGAAACAGACAAGTAAACAGAAAGGTACAAAGCAGAATGAAAACCCAAGTTGATGAAGAAAAAAAAAGAAAATATATGTATTCTTGCTGTTTGAGATCAAGCCCATTGTGTCTGTTGTTTTGCAGAACTTTCCCAAAGAACAGTTTGTTTCTATTAAAACATGTCTCCAAAAATACAGTTAGAATCAATGAAGAATAAAAAGGTCTGTGTGTAGAAATAATCTGGCGTTTAGCTTCAGTTTAGTCAACTTACATATGCCGCCTTCTACCAAAGATTTGGAAGCTTTTTAGACTAATAGTAATGTTCCTTCCTCCTTGTTTCTTTCCTGATTTAAGCACGTGATGTCTCCCCTCTGCCAGCCTGAAAAAATCCTCCCAGAGGAGATGATCACTTTGCCTTGAGGAGGAGCGTAATGTGCCTTCTCGTTTCTGCTGTGCAGAAAGCTGAATACACAGGGGCATATACTAACAGCAGATTAATGCCACAAGCCTTGGAAGAACGGTTGTTTTGTTTGTAATTTATTCACCAAAAAGGTCAACTCCAGACACATCTCTCTTCCACCGTGATCCTGATTTCACCAAACAATTTTGCATGCTGCTGAAGTTTTCAGGAAAAAGACAAGATTAATTAGCCGTTTCAGGGGACTTTCAACAATATTCTGAAATATTGTTACAATCACGGGCACATAGCAAAGTCATTCTGGATGAGATTCAGCTTGGTGTCTTACAGGAAGAAGCTTGGGCAGAGGTATCATGAGGTGAGAAAACAGCTAGCTGGAAGGAGAACCGTTATGAGATGGGATGTGTACAGTTCTTAAGTTGGAGAATTAACCCTTCAGTAAGAGAAGGATACAAAGCGAGTTTATAGCCTAAAAATGTGTTAGTTAATATTTATAACGTGCATCCGTCTTTCTCTGTTTCTTGGCTGTGTGCTTAGCATCGGTATTGGCTGGTCTCACATCAAGTGAAAATGATTATATAAAACAAAGTGATTGATGTCTATTTGAGACAATTGGAAAGTAGTTTTCATCTTTTACAGTGCTGCTTTATGTACAACATATATGCACAGTACATGAGGTATTCTACTAACAACACAGAGATGTTTTATTGATCTCGTTCTGTTCCACTTCATTAACTATGCCTATTTTCAGTGAGGCATAGCACCAGGATAACAAGTATGCATTTAATGTTAAGAGTGCACGTAGCTATCTGAAGAAGCTAGGTCTAATGAATTCAAAGAAATAGCAGACTTCTAAAATTTATGTTGAAGAGAGGAAGAACAGGGGAAAAAAATAATATTCTGAGGTAGTGAGGTTAAAACGGTTTAAAGCACGTTGGAGACCTAAAAATAGGAGTTGTCATTTAAAATGGCAAATGCAAATTGTACTCCGAAATTAAAAGACATCTAGGCAGATTTTGAAAATGAGAGTTGTATGTTCTAAGCCATAGATATGCTCTTGAAAACACTCACCCAAACTGACAGATTCTATGCAATGCAAAAATAAAGCAAGAAGAGAGAATTATTAAGTGGAATGGTGAAAAATAACGGGCTTGTGTCTGTATACATTTTCAGCATTTTTTTCTACTGGGACTTTCTATATAAAAATGTAATTACTTGGTAAATATTGAAAAACATAAATGCTTGAGCTGGCTGGAAACACAAAAAATGTGATTAGAATCTGATTAATTATTAAATAACAACTTTAGTAATGTATTTTCCCTGCAGACATAGTTATAGTTGGTATAACACATATTAAGCTAATTGAGGAAGGTGTGTCTTTATGTACAAGAGTATACATATTATCCAAATGGACTCAATTAAACCCATATCAACAGTCAGTGTCTCAAATATTAGGAAATAGCTGATATTAGCAGTTCGAGGGCATACTTAATTTATCCCCAGTTGTATTTTAGTAATATTAATTGCACAGCCATATTATTTTTTCTCTAGAAAATATCGTAAGTGTACAGCAATTTTACAATAAGTTGAAATGTACAAAGGGGAACGAAACTAACTAAATGAACAGAAGAATAAAACAAAAGACAATGATGAACGCCTTACTCAGGAAGCGGACTCGTTCTAGTATCGCAAGATCAGCTGCTAGATTTAGTCTTTCCTTTACATTTTTCTTAACAATCCTGTAAAAAAGTAAAGGGAATATTAATTAAATTATTAATTAACTTCACAGTTCATACTCTATTGTGAAGTGCTAAGATAACAGTGTGAAGAGAAGTAAATCCGCTAAACTGGACTCAATAAAATTAACGATAGTGAAATGGAATGCATTATAATCCGTGATTTCCCTTATTATTATCACATCACGGAAGCCACTTATGTAAATGCACCTGAAGTATCCAACCAGTCGACAACATAACAGTTCCTTGGAAGCATTTTTACCCCCTTTTTACAGAAGGGGTACTTAAGACATGGAGATACAAAGTTATTAGCCTAAAGTCCCACTGGAGCGGAGATATGAATCGAGATTTCCACGTTCCAGGTTAGCATCTGGAGCACTGAACTGTAGAGGGAGACTTTTATTATAAATCTGAGGGAAAATGAAGACCTGCTTGATTGTAAGGGCATTTATTATATTTTTAGTTTTCATTGTACTGTGCTGTAATTTGGAAAATCTTTAAGAAAGATGGTGGTCTTAAAATTACATCTGAAGTGTGCTGTATGCTAGGGTTTCCATGAATATAATGCTGGAATAATTACGTCTAATAGGGTTATGTTGGCCCTAAAGATAGTTAAGTGCAAGTCTAGCGTAATAAATTATTCTGCTTAAGTCAGCTGAACTACATTTATGCTAAAAATAAATGCAGGTTGGGACGTTAAGAACGAATACTAGTTTCAAATTCTAAGTATTTGTCAAATATGATTCTATAAACATTTTAAGTGTTATGCCACTTCGGATTACTTGTTTTAATTGCTTTTTTGCAGCGATGTTTATGTAGTTTTTCAGAGATGAGAAGGTTATTAGTGAACACTGTTATGCAAAGTTAACAGGAACAATTTATAAATCGTGAGAGCACTTTTTAAGTCTTGCAAAGGCATTTTCTCATTAGTTCTTGACTAACCAAGTTTAGAGTAGTAGGAGAGTTCCCTCAGTTAATTCTTCATTTCCTTCCACGTGTTGTCACGATCTGAAAGCATTACAGTGAGCCCAAACCTGTCAGTGTATTGGAGATCAGCATCTTCGTGACCTGTTTGTCCAGCTGTGGCAATGACCAGCTGGGGTTTATACACCTCTGTGAACCTATCCATCTTTTTTCAGAAGTGGACCAACCTGAAACTGCAAGTATTATTGTTTTAGGAGTAGTCAGTGTCTCAGAGTCCTAGTCCTGCAGCTACTCTGATTCTCTCAGCTAGAGATGAGAATACCAGGCAGCTCTGTCTGGAAAAGTGTATGTAAGATCATGTTGTTTCCTGGACATCTATACCCATTAAAATTTTTTGGAATTACTCTTGCCTAAATCTCTAACTGAGATTACAGCAATATGACATTCGTTGTGAAAGTATTTCGCTTGAAGATATTTCTGTTTGGCAGGAATCATACTGAATGCATTTTTCAATTTGTGACTATTTTTCATCAAGCACTTAGGAAAGGAATGGCTGATCTTTCTCGTTAGAGAAACAAAATTCATACTGACAAAAGCTATTTGAAATAATTTGAATAGTTGTAATTGAACAACTTAAATTGTGGGGAGAAAAGGCAAAAGTTACTCAGCATCTTTTTCATTATGACTCGGACAAAAGGGGCCTACCAGAAGGGTGTCAGCTTCGAGGCTGAGCAGTATTACAGCACTGAGCAGGTGGAAGTGAAGAGTTTCTACAGGAAGAAATTCAGCATTTTTGAGATTGGAAAGCTGTTCACCTGCAATATAGTATTTTTCTGTTAGGATCCAGGCAGTGGTAAAAGACATCTGGTCAAAGCAGAGAGTTGTGATCGATTACTCGAAATTCTTGTAATAGGGCCTCAGAAAACTGCTAAGAAACATGTGGGAAGGGAATTTAACTGCGTAGGATGTAAATATGTTTTAAAAGATTTTTTTAAGCGTTGAATTTGGCAAAGGAGTTAGTATAGTCTCACTGATACGTAGAAAACAGTCGTGTTTTCCTCCTAGAGAGCTATGAGGTACCATCGTTGGATTACTGGAGGAGGAATTTCTTTAGTAGTGTGCATGTTTTGATAATAATAAGCGAAATCTACTCTAAAACTTATGTTCTGATAAAGCCTCTCATAGAATAATGTATGATATTCCGCGCCACTTCAGTGCTTCCAAGATTAAAATGTGCCACTCTCTTAATTGTTATATATTTTGAATGTATCCAAGTATTGTATTGGTAGGCTCTATTGTTTATGATATGAATATGATAAAAAAGGAGCACTAGCTCTCATAGCAAAAGTGAAATTGATTTCGCTCATTATCTTGAGGGTCAAAACAAAGGAGAAGGAAAACAAGCAAGGTAAGCGGTGAAAATTAGAGGTTTAACATCTTGTTCACGTTAATAGTTTAAACTATTTGGAGTAAAATTTTGACATAGATGGTTTATATGTTCAGACCATGGATTTTCCATCATGAATGTCAGAACAATTACGTTTAAGGAAAAACAGAATAAATGTGTTGTTCTTGTTTCTTGAGACTGACTTGGTTTGTTTTTTGTTTTCAAAAGGTGCTGCTATTCTGGGCTGGTTCTTAATGATCCATTCTTCAATTGCTGGTAATATCCATGGATCAAGACCCTTTGGAAAACTGCAGGTTTTTTGATGGGGATAACTAATGTAAGGGCATCGGCTGGTAAGAAAACGACTTAAATGTAGCAAATTGATAAATACTGCACGTTTTTGCATCTGTTTTTTTTTTCTTTTGTCTTTATGCTAATGAGACAAATAGTGCTCTCTGTCTACATCAAAATGAGAAGGATTGTTCTCTAGCGTAAATAGGTACAAGATGCTATTGAAGATGCTTGTGGCCACGTTTCTCTACCATCACCCCCATCTGTATTTTTCATTTTGGGGATTACAAGTTGATAGCAGCCTCTGTCAGGAACACTGTTCAAATCCCTTTGGTTTCATATAACTCCGTTTTGGGAGAAGCACTATTTTTCCTTTATTACTATTGAATTTCTCCAATGTCTCTGCTTTGAGGACGTGCATGTCTTTTGCATGAATAGAAACTGCCATAGCGAGTCTGACTGCAGAGGTAGATATTTCAGTGTAGCATCGGCTATAATGATCTTCATTGACTTATTTCAGAGGCTGTACCAAAAAAAGTCCAGGAGGACTGTAGTTAATGGTTTAATGTATGGAAAGAGATGTTTCCCCCTAAACTTTAGTGATTGAACGTTAGCTTGTATCTGCTTCAGAACAGCTGCTGTTTCTTTCATACATACCCTACAGTAATTGAATGGTCCTGCCATTTACTACGTAAGTACCCACTCCTCCTTTAAATCCTGCAAGTTCATACTAGCTGAGATAGCTTTCCTTTCCCATTTAACGCCCACCTTTTTGCCACACCAAATCCTTTATACCCAAGAGTTCAGATTTTCCTGCCATAGCAACCAGGTATGGTTATTATGTGTTTTGTCAATACCTCAAATAGCAGGAGCTATTTGTGTCAAAGGCATTGAAAGCCTTTGGTGATTTTTACAGGAAAAAGCAGTGCTTAATCACACAGCTATTATGAAAATTACTCTAAAGGATGTATTCTGCAAGATCCAGAGCCTTTGGTTCTCACAGAAGGTCACCAAAATGTGCAAAATGAACTAACATATTGAAAATCGTGTATTTATCAAAAGTACTAAATCTGAGAATTACTGAAGTGAAGTGGTGTGAGGGGAGAATTTTTGTATTGAGTCAAAATATTGTAAGTCAATATATGAAGGAAGAATGTACTAAACTGTATTATAAAATTACAATTAATACTATGCAGTAATGAAGCTGTAAGTAAAACTGCTCCACTAGCAAGTGTAATTATTCCATAAATTAAAGAAAAAAATGCTTGAGAGAGAATGCTTGTCGGGCACTTTACGCAATCAGGTTATCTTAACTGCATTTTTCTTATCAACTATACAGTCCATGGGTGGTAATGGTTTCTAGGCAGGCGCAGAGTTTTTTGAGATATGTATGCTCTGCATTTTTTTAATGTGTTGTGTAAATACTCAATTTGCGAGTTAGTTAATAATGATAAAAAGGGTGATTAAATAAAGGTGCTGGTTTGGCATAATTAGCGCAGCTGTTCGTGGCTCCATTTCAGATACCAATGATGTTTATTTCATGACAAACATATAAGACAGAATGGAGCTGTTGGGATTAGCTTGAGGATTCCGATCACAGGAACTGCCTCACCAGCAGTTTCTTGTCAGAAGTCAACCAGAGGCCCGAAATAGCGAGGAACCAGGCACCCATCGCTCGGGCTGCCCATCAGCTAGGGGAGCAGCAATAGTTAGACGCTGTTGTCGGAATTGTGCAAGCAGGAGGGAGGCATCCCTTAAACAAGCAAACCAAATCATTGCCGCATCCAAAGATGCTTCTTACTTCTTAGGAACAGCAAGCCTTTGTGTGTACGTATTTGAGGGTAGGAGGTGACAAGCGAGGAGGACGAGTGCTTCCACAACGTCATGAAAACATTGAGCATCAGCAGTAGGAAACAGGTCGGTCTCGGTCAGTCAGCTATTAGCTGAAGACTTGTGGGTTTTTTTCCTCTTTTTTTTTTTTTTTTTTTGTCTGGTCTGGGAGAAGTGGGCTAGTTTGTGATTGGAACCCCTCGCTTGAATTTTGAAGCTTAACAGATTAGACTTGTCTAGCTGCAGTACCCTGCAGATAAAAGGCATCATTCAGCCAGCCCAGTCTCCAATAATTAGTACCTGAACTTCATAAATATCTAATTTTATCAGTGCTTCTGTGACTATACGTGGATGAAGTCATAAGCTACTCTGGGTGTAGACTATAAATGAACTGGTAGTATTAACTGGATGTGATGTAAATCAGGGCTCTTTAGAGCTCATCAGTGAGCAGGAATCAATGTTAAGGAAATTGTAAAATTTCAAATATTTTTTCTCTGATAAATAAATTGATTACTTTGGGCTCTCCTGGGAGGAAGCACAGCATAGTAGTTCTACTAGCACTGGAGTGGAAAGCTGGATATCTGCTTTTCACCTTGCTTTGCTATAAAATAGTGACAATACCAGTAACATATATTTGCTTGAAGGTTTCTCTGTAAACACAGTCCTAGTGGCTTTAGATCCTTACAGTCTAATTTCAGTTAATGTTCATCATTTACACGCACAGATAAATATATCCTGGGGATACATCCTACCTATAATAAATAAATAGAAATATTTATATTTAATAGTTTCAGGATTAGAATAACTCTGCTTTTTAATCCATATTTCTCTCTCTCACTTGTCCAGGTACCTGGAATTTTTCCACATTCCAGTCAGTGCAACAAGTCATTTCTTCTTTGAGAAAAATGCCAATTATTTCTATTCTGAGAAAGCTCCCAAACGAGCACCTTCTCTGGCCCCCAAGGCCAAGATTATCACTGTTCTCGCTGATCCATCAGATCAGGCGTACTCCTGGTATCAGGTATAATGATGCAGCCTCTTGTTACTACCTTTTATTGTAGTTTTTCCCCTGTGTTAAACTATCAAAAGAGCGCGGTATGACACCTACCATGCTATATCTGGAACAGTCACATTTGTTAATGTCACCCACTGAATACATTTAGCATGGTTGTGGTCCTGTTACAACACTCCAACAATGCGTTAGGATTTAAAAACAATTTTCCAGCAGCACCAGGCTGTGCTTGAGGATCCAGCAGCCCTGAAACACACCTTCCCTGAAGTGGTCACAGCGGGACCGCACAGCCCAGGGGAGATACAGATCCTGCAGAAGGGATGCCTTGAGCCTGGGTGGTACAGTACTCACATAGGAAGATGGTTATCTTGCGTTCCCTGCTTTCACCTGAGAAATAGAGCGCTAGATCCTGTAAGTTTATTGAAGGTCCAGCTTTCCACATTCACCATCTAGGCTGGGCTGCTCTTTTTCACGTATCGATATAATTACCCGCACATAAAATAACTCACATTCAACATTTGTGTCCATCTATTATACCTACTTCTTCTAGTGCAGACTAGTGGCTGTGTATGAATGCTCATGTCAACACTGAGGCTTCTCCTTCTATGCTTTCTGAATCTTGGTGGCCTTCCTCTCCTTTTGGTGACTAGAAGAGGAAATAAAGGTCCCAAATAAACGGGTGTGCTGTCTTCCTGACATTAGACAGCACGTATGACCATAACTGACGATGGATGTGGAAATTAACTCCCAGACTGTGAAAGAGTCTGTCTCTCTCCACCTTTGGACATGAGGAAAAATTTCTTTACTGAAAGAGTGGTTAAACATTGGAACAGGCTGCCCAGGGAAGTGGTTGAGTCCCCGTCCCTGGAAGTATTTAAAAGACGTGTAGATGAGGTGCTTAGGGACATGGTTTAGTGGGCATGGTGGTGTTGGGTTGACGGTTGGACTCGATGATCTTAGAGGTCTCTTCCAACCTTAATGATTCTATGATTCTATGATTCTCTCCACTCACTGTTGAAAAGCCTAATGAGACTAGCCTCCTAATTTAGGCAGCCATGTTAGACATCTAAGGCTAGATAGAGCAAATACTCCTAATAATGGAATTTGAATATATGATGAAAATAACAATGACTAAAGAACCTGACATCAGAAGTAGTCTGGTGGTAAAACCTGCTCTTAGCAAGTCTAATCAATGCACACCACAATTGGTATCCTGCACCACCTATGCTAGGGCTCCCAATATTTTTCGTATCCAAGTGGCTGAAGTTATGGCAGCGATATTAGGAATTACTGCAAAAAAATTCAAAGGCAAGGAAAGAGAGAGCACTGGAAAAAGAAAAACCTTGCTTGTGGTGTTAGAGGCTTTATTATATTTAAGCAACAGCTGAAAGAACTTGCATTTTGTTGGGGTTTATTTTATTCCCCCATCTGTTCTACCCTTTTCACTACTTACTTTCTTTTTTCATTTTAAATTCAAGTTCTGATGATAATGGAGTTTTCTGAAAGGCTTTGGAGAAAACATTTGTGTTGATGAAATGAGGAAACTTGTGAAAATAAAGGTTTTGAAAATAGAAGTGTTTTTTAGTCAGAATGTTTAAAGAAATGCAGAAAAAAAGACAAAATCATCCGAAAATACAAGGACATTGTTATAATTTTGATTTCTTTAAGAAAATTCTTCAGGCTTAGTGATTCCTCCTGAAAACAAGGAAAAACAGATTTTTCTATTCAAAGTATTTCTATAATAGGGCAGATGAATATACATTCAAATCACTGTTATATACCACTTCTAAGACAACAAAGACTTTCTCAATTCATTTGTCGAAATAGCCTGTCTTTTTTTCAGGACCTAACCCAAGCCTAATTAAAATCAAAGGTAGAACTCCAGTAGCTGATAAAATATGTTAATCTACTAATTTCTGTTAAAATGAGTATTGGGAAAAAGATTTCAGACACAAGGATGTGAACAAATTTCAGCTAAGAGGAAATTTTGTAACTTTGTGGTTCAGAAATGTCTGCATACCAGCACTTCATTATTGCTGGCAATGTTTGCACAGCTTAGAGGTGTGAACCCCTATTTAAATGCATATTGCCTGAACAGTGGATTTTGAAAGTCTGTCAGAAAATCAACCCTCTTAACACAGCATTTAAATCTGTACTCAGCCTTCAATGTTGTTGAAATCTCAGTGGGACTTAAACTTGCGCTTAAATGCTGTCCTTAAGAGAAATTTTCCCGAGGAAGTAATTTTCTGAAACATGGCCTGTAAATGCTCTGAAAAACAGCAAAGTGTCTTTGTCTTCCTATTTCACGAACCTCAGATCGATTATAAAAATACCGATTTTTAAAAGTTCTTCAGAACGAGCTCTTTTTCTGTCACGCGTGTGACACGCATGTCAGTCACATTTCTAGCCGGCAGTTTGAAAACCAGCCTGCAGAAGCAGCTACCTTTGTCATAAATTTAACTTGACATCTTCTCTGCAGGGCTTTCAATTAGGATCTTTTTTAAAAAAAAAACCAAAAAAGAATGAAAGTGTCAGTCCAAATGCGATGAGCAAATGCTATTTTACGGGAGACCTACACATACTGCTTTTTGTTCAGACTCCATGACGATCAGGAACCTGCAATGCCAAGTGTTGGATAAAAAGCACTTAAAAAACTCATTACAGCGACATAAAAATACCTGCTTTTGCCGTTTGAGGGGATGCGTGCATCGGATGCCGGGCGGCACCTGAGGCCTGGTGGGCTTTCCTGCCGAGCTGAGGGACGGGGACAGGAGGTAGTGGAGTGGATCTGTGACGCTACTCAAATAATCCCATCTCTCTCACTTAAACTTTGTGTGCTCGATGGAGGAAGTTTCAAAAAAACCCTTCCAATTTCAATGTCGGTTGCTGAAAGCTTTGATTATGAAGCGGCGGGAGCTCATGTGCCTGGAAAGAGGTAAAAACCTCAGGCACGGTAAAAGCTTTCTGTGCCTCAAGTGCAAACTGCTAGGCGGTGTTGATACGATAATTTGATCCGCTTGTCGTAGCTGCAGTCCCTGGCAGCTCTCCTCCCGCGGCTGCCTCCCAGGAAAACCCTGGCTGGTTTTTAAATCACGAGGGAATCATGTCTGAGCCTGCGTCAGGATTGCCACCGCTGCCTCTATCAGTTGTGGTAAATGTTGTCTTCCGGGCTTCAGAACGGAAAGTTTTCTTGTGAAGTGTGGAGAGAAAATTTATAATTAAGTTTCTGTCTCAAAAAGTGGTAAAACTATCCTTGAAGCAGTCGTTAAATGTGAATCGATTCAATGATTTCTGCCTGAATCTGCAGCAAGCCTTAAACAACGCACTCGGTAGGTGTGAACGGGGATGCAGGAGCCCCTGTCTCTGAATGAATGGAGGGCCTTATATTCACGTTGGCTTTATATTCACCACTGAAACATATGACTGGAAAACTGATAAAAACACTTAGGATAGGCACAAAGGGTGAATGTACAAAGGAGGCCAAATAACACCCCCCCCAACACTCTTTGGATGTGT
>NW_008824233.1:1078941-1080549 GCF_000699105.1 Pygoscelis adeliae | reverse complement strand
CCCCACTGCCTCTCTCTCTTCTATTAAAGCTGTAACTGTGGCAGCTTAGCCAGGCATGTGCTAAATTTATTGAAGATATTATTTTCTTTTTACAGCTATTAATTATAGATGGGCAGCAACTGAGAAATGGTGCAACTGTAGAAATGGATGAAGTTCAAAAGTTTGTTGGAATTTCTCTGCGTTGTAATTATTCTGATGTCTTCACGTGAAGACATGATGATTATTTTGCAGAAAAAACATTTCTATGAAAATGTTTTCAGACACCGTTCAGCATGGGACATGTTGAGGGGGGCTGAGTGGTGGTAACTTACAGCCATCAGATCCTTTTGATGGGTGTTCAGAAACTCTCAACAGCCATTCCTCTAAGCGCAGGATTTTTTCTAATTCATGAATTCTGAACTTCAGGTCCTTCCTGGGTAGCTAGAAAATGTCTGAGGCTGTTAATTGCCAAATTGTCTCACAGCACTAAATCTCCATCAAAAAACCAGTGTAAACTAAAATTTAAAAAGAGCTAGACTAAGAAACAACATTCTCCTTTTGAGAATATCAAGAGACATTTTTTTTTTCCAGAATCCATGTTAATTCCTTAAACCAACTATTTCCAGTTAATATTTACATTTCAAGAAAGGAAGATTTTAAATTAAGCTTTATTTTCAAAATTCTTGCTCAGCTCTTAATGTCTCACTATTTTGAAAATAATGGTACCTGCTGAGAGCCAGTAGTTATAAGCCACCATCTTTTGTGGCAAGACTGAGAATCAGAGGCTGGAAGAATATGGGAAATGTCATTCACTTATCAAAATAATTGGTATATGGATATAGTTCTGAGAACATTATAAGAAGGTGGAAGAAAGGAGAGATCATTTTCCTCCGAAGACTCACAGAGTGAAATCTTACTGTTTTGGAACTGACACCAAAATTAATGTTAAATATAGTGGGGCCAGCCAAATAGTTGGCAAAAAAAGACGAACACAGGTAAGTAGTCTTATTTTAAAATTAACTAGAAATCTGTCAAAGAATTCAAGCATCGAGGAGGACTTTTAAAAGAAGTAATAAGGCACCTAATTTTGTGACTCTGCACATCTTTCAGGTTAGAAACCCGCTGGTTTCATGTCCTCAGGAACAACTTTGTGGACTTCTTAATGCTGTTGAAAGGAAAAAAATCAACGAAAACATTCATGATTATTTTCTTTTGCTGTTGCATTTCGTGACAGATATCTGTATAAAAGAGATTTTTAGCTGAACCATATATTCAGCTCAGTGATGCTATTCTGTTTGTAAAACTCCTGAAAAAGTCTCAAGTAACAGAGCTGAGATTTTCTGAGTTACAGAATTTCAAAGTTTCGCTTGTTGATACACAGAACTTTGTTGCATTTTCTGAAAATGAAAGAAAAGGAGACATTAGGGACAGAGTTCTGGATCTTGTTAACAAAGCCGTCAGATGTAACCAGATTTACAACTGTCTGTAGATACAGGAACCAACTTCTGTAGCCCTCCAGTATACCAGTCCCCTGAGCTCTGCCATTTCTCAAGAATTGGGTTTGACATTTTGATGCTGTGAACGAGTTAACTTCTAGAAAAGAGAAAAAAAAAAGGGGGGGGAGGGCGG
>NW_008824233.1:1052759-1078931 GCF_000699105.1 Pygoscelis adeliae | reverse complement strand
AAGTAGAGAGAGATGGAAGGAGGAGGTACTAAGTTGTTTGTAAGGTAGTTCACAGGTACTTGCAGGAGGTGAGAAGGTGGTTTCTAAAAGGGGAGGGGAGGACAGAGAGCGCTGGGTAGATGCACTGAGCTGGCACAGCAGAGGAAGAAAGAAAATATTCCTGGCAGAGAGAGTTATTATGGAAATATATTTATTAGCTCTCCCCTGCTATACACATGTAAGGTCTACTTTGCCCAACCACCCCAGCCATGCTTTTCCATTCTGATTAACTTTAGGCCTTAAGCCAGTTAAGAGCGCCTTAAAAAGCTCCCTTGAGCTGCTCTCTGGAACAAAGCCGATTACAGACTCTGTTCAACAGTTTTGACACCCTCATACTGGGCCAGTGTGTGTCTGAAGGCAGCAGGAGGAAACGGCTCCATAAACCTTTCCCACTGTCACTCCCGAGTGAGTTTGTCACGTTCAAGGGTGAGACAGCCCTTCCATAAGTAACACGCCAGCACTCAAAGGGGTGCTTCACACAGCCTGTAACTCAGCACAACGGGAGCATATTTCATACTTTCAGAAAGTGCTGTTGCCTGCTTTAGCGTTAACACCTCAGTTGGGTCTTTGCTGCGTCAGTATTGACTTACTTCTCATTAAAAATAAATAAATAAAGGGCAGCGCATGCCTACAGGTGTCTCCTTCCCCCTAAATTTGACAAGATGAAAGCTTACAGTTAGGCCGTGTGATTTCACTCATAGTACTGTAATTGCCGTCTCTCTGCTGATATTCTGAGATCTAAAAAGAAAAATGAGGCACGAGAAAGAACCAGCTGACAAAGTCTGACGTTCACTGAACAGTGCTTTGTTAAACCAGACATCAATATTTATTGTGCATCTATCTGAAAGGTAGAGGTGAGAGAGCACAGTAACACTGCTATCAGATTGCCATTTTGGATTCAGTTAACTTGTGTTAAAGTTTTCCTGCTGTTCCGCACCTCATCTTCAGCTGTTCATCAACCCTTCCCTGAAATTACCAGCCTCTCAGAGATGTCAGTGCAACTGCACGTGTAGTCTCTCCATGAGCCAGTTTTGCCGAACTGAGCTGTGTTAGATAACCCCTATTACTGGAAGTGTTTTAGCTGTTGGATTCATTTAGACAGAACTGGGTTAGAAGCAGTTACACATGCCGCTACTTGACAGTTTGGAGAATTCTGTAACCTCCAGTAGTGATGAAATGGGCGATGGGATCAGGAGAAAGTAGAGTGATAACCTCTTAATCTGGCACGGTTGCTGCCCAAATAGTCTTACTTAGCATCAAGGACCTTACGTGGGCAAGTTGCATTCGTTAATACTGAGAAGGTAATATAATTATTATACCTGAAAGCCTGACAGTGTTGCTGTTCTACCTGCTACTTCCTAAAAGTGGCAGAATCAGACTTGCAGTTAGGCTTATAATTTTCTGTTACATTAGGAAAATAGTCTTCTATCGAGAAGGGGTGTTGTGTAACTCTGGAGCAGTCAGTGGCTAAAACCTCAGCAGGTTACCTTCTTGCTCATTAGGTAAAGAAAACAGTTGTCAGAAGTGTTTTACTAAACATTAAAAGTAAGGGAGTCAAACAGAACTAAGATGAGGTGAGTGACAGCAGGTTACAGCGTCTTATTTGTGTGAAACTTTCACTGAGCCTGTGAGAGAGAATGGGATTGGAAGAGGTGTCATAAGCCATGCATTTTTCCTAATAACCTATTAGTATGTGAACTAAAACGTGTCCATATTTTTATGTATGACATTATTTTCAAATTTGACCATGAGAAGGGGTTTTGGTGTCAGCTGCTAGAAGAAGAAAAGACTACGTGCACAGAAGAGTGTGAAAACCAAAAATGTGTCCGTGGACCAGGAGGTAACCTTTAAAAAACTACTGCAGACACTTGGAAGCATATTAGCATTTTCATGTTTACTTAGACTCACGCGTAATAAGTTTAGTTGCTGTAAACTTCAGTATTTAGGGCACTGCAGTATTAATGCAGCCAGAGGATAATATCATAGCTGCAAATACTATCTAGTACAGTATAGTAAAGTCTAGAAAAAGTCTGAATTTATTTTAAAAATAAACCTGATTTTCAGTGCAAAATTGTTTTTGCACTTTTAACTTGATGAAGTCTTTATGAGCAGTTTCCTGAAGGTGAACATTTTTCCTAATCACACTGTATTTTTAAATTTTCTCAGTCCAGATCCTTTTTGGCAAGCTTATCCCTGGGCTGTCCAACCTGTGTTGCTGCACAGATTGGGGCAACCTCTCCCATCCTGACTGAGACAGGAGCTATAGAAGGTGAGATGGCATTGAACATGGAAGGGAAATGAAGCGCTCCTGTCACATGGGAGACTTTCATACAGCCTAAAAGATAAATATAAACCAAAACCTAATTCATTAGGTGCAGACACTTGGAAGCATATTAGCATTTTCATGTTTACTTAGACTCACGCGTAATTAGTTTAGTTGCTGTAAACTTCTCTCAAGGGAATAAATTACTGAAAAAAATCCCTTCCCAAATACTGTATTTAGTGAGGTAAAACAGCAGATCTTAAAAGAACCACAGCAATCCAGACGAAATGGAACATTGTCATGTAAAGCATTATCCCATTTTTTTCCACCAGGAAAATGGTTCCAAAACAGGAAGAAAAGGAGTAGGACTCCAAGAAAAAGAGGCTGGTTCTGACACTTTAAATCGGTATTTAAGAATGGAGGTGGTAGGGCATTGGCTTGCCTCTGAAGGTGGCTAAAGGACATACGAAACCAGGCAAAGATACTAATTTCACATTACAGTTTCTTCTAAGCAAGGTAATCCCATGTATGTCCCACTGACAATGTGCACTGTGTTGCATATGTCCAGACTGATTAAAATGTAATTCTGAGCATTAAATATGGTACATTACAGAAGGGTAAAAATAGTGAAAGATCCGACTCTGGGGATCTTTTTAAAAAAATTGTATGTGTTTCTGGCTGGTAATTCTGCCTTGAAGAATGAAAAAAAAATGTTCTAAAAGTTATACACCCCCCCAATTTTAAGAAAAACAATTAAAGACAAAGCCTAGTCTAGGACATACTTAGTGAGCGGAGCACCTGACCACGTGTTTAAGACCCAGTGACAAGAGCAGCATTTCAGCATGTGTGTTGAAGTGTATATGCTTTGGTGGGTACAAGAACTGTTTCTTGGGCTGACAGCAGTGGCAGGAGAAAGGAAAAAAAAAAACCTGCTTGTGGGAGGGCTGCGTCTCTTGGTACTTCTGTGTATTACGTTTTGTAGTTCTGTCCGAGTTCTGTGAACAGATGTGTTTTTATAAACCTAAATAAACAACCCAGAGAGCACATAAACACCTGGGATGGCTACCAGACGGGTGGTCATCTGTTTGAGCCTTCAATTGCATTTTCTCTATAATTAGTTGTCTAATTACTTGTCCAGAGTTGCAGCTAATGTATTTACACCTGTAATTAATTATACTTAAAAAAAAAATATATATATATATATCAAGCAACCATTTTCAGTTGTTTGTCCTTTTTACTTCATTTGTGGAGTGTCAAGCTATCATGCTACTGAACTACTATCAGATTTATTTATGGACTACATTATGACTCCATTCTGGATATGTCCGTAGAAGGACATATGATACCTAACTATTTCTCAGGCTAAGTAAGGAAATAATGAATATCAATTGCAACTAAGTTAAGCATTGTAGCCAGTGGTAGGCAGGGCAGGAATACCTCAAGGGTACCTCCAAGGCTGGAGAGAGAGCTGAGATATGCTAGCTAGCCATGATTTTTATTCTATTTTTTTTTAATTAAGAAGTGGGCCCCGTTGACTTGTAACAGTATGTTCAACTTTCTGCAAGCTGAATTTGGAGAGGGAGCTTAGATTTACTAGTTCCGTGAGGCTCTTGACAAACTTCTGGTAGTGGGCAAAATTTTAATACTCACCTGTGAGAGAATTCTGTTATTACGAGGTGCGCAAAGAACAGCTTTGCAAACGTGCCTTTCTCCACTTTGTGTGGTGTAGGTGGTGGTGGTCACGGTGTTAGTGAGACTGAGAGCATGGGGCAGGGCAGTTGTGTGTTGCCTGATCCCCAGATGCACACCCTTCTGTTTCTGAAGCCATGGCGGCTTGGGGCTCTGGCTCAGCTGCTGGTCTTCCTCTTCTCAAGTCTTCTTCTCTCACCCACATTTAAAGCTCTGTTTGTGCTTTCATTTTTGCTCAACTCCAGGATCCCTGTGGACATGCCCTTTCCCCCTCCCTCCCCAATGCCAGAACGTGGATATCTCTCAGTGCCCATTCTTCCCACCTTTCCTCTTATTTCCTCTTTTTGTCAGGGATCTGTGAAGCCACCACAAATCCCACCTTTCCTTCCCTTTGTCTAGGATATGTCATCCTGTGGCCAGCACTTTTAACTCCACCGTGACAGAGAAGAGAGACCGGGCAAGCTGCTGCTGTGTTATCCAAGCTGCACAGTAAAATCAAAGGCACGTAAAAGAGAAAAGCATCACTAACGATTTTTACAAGTCTGTCCAATATTAGTGTAATTGAAAAGAACTGCAATTTTGTTTTGAAGACCGCTTCAAATGTTGATCAGTATTTCTAGAATTAACTGAACTTTGGGGAAAACTCACAAGGTTTACAGATTTTGGTTTTGTCTTTAAAATGGTAAGCCACATTCAATCTGTGCTATAGTCACTGGAGAGTCTGAATGAAAAACAAAAGCTGAGGAGGGAAACTCATAATAATTAAGAAATATTCCCAGCTGCTGAATGGTTTCCAGGACAAATGGCAGGGAACTGATATGTCTGTGACACTGCGAGGTCAAGTGCACCCTCCCAAACCCATCTGGCAGTAAGTAGTATTAAGAAGAGTTGTTATAGTGTTCGGTGTAAAAGACTAAAAACTCACTGTATTCTGGGAATAGGACTACTCAGGTTGCAGGCTGAAGATCTTAGGGCATAAAAGGTATTAGATTAGATACTATTCTCTGCTTTAGTCTAACACATAAATGCTTTATTGTGGTCAAACTCAACTCTTGGATTCAGAGTCAGTACCGAACAAATCAAACAGAGATATCAAACAAAAGCAAACCGAAACCTCATCCAAAACACTCACTGAATAGACAGGTGGAGTTTCACAGGGCACCTCTGCATGGACCAGTGCAATGCTGTGCCAAGAAATTGGCTCAGGCCCAGAAAGCGGCCGCAACCCCCTTGGCATCGGCAGGGGCTGTGCCAGTGCCATGGCCAGCGCTCCTTCTGCAGGAGCTGAAGAGATGCTGCTCTCTGTTCAGCCACATCGTGTACCCACGGCGTGCGTGGGCTGCTCCAAAGGAGATGGATAAAGGAAAGAAAGCCAAAACAAAGTCTTAAGCCGCAAATAATGAAACATCTACAAAATGCTGGGATTAGGAAAAAAATGAAATCAGAAGTAAAACTGGCAGGACTAACTCATTGAACTACTAAAAATGAGGACTAGAACATTGTCCAGTTAGTTCCTTCTGGTAGACGTATTAAAATTAAAAACACTTTATTTGCCAGCTCATTTACCATTAAGTTTGTAACTTTAGTGACACATTAAGGGTGAACAGTGGTATGTTGCAGAGCTTAGCAGGTGTATCAAAGGACCAGCACTCACAGACTCTGAACCTGGTAATTGCAGTATAATTAATTTTTCATAGCTCTAAAATATGATATCTATATAAAATGTAAATTCACCTTCATTCTTAACCACTAGTTAATTAGTATAGCCCCACTTTGAGAAGGATATGAATAAATTACAAGGGAAATGACTGACTGCGTTAGCTTGTATGTCTCTGGCCTAAATCTTATAGCTGTATCTAATATTAGAAATAATAAAGTATGAAAGTCTGCTCTTCAGAAAACTATCAAAGAAAATGAAAAAAGTGAACATGCAAGTCAGCAGACAAAGAAAATGGGCAGGCTGTAAATGCAGCAAAAGGAAATATGTCTGAGCAACAAGATGGGCTCAGTGACTGAGCTAGGCTACAAGATCACTGGTGATGACTAGAATGAGATGGTTTGGGAAGAGCTACAGAAATTCTGCAGTAGGCAATTACAGATTCACCTTTCAAGAGGATGAATTTCTTTCAAACCCTTGTTACCCAGAGACTCCAGATCTGTAGTATGAGATTTTATGTTCTTTCTAAAGCTGTTTAAAGATAGTTAAGAGTTAACTCTGAAGGCTCTTATTATCTATAGATAGATCCCATTCATCCTTGAAGCCTGCTAAACCATTAGCTTCAGTAATATGTTGCAGTAGTTAGATGAAAACTGCCTTAAGAATAGAAGCAAAAAGGAGAACCTTTAGGAACTTAAAGAACTTAGGATTGATTTTGGTATGTACTTAACTCACAACGACACTGGCAAATAACATTTCATTAGAGAAGATATAACTAGGTCTCCGCACCCCTCAAAAAGAAAAAAGAAAAAAAAACCCACACTTGCAGTGATTTCTATGGGCTTTAGATCAGGAATAAAAAGAGAAAACACAGAATAAGATGGCTAAAAAAAGATACTGGCTTTCCAAACTCTGAAATAGCTCCCAGCGAATGGGTGAGATGATAAAAAAGATGCTACACGGTAGCTTCAGTGGTGTGGAAAAGATGGAGAGCTAGATTAATTTGCCCAAACCCAGGCATCAGGGGAGATGCTCTGCAGTACCTCAGCGAGCTGCTGCCGGGGGATGATGGACCCACGCCATGGGTACCAGCCCCAGGTACCCTCATGGGCTGTGTCCACGTGGAGCCGGTGGCCACCTCCTGTCCCTGGTGGAGCCGGAAGCCACTCAGAACAAGAAATGAACCCAGATCATTTCCTCTGATTATCTGTATATCAGACTAATGATTCGGTGATCTTAAAGAAGCAGTTTCACTGCAGTGAGCGGCTGTGATTCCCGTAGGTAAACAACTGAATGAATATTCTGCAGAAATTTCTGCACTTGATTATTTCAAGCTGTTTACACAGTTAGATACAAAATCAAATACAAGGAGTTGATTCTGTACTGAACTATTTACCTGAAGCCATTTGGTGACGATAGCTAATACTCATTACTCAAGGTAGAGCTCATTGCATTGCTTCATTTCTGTCATCATAATGAAATACTGCTTTGCTTCAGATCTGAAGTGTGGCATAAGCTTACCTTCTTTCTGACAGATTTTCTTCTGGATGTAACTGCTTCTTTATGCCATTCACCTCTGAGCTATATGTATTATTTTTTCTCTCTGTCTCTTTTTTTCCTCTTTTTTTTTTTTTTTTTCCCTAGTTTAATTAATATGATCACCTGGCTTATCAGAAATGACCTGCGCAATATACATGAATCACCTTTTTCAGTTGGTAAGCTTATTTTATGCAGCAGCTTAAGGCATTGTGCAACAGCACACAGTCTTAAATTAGGGCTGGCAATTTTCAGGGTATTAATCTGCTGGCATAATAGAAGAAATCAGAAAAGATTTGATAAGATAAAACTTTGTTCTTTCGTCCCATTTCCAGCTGTAGGATTTCAAAATGCTTTTGGCTACGGCTGCTTTCAGTGATGGCTGCTTTCAGTACTGGCTCTCCAGGCATCCTTATTCCAGTCTCTTAGGTGGGGAAGCCAAAGGAGCGGAGAGGGAAATTGTCTGAAGCCATTGAAAAAAAGTCTGTCAAAACTCAGCCCAGAATTTTGTGATCTTAACAGCGAAAGACCTTGCCTCACTTAAAGGCAACTGTCTGGGGACTGGCAAGAGGGGCAGAGAGACAAGACAAGTGCGTAGATGTAGGTTGTAGGTATGTGGGTGTTTAATTGACAAAAAGGCTCAATTCTGTAGCCAGAGCCCCGTGAAGACACATTTTGTGTATCTAAAGCTCGTAATGGTTCCAAAAATCTTTAAACTATTTAATTAAAAAAGAAGATATAGCTCTAGAAAACTGGGGCTTTAATAGAGTTGCAGCTTCCAGAGGTTTAAGTGGAGAATATGGGGAGGGTTGGGGGGGGACTAGAGAAGTCAGCCATGACCTTAAGTACTTGTTACTTTGAAGATGCAGTCCCCACTTTGTGGTCTGCCTAACGCGATTCACAGTGGGAAGACAGACATTTTGCCTGCACCATAACAGCTTTTGAAAAGGCAGATACCTTGGGCTGTCTTGCGTTATTTTTATTTTATGATTAATCATTAACTGATGCCCTTTACAAAATAAAAATCAGGCACAGCAGCTGGGTTATTTGCCTTTGAAAAGCTGTTACTATGCGCACAGCATGCCTTTCTTCTTGTCACTAATAATATCACAAAGATGTAAGGAGGGAAAATGCTACACTGACATCATTTCATGTCCAGTACAAATGAAAGTGCCATAAACATTCGGAAAACATATGAATAGGAACAGCTTCGTTGACAAATGCTTCCACTGGGCCATCATGAAGGATGATATCAAATGCGTGGTTAGTATGCACGGAGAGAGGCTCAGGAAGCATTTCTATAGAACTGTCAAGCTATTTTTTACATTTGTTTCTCTTTGCAAGTCACCTATTTACCTCCACATTTTTCCTATTTTTGTTCCTGAAAGAGCAATTGAAAAAGAGGTAGAACTCATTAGTGGATACGCTTCTGCAGCAAGACCTGAGCCCCTAACAGCATCTGTCCCAAGAATGTCCGTGCCCGCTTTGGTCCAGTCGATGTATGTGAAACCATAATGCGCGTGAGAGTCAATGTAAATTCTGCCTCAATTAACTATGCTGACCCTGTGAGAAATACCGGCATATAAAATGTGGCGGGGAGGCACTGATTTGAAAACCACACCATATAATAACATACGAGCTCCCACTGAAGTCAGACCACGGTCCAGTAAGTTCAGTGAGCTGTCCCCAAAGGTGGCCGGGAGTGGGTACTTAATGGAAGAGAAACTGAAAATGTGTGTAGTCATCCTACAGCACCCTTCCAGATCTCACTGGGAACATTCTGAAGCCTGGAAATGAATTCAGGATTTCAGCCTACGCTGGGGCATGGACAAAGCAACCGGTCCCTGATACTCTCTCACAGTTCTGCCAATCGATATTGAACACCTTGAGCACAGTAGGAAGAGTTAGGGGATAGCCAGATAGAACCGAACGTATTGCTAGACACTATGCAAATATTCATGATTTGCAAATACAGTATAAATACACACAGGCAGCAATGTGAACATATATTACAAGCCAAACAACTAATTCAGAGAGGCCAAGTGAGTGTATGGGTAACTGAGCGCACACACACACACACATATATGTATACATGTGTGCAGGGGTATATTTAAATACATGAGAAGCTTTGTAAAGAGAAAAGGAAAGTGAGCGTGAAAGAAAAGCAAGCATATGTGTGCATGGCTAGTTCAAGATTTCACAGCAGTGTGAGAAATAGTGATAGTATCACCCCAGTAATCCTTTGGGGTTCAGTTTTATGGTGCTGGTGACAGCAGCAGAGCACTGAGTTATCACCAAGAATTTAGGTGTGGCAGTCAAAGGTTGGTAGCATCCTGGGGGTTGATGGGAGCCAAGTCAAGGAGGTTTTAAAGTATTTTGAGCAGAATAAAAAGTTTGCAGCGGGGTCAATGGATTTGGGAGCCTGCCTAAAGGAGAAGGTGAGTGGGAGCCTGAGGGCAAAGTCCTATGAGAGGCTCTAGGAGTCACTCCTTCCCCAGGGGCTTTTTCTGTTTTTCTCAAATCGATGGGGTATGGACACCTACCAGCCTCCCAGCTGCCTTCTTCCATCACGAATGACCACCACCCTCAGTCCCTGGCAGAGGTGACCTCCCTCTCCTCCTGGTGGCCTCACCTGCCTTCTCGCTCTGCGCCTGCCGCTCAGGGCAGGGGAAGTGGCAGAGCCTCCCTCACTCCTAGGGGGGCACAAAGAAGGGGCTGAGGAACCACAGAGTGGGATTTTGAGTCCCTGCTTCACCATGCGTTGGCAAGATACCTGTGTCCTCCTTGCTTGCCTGATCCTCGGTGCATTATAACTTGATCTCCTCAGCTGTTTCCTTTAGATACGTGTGCCACACGAATGAGTGTTTTTGATGGACAGAGCGGCAGAGAAATCTCAAACAATTTATTAATAATAGTCCATCTGCACACACACAAAAAATCCTAGAAGCGTGTAATCTATTTAATTTTAAAATAACCTAGTCTCTCTCTCTGAATCCTTTTTATATTGTTAAATAAGATTAAAGTATAAATGATGATCTCCAGATCCAAATCTGGGTTTCTAAACTATCCAACTGCATCTACAACCCTGTCATGAGAGCACCCTGTCATCAAATGCCACATCTTTTCAAGGCAGCTCACATGTTTCTAAAGCTCTCCTTAGTAATTAAATGACTTTATCACTATTATAACAAATGTCACTCATATTGTTAATGAAAGCATTAGGCTAGTGTTTCAACTAAGAGCTTAGCAGGGGTTGTTAGTATATTTTGGATTCTCTGTTTTAAATTTTTTGCCCTTTTCTTTTTTTAATTGGAAGCCTAATTTGAATATAGAAAATGCAGGTTTTAAAAAGCTGCTTAGCATTTGAATATTTCTTTTTTTCCCCTGCAGTGGCCTTTGCAGATCTGTTCTTAACACATTTAGTACAAAAGTCAGTTATCGAGAATAATACATTAAAAAGATGGATGAAGAGATGTAGAACATTAATATATGTTGTTGGTGGTAAGCTTGACAGCTGTCATCTTTGCCTGTGTGCATTTATCTCATACTCTGTATTATTTATTCATCTAAAACACATTTGAAAATGAAGCAGATGAAAGGTAATGTAAGGTAAATTAAGCCTGTTTAGGGCAACTAGAGATCAGAACAGGATAAAATACTTGCAGGAGCAGAGCACCTGGGTATTGGTGGCTGTTTCCATATATGAAGTGTTTCACTTAAAAACATGACTCGAATTATTCAAGAGTAGATAGCATCTCTAACCCCAAAGCATCTTTAGTTTATTCTTCTGAATGTGCGCATAATAAATATTTTATATTTTAAACTCTGAGGCTTCAAATGATTGAAGGAGGCAGCAGGAGGAAAAAAAAGTTAAGAGAAGAAAGCAAGCAAAGAAGCAGCAATCTGAAGAGAAAGATGGGTGCATCCAAGATACATTTATTGCAGGATTCACCTTGTAATGAAACACCACACCCACATTAAGAGAATGGGAAAATGCAGTGCAGGTGAGGATACGTAGGCTAAGCAGGTGTGTCCTGGTACAAGCATAACTGAGGCCAGATCAAGCATTCTTGCATATCTTTTTATGCTGAGCTAGATCACAAAGTAAAACTAGTAGAGTTTCAAATTTTCTCATCTCCTTGTGTTTGAATTGTATTTGATTTCATGTAGCTTAGCTCAAGGCAATGGAGTTGTTTGGGGTATCCGCATTTTTCAGCTGCTGTTGGATGTTGAGCTGGTATATTGCCATTGCTGCTAGATGTTGCATGAAGGATGGTGGGTTGACCTCTGTCTGCATAGCTTTATGCTGTAAAGTGTTCTTACCACTATGATTTGCATTCCCCTTGCTCAATTTTATCCCTGTTACATGGTAGTAAATGGCCTGGGAAACCTGGGTAGAGTCGTATTAATCATAACAATCAAGGGCTCTGGCTTGAAAAATCAACGTTAAGTGCTTCAAGCTGAATTTCTTTTTAAATGGCTGGTTAACTAATCCAATTAAGGGCTCCTGTACTTATTATTTTGCTGGTTTATTTATGTGGGCACTAGGATTTTAGGAACTATACAGCATACAAGTGATGAGAGTTTGATTTATTCTCATCTTTTCTGTCCCCTCCTACCATGTTAGGACCTAGCTGCTCTTCACAGATCAGTGTTGTCTTAGGAATACATCTGCAAGCTAGAAGCTAATTGATAAGTGAAGTGATCGTGCCCCTGTACTCGGCACTGGTGGGGCTGCACCTCCAATACTGTGTTCAGTTTTGGGCCCCTCACTACAAGAAGGATGTCGAGGTGTTAGAGCATGTCCAGAGAAGGGCAACAAGGCTGGTGAGGGGTCTGGAGAACAAGTCTTATGAGGAGCAGCTGAGGGAGCTGGGGTTGTTTAGCCTGGAGAAAAGGAGGCTGAGGGGAGACCTCATCGCTCTCTACAACTACCTGAAAGGAGGCTGTAGCGAGGTGGGTGTTGGTCTCTTCTCCCAAGTAACTGGCAAAAGGATGAGAGGAAATGGCCTCAAGTTGTGCCAGGGGAGGTTTAGATTGGATGTAAGGAAAAATTTCTTTACTGAAAGAGTGGTTAAACATTGGACCAGGCTGCCCAGGGGAGTGGTTGAGTCCCCATCCCTGGAAGTATTTAAAAGACGTGTAGATGAGGCGCTTAGGGACATGGTTTAGTGGGCATGGGGGTGTTGGGTTGGCGGTTGGACTCGATGGTCTTAGAGGTCTCTTCCAACCTTAATGATTCTAGGATTCTATGATTAATAACTCTACAGACTCTTGATGGCTGATTTAATTATAGATCTGGTTAAGTCAATGATTTAATATTGAATATTCACAAAACTCAAAACACAAACCAACTTTTTTAGTTGAGTGCTTGGGTTCTTCCTTACAAAAAATCAAGGAAGCCTTTGCTGAGATGACTATGGGTAATAATGGCATTTTTTGAACCCAGAAGTCTGTGGTTAGAGTTTTCTGTCAGGATGTGCATGCACCTGACATGCCATCATGATGTTTTTTCCTCAGCATTTTGCACTTAACACCTTTGGAGCTGGGGAACCCTGTCAGAAATAAGTAGATTAGTTTTAAAAGGGTTGTTTCTCTCTGTTTTTGATGAGTCCACCCCAGGTGATATAAAATACGTGAATATTTATTAGAACAGTGAGAATGAATGACTCTGTAGTCAGAGGGATCTACTGAGACAAGGGAAAGATCTAGATTCCAGTCGCTACTTCAATTAATATTTAACCATATTATACAGTAGAAAAGATTGACACATTTCTTTCAGCCTAGTTATTAGAGACTATATCACTACCACGTTGTCCCTCCCTCTCATCACTGGGTATGTTAACAGAGGTACACCGCTTTTATTTTCAGTGGCTGCTCACAAGGAGCAGTCACTATCTTTGTACACTTGATTTACACATCCAAAGAGGCACGTCAGTAACTATGTCTAGCTGGCAAATGGAGTTTCTTGAAACTGGAGACTCACTGGACGAGGCAGGTTTTGAAAATCTGAGCAAGGGAATTATGCACTGACATTCATTTCATTCACAGACACAAACCTTGTACTGACTGTATTCTCCTTGGAGTCCAGGAACTTACTGGAATTAATGAACTTTCATTAAGTAAATATTTTTCAGCTCTTTTTCAGGATGGAATTGTTTCTGCTTTTCAATTTTAAAGATGGCAAAATTCTGCAGACAATTCTATAAAAGAAAAATATATTTTGTTGTAAACTAAATTTGCTTTGCTGTATCTCCTACTCACATCCCTTTTTACCTCCTTTTTGAAATATGGACAGAAATTCAGGTATTCAAAGCATGTAACATGAGTACTGCAGCCTCAGAACGCATGAGGATTCTTAGTACTGTTTACCACATTTCCATAACTCACATGTGTTTATGAAATTTGAGATGAGACATTCTTTCAAAATGATTTCTATTTGTATCCTTTTTTATGTAAAAAATACATGTGGAAAGCTGTGCTCCTTGTTCAATTGAAGAATCACATTACTTCGATGCCCTACAATTTAGTTTCTAAATGGCGTGAAGATTTATTAGCATGCTCTTAAAGTAGCCATTCCATAGTGTGAAAAGGCTTTTCGTGTCCTTTCAGGTTACTATGTGACTGATGTTGTTTTAACTTGTGTTTGGTATTAGTCATGTGATTTTCTTTTTGGTTGGAATTGCTACAAACAGCTTGAACCTTTCAGACTGCCTACATTATTAGTTAATAATAACTAAATTTAGCAATACCTAATAGTAAAAAAATCTGTGACTTCAAATACCTGTGTTATACAGGCATATTTAAAGAAATCTAACTTTATTTATTTCAAATTTTTGTTCTACAATCTGAATAAATGTATCTGATAACGATGACCTGTTAAGTAGTACCATTCTGTGGTACTACTTGAACTATTCTTGCTTCATCTGTATTGTAGGTGTACAAATACGAAAAAACAACAGACACTGATTAAGTGGCCTTTGAAAAAAATACAGCTGAAGCTGGTCCTCAGATTCTGTGTCTAGAGCTGGTTTTCCTTCTAAAATGTTTAGTTTGTAAAGCCTAACACGGCTTTCATGTAGCTCAGTCTCACTAGAGGTGCTCAGGGGTCAAAAATGGAAGACAGTCTTCCAAAACATGCAAACCTAGCTTTCCCAGCAGTGCATTCATCCAGTCTGGACAGAGAATATGCTCCCCTCCAAACTAGCAGTCGTATTCAAGTTTCATCTAGCGCATTTTCTTTCTGCTGGTGGAGTTGCTGGGTGACACCCTGTGCTCGCTCGCTGGGCTGGTGGCAGGTATTCGCTTGGGGTTACTGGGAGGGATAAGCAAGGCTTCAACTTCACAAGCGTTTGTGAGGTGCCAAGCAGCACAGCCTGCTGTCTCTCTGAATTATTTTTTACTAGATTAAAGATGCCTTCAGTTTATAACTGTGTCATTTCTAATAAGTACGCAGAGTTGAGGCGACAGCAAGGAAGAGGACTTGCCAAGTGAGGGGTCTCAGTTTTGGGGGGGCTTTTTTGCTTGCAATGCAAAGTGACTTTTTTTTTTTTTTTTAAATCTCATTCTATTTTGGTTTGATACAGACTAAAATGATGGTGTTTTAGAGATTTATTTTTCAGTACGTAAAGGAAATTGATTAAGCGATGCTAAGAATGGAGTGACTTCTGGCAGTAGAAATGGAAATGGTACCATTACAAACCAAGCAGCCGTGAAGCAAAGAGAGAATAGTATATATTTTTCATGCCACTTGATCAGCTTCAAGCTAATGTAAATGTACCCCCATTTCTTTTGTGAAAAAAAAAATTGTTTTATTTGTGGTTTTAGGAGTTATTTGAGTTTGAGATGAGAGCAATGCAAATCTATGCAATATTATCTTGAAGAGTAGATTAGTGCATACTGGGAAATGAGTAGACTCCCCTAGTGCTCCAGGACAAATGAAAGCAATGTTATAAATCTCCTTACCTTTCAAAGAGTGTCACTCATCCATCATCAGCAATTTTAGGATGCAAGATAGATGTTGTCATTTCAGTAATTGTATTAGCTTAGTTATTCTGCTGTACATTAACCAAATTCATCATTTAGTTTACTTTGAAGAATAGGTTAGGGACTAGACTTTGCAAGGTGTACTCATAAACAAAACCAAGAGATGCTATATTTTCTTTTGATTATTAACTCTACTGTGTACTTCTTGATGCAATTTTTATTCTTGAGACTATGCCTTCATTGAGATACATAAGAATGAATATTTGTGGACAAATACGAGAAGTCTTCAAAATGCTAGCAATGTTGCAAAAACTAGTTAAAGTCACCAAGTGACAACAAGGAATTCATTTCCAAGTCCCAGGCTGTCCAATGCATGCAAGTAAATATTACATATTTTTAGGCTGACCACATGATGTTTATGCGACTTAGCTGAAAAACGCTTCCATTTATACTCTTCTGAAATTTTTTTTTTTTTTTTAAATTCCATGTTTTGCAACCAGTCCCATCCTTTTCACACTGAGTGTGGCTTCCCACGCTCCTGGGTCCATCCATCCCCTTACCCACGAGAGGAGCAGGTGTCCAGAAGAACAACTTGGTTTCTGGTACGACTTCAAAGCAGGCTGTCAGAGGCCGCCTTCTGAAACACAGCCCTGTCAGGTATGTTGAGGCAGGGAAAGAACGTGAACTTAAATTGAAAAGCGGACCTCGGACAGGCCAGTCTCAAGAGCCTTCAGTGTGAGAACTGAGGGAGGTGCTTCAGGGCAGAGGTCTGGAGGACAAGGTCTTCTCCACTTGATCCATCAGTGGGATCCTGCTAGACCCAAGTCTGAAACTGCTTTGACACATTGAGCTTAACTTCCATAAGTCTTTGCCTCACTTTTGAGTTTCTCCATCTTTAAGATGGGGGATAATAAAAAACCCCTCACTTACCTGTCTCACAAAGGTTTGAGAAGATGTGTTAGATGTTATGCATAGGGCAATTTGTAGATGAAAAGCACAAAAGAAATGCTAACCACTATTAATTAAAGTCCATACAGGGATGAAACTGTAGTAAATAAAGGATAGATGTCCCAGACATTTGATAGATACACTGCATGGAAAGTTTAATACCCTTTGAATGCTTCAGAAATCAGTTCTCGGTAGTTCAAAAAGTCCGACTCTTTGTTTCATTTTTTTCCCCCTCAGTAGAAAGTGACAACAAGCTGAAGTATTATTCCAATAATCTTCTTGTTTATTGTTGTTTATAAAAGGGCTTCTGGCTAAATGTTCATTACAATTTTTTTTTTTTACATCCCAACTAATATATATCATGACTTTATGGATGCGCTAAGTAAAATGACCCATTTAAAACTTTTGAAGACTATGTGAAAAGCCATTTTATGCTGGAAAATTTTATGTACGCTGTATGCAACAAAAGCAAATCTCCTTTTTTTCATATGAAGGAGAATGGCAAAATAATAAATTGTGACTGGTGACATTTCCTTATGCTACCATCTATTTGTAACACACTTACTTAAAGGCTGCATTGGCCATATCTATTCATCTTCTCTCCTGGGTCAATTATGCTGTTTGCATTCAAATCAATCCCTTAATCAAGCCCGTTGATAATTGCAGCAGTGCAAGGCAGATATTTATCATAGAAATGTAATGAAGGCACTTTGTTCCAGTGCAGCCGCGTCTAATATCGTACTGCCACAGTGGACCATTTATGCATATGTGTGTAGTTTATTTTCCTAATCAACACTCTCAGACACAGGAATGCTTGGATCTCACCGATGGGGTTAGATGGGCAACATACTAGCCTTCAGACTACTGTCTTCAGGGTTTACCATATTGTCTCTTGGCATTGCTAACTACACGAAATTTCAGTAAACTTTGGAAGGATAGAGGCATCTACACAAAGAGAAGCAATCAGAATTAGACCTTGCATGTGCTCATTAAATGTACCTTACCAAGCAGCATGGAAGTGAGAAGGGGATGGGCTCTCGAGTGCAATTCAGACCTGGGAAGAGAATTAACTGTAGCACTGTGGAGGTTTTCTGAAATTTAAATTATGTCCTTGCTGGTGGAAGTTTGGTATGCTAGGACAGGCAAAATTATCTGATCAGTCTCCACGAAATATGCTGGAACGATGTCATCTACTATCACTGAAAAATCATCAATTGTATTTAGAAAACAATATTGCTGTCCAAAGGCTCTATTGCCACTGACTTCAGAAGCTGTGATAATTTCAAAAACCTGCTTCTCGCTCCAAGGGATGCTTTGTGTAGAGTAATTAGTGAGAATACTCTTGTATGTGTGATGGTGTGAGGCTGGAAAGAGGTAGGGTTTGTGAAGAGAGATAATATCTTCTATTAGATTAAAATACGTAGCCGGGAAAAGCCCAGTCATGTTGTTTGGATCACTAATACGTTTCCAGTCTGAAACAGAAATAGCAAGCTTTAATCTGAAGATAGTACCTAAATATTTTAATTCCTCTACACGAGAGATGAAATGAACTCAGGTTTTTCCTTTCTGGTAAAATCATTGTAAAATCTTGACTTTTTGTTTGTTTGTTTGTTTTAGCTTTAAAAAAAGCATTTGTAATAGCTATCTCTTGTTTAACCTGCTATGAAATTCTAACAAAAAGATGCTTATAACTGTCCTTGACCAACAAAAATGCATTGCTTTAATAAAGTTCATGATCTGCAACTGTAATTTGGAGGTAGCGAGCTGAAGCAATGGCTTTGCCATTTCTGACTCCTCCAGTCTTCTTTGCAAGGTGTGTTATGTGGGGCCAGCTGGCAGACAGGCGGCTGGGTCCGGGGGGTTCAAAACAGAGCCCGTACATCTTTTGTGACAGCTCTTGCCCAATTTGCTGACTGCACAGTGCAGTGAAAGAAAAGGATGAGGAGGACAAGCCTTCCTCCCAGTCTCATCTAATGAGAGCAGTAACTCTCACCTCCAGATTGTACACGCAGATGATGCTGAAATATCTTCTAGTTTGTGGTGTTCATCTTTTCCTCTCTCTTCTGCTGTAAGAGGGCTAGTTAAACAGGGCTTGCCTTAGTTGCATCCTCTACCAGTTACCAAAGTGTAAGTAACACTAGCCGGTAAATTTGGGTCCCTTATAAGGGAATTTGGCAATGTTCTTCAATATTTCAGCTAATGGCATTATGTGTCTAGATTCCTTAGTGTCCTTTCAAAATTTCCCCCTGCAGCTTTAATACTGTACACTCTTTTGTACATGAAGTATTGTCCCTAATTAAAAACCGTCATTGTAGATAACTACCGTTCTGGGAAAAAAACATTTTTATTGGAGAAAACCAAGCAGCCCAATTCTACAAACAGAATACAGTTCCTCAGAATATGTTGCCATGTGTAACATCAGAACACAAGTGTGTTGAGTGTGATGAAACTGAGCTTACAGGTATTAATTCAAAAGAAATGAACATTGAAGCTATTTTTGATGATTCAGTTTATTAGCGCATACTTCTTTGTGTAGCCAAGCCTAAAATAAACCTGTACTGAAGTTTTTATACATCACTTAGTGAGGGTTCTTTGAACTGCCATTCAGCTCAGCAATGTTCCCGAACGGCCTCAGTTCCAATTTCGCTTTATATTTCAATTCACCAGGCTTCACCCCCCTCCCCCCCGCCATGTATTCTCTGGGGATCCTAAACAATCTACAAAAATTCCATTTTATTGCCCTGGTAATAGTGTTATTTGAGGCTTCAGATTGTTTAGGAGCATCCCAAGTAAAATACTTAGCAAGTGCTGAAACTTCAGAACAGTAGTTAGATGAAAGCCAGGGTCCTTGCTTTTTCTGTTCCAGACTAAAGCTGAAATTCTGCTGAATTTTGACTTCCCTGACACTTATCTGGGTTTAGGTTTATGTGAGTAGCCCAAATTTAAACACAATTCCAGGTTAGATATACGTGCAAGATCTCTGCTGTGCCAGCTCAAAATAAAGGAGGTGATTAAATACCCTTTCACATATATCTTTATGGCAAACACAAGAAAAACATTAATTCCCTTGACAACTTTTTATGACAATTATGGTATCAAGTAGAAAACCTGAATATTGATGTGGCAGCTGGGCTTGACTTTTCTAATCAGCTGGGACAAGTCAGCACTGTCTTAATGACAGGTTTTTCCCCTATTTTTTGCGTCATAAACCAACTCATGTGCAATGTCGATATTACTAACACAGAACGCGAGCAAGAGCTGTTGGTGGGACTTCAGTGTCTCAGCTGCAACACAGTGACCTAATATCAGTGTGGGTTTTGGGCAAGCGGAATAGAAGCCAGCTCTGATACCAAGCTGGGACCGCAAGCTGCCTTAAATTAAAATCTAAACCTAAATTTTGCAAAACTGCCAGGGGGGAAAAAAAAAAAAGGGTTAATTAGTTAGTTGTCTGTAATAACTCTCCCTGTAGTATTAAACACTCTTTGCAGATCTGCCTGCAGGGTTCAAAAGCAGTGTGGGTTTCTTGGTCCAAGTGAACAGAAGCACAGTGCTCCCCTTGCTCAGAGCTGCTTCCTCCTCCTCCTCCTCCTCCTCATGCCCTTTCCAGGCACTGCCATGGTCCTAAACAGCACTAGCCACATAATATAGCTGGGGCTCCCGATAGAGATGTGAAATGCTCTATAAATTAATAAGACATGACTCTTAACACAGCTCATTAATTTGGGGTTGGGTGTTACGTGAAGTTGGTCACACATCTCCTGGGCTGCTTAAACCTACCTCACTTCCATCTTGCTGCAAAAGCCTCTGTGAGACGAATCCTCTGTTATTGCAATTAACCCCAAGTTAGCTGAAAAGTAATGTGCATGTGTCTCTTGTGCTGAAAACTGGCATTTTTCTGAACGCTGTGAGCTGAATTAATCTCAATGTAACTCCCAGCCTATTTGGCCATGAGTTCAGTTACCCTGTCAGAAATTACAAGTATTGAAGTCACTGCGAATTGTGCATTTGACAACAGCTTTGACCTCATGTGGCACTATTACTTTAAGGAGAATAAACGTTCACTTTCAGCTGGATAATCTTAGGTACCTTTCAAGTATCAGTGAATTGAAACCATAATTGTTTGTTGTTCAGAATATCCGTTTTTAAGATTGCTGGGCAGAGAGAATAACTGGGAGTCATTCGTTCTTACTGATGGTCCGGATTTTGTATTGCCAATTTGTAATGCATTTGTGGATATCACGTATAAGGAATTGGGAATAATAATGTTGTTTTAATTCATTATTGACCTCCTTTTGTAGCGACGCTCCTAGAATAATTTGTGAATGATTTGGGATGCTTTCATTTCTGAGCTGTGGTTCCTTGCTGTTTAAGCAAAATAAATTCCATACCACCAAATATTGCTTGGGTCCAGAAAGCAAGTCAAGCAGAAGACAATAGCACATGGTTTGATTCATAGGAAAGCGTAAAGCATACCACAGAACAACAAGGGCTTGCTTTATTAGACTCAAATAAGAGACCCCTTGCTGCCTGAAGTGAATGACAAGAAAATTCCACATAAAAATGATACCGGTGTTAAAGTATTTTTAAAAATAAATAAATATGCTCTGTCTTTGATTTTTGAGACCCACGGCACTGAGCTGTGTAAAAGAGCCTGCGTAGTCTGGAGTCACTGATTTGACCCAGCCAGCTTCTCCACACCACACCATCTCCCAGATTTTGGTTTTGTTTGGGCACGGCGGTGTTCGTGGCGGTGCACGTGTGTGCGAGTTGCTGGCCCTCACAGGCAATAGGGTGTAAAGTGCCTTTTGGAGACTGTGACTCTAAACTGCGGTTTGCTGCATTCATTTTAGGGGTAGCAACCCCGCAAGGAGCCGAAAATGGTACCACCACAATCACGCATCAGTGGCTAAGGGTAAAACTGTGGCACTTGGTCCCTCTGAATGGAGCCTACCACCATAAATAGGACTATTGGAGACAAAGGAAAGATAGGCATTGTTCATAATCTGGTGCCAGTTAATCAGAAACAGCCAGCTGATGTGACTAGTAGTTGTTGTTGCTTTGCTCTTCAGTTCATTTGGTTTCGTTATGAATATTAGAATAGAATGTAAAGCATTATAAATGGTGGGAAAACTTGTATACCAATTTTAGTTTGTTCCTCTGATCAAAGTAATGCTAGCAAGTCGATTAATAATAGGCCGCAAAAGCTTAATATTCTCCTATTATGTTAACCTCCGCTTACATTTTTATGGGCCATAAATCAAGTGTTTTCTCTGCACCTTTCAGGCAACAAAGGACAAAGCTGAACAAAACCACATTGACTAGGAATTTCAGGACAGGTTATATGATGCCACTAATAGGCTATGCATTTCACAATAATTTATTGTGAAAAAATAAATTATTTTTTGTGTATAAAAAGTAGTCTATTGCTTTTTTCTGCCTTGTATCATGAGGATTAACAACTTTGGCTTATGTTATCTATCACCAATGGAATACACCCATTTTCACAATACCATTGTGAAAGTAAGTTAAGTATGTAAGTAGGTTAAAGTTACTTAAGTTTAGGTAACTTATTTTTCAGGCACTTAAATATTGGTAAATATTGGCAGGATGCTAATGAAGTGTGTTTTTCAATTCAGGAAAATGCAGTAAACCAAATTCAAAGAGAATTATCTCTTTAAGAAACATCTCACTGTACTGTTCTCAATTAGTTCATGATGCTTAATCAAGGATAAATTGTGACTTTATACCTTAGTATTTACTTACTCATCAATTATCCATTTCATACCTGGGATTTAACTCTGTCTGCACTATAAATAATATGTGCAGGCAGATATATTATTTGACATCGTAGGTCATTGTAGGTCATTAGTAACAATTTAAAAATCACATCATAATAAAGTTCTTTAAAATTGGTGTCAGCAAACCCTTTACTAGCTCAGCTGAATGGATTGCTTATAAACAGAAGTCTAGTGCTCTTTTTTCCTGTACCATTGGAATGATTAACTTTGGCCTATCCCATCTACCACCAATAGAATAAAAAAAGTGACAAATGAGATGATCATTTGGAGGGTTTCCCCATTTCTTCCATCTCCTCTCCCCCATCTCTGACTCTTACACATGCTCGTGTCCTGGTTTTGGCTGGGATAGAGTTAATTTCCTTCCTAGTAGCTGGTACAGTGCTGTGTTTTGGATTTAGGATGAGAACAATGTTGATAACACACCGATGCTTTAGTTGTCGCTGAGCAGTGCTTACACTAGTCAAGGACTTTTCAGCTTCCCACGCTCTACCGACTGAGCAGGCTGGAGGTGCACAAGAAGCTGGGAGGGGGCACAGCCAGGACAGCTGACCCAAACTGGCCAAAGGGACATTCCATACCATGGGATGTCATGCTCAGTACATAAACTGGGGGGAGTTAGCCAGGGGAGGGGTGACCGCTGCTCGGGGACTGGCTGGGCATTGGTAGATGGGTGGTGAGCAATTGCATTGTGCATCACTTGTTTTGTATATTCTTTTATCATTATTATTATTATTTTCCTTTCCTTTTCGGTCCTATTAAACTGTCTTTATCTCAACCCATGAATTTTACTTTTTTTTTTCCGATTCTCTCCCCCATCCCACTGGGGGGGGAGTGAGGGAACGGCTGTGTGGTGTTTAGCTGCCTGCCGGGTTAAACCACAACAGCTCCTGTCCCTGCTGAATGCCTGGGGTCAGGAACCTGGCGTCACCAGTGCTCTTGCTTTTGCTTTTCCCTCTTGCTACAGCTGAAGTGGGAACTCTGTGTCCAGTTTGTTTCCCGCTATCGGCTATGAGCTCCTGAGCAAAAGCAAGAACTGGAGGGTGCTCAGGGTGGAGGAGCACCTGGAGTTCCTGTCCTTTCAGAGGAAGGACAAGCAAACAAAACTAAGGGCAACTTCTTCACAGGACATGCAGTTAAGCTGGAAATTAATGTCACAAAAGAGTTGCAGATACCACATGTTTTTCATAAGGGTGAAAAAGAGATCGGACAAATACATGAAGGAAATAGCCATTTCCTCATTTCCTAAATTCAAAGATCACGTCTTGGCTTTATGAAATCTCTCAGCTGCATGCTGCTAGAAACTGGGAGAGCACAGAAGAGAAATACGACTGTATGCTTGATCTAAGTCCCTACACTTCGCTATTATCTATTATCAGAGACCATATCCTGGACAGACTTTTGCTGTGATTTAGAAGCGTCATTCTTAAACTCACAGAAGCAAGAGTAGAGCCTTTTTCCTGTCTGAGTCCCTCTCAGATCTCCTGGAGCAAGCAATTCCAGCAGACGTAAACACAAGGAATGTAAGGGGGCTGGGAAAAGTTTTGATGAAAGAATGAGTAAACATAAGAGATTTTGCGAAAATAAAGAGCCATGTAATATCTTGATTTTTATTTATTTGTATAAGGGGGCTGTCACTGTGGTTAGGGAAATCCTGACACCGAGATGTTTCTCAGCTATATTGCTACAATTTGGACATAATAAAAATGTTTCTACTCAGATTTATGATCTCTTTAACACTTGGAGGATTATACAAGGAGGCAGTTACACAAAATGGACATCTGAATGCTTTGCTCTGTCTTCCTGTGTCAGATCTCAGCCGACCCGTGAGGGTGTGCTTCTTTCAGATACCCACATGCAGTCCTCTCTGGGTCAGTGCTAACGCGGAGCAGCCAGCTCACTCTGAAATCAGTGTTTCACATATTGCACAGCTGTTTTTCCATAGGGAAAAGCCCTTTTTGTTTACCTGAGGTATTAGTTCCTTTCCCTATGACTAGGAGGGTTATTACGATACCTTTCAGTAAATGTTAACTATCAGAAATAATTAATATCAAGCACAGTGGAGAGGATCTGGGGGGAAATGAACTCTGAAATACTATGAAATGATTCTGTAACGTGATGGGTAAAGACCTCTCCTGGATAATGAACAGGAGAAAAACAATTCATGCTGCAGTATCCATGGGTCATTCTTTTAGAAAAGTGGAAGATAAATTTATCATGTCTTTCAGGTAACTGTTGAGTGGCTTTTGTGTTTCTTAATATAGCAGGTTGATCTTCCAGGAAAGCTCACTATTTATTGAGTCTTTTGTCTACAGAAAAGATAACCTAACATATTCAAATGGAGTAACTGAATTTTTCCACATTTTCCATACTAATCTAGTATTAGGAATATTTCTAGGAAGTGCTGACAAATACAGAGCAAAAAGTTAGATAGTCTTTAAAGTAAAATTAATTAGTATTAGGTATGTTACTATTCAGTTCAGAGGACAGATGACTGTTCCAAAGCTGTATTTACTTGTGAAGAAATCCTGTAAGGCTACAGCCAGAGAAAGTTTCCCCTCGCTGTGGAAGGTCCTGGTTTTGGTTTAGCAGTGACGCCTCCCCAGAGAAGCCATTCGGTAAAAAATGAGCCCCCCCTTTCACTCCACTCTGCCAGAGGCACCCAGTGAGGGTGGGTTTGATTCCTGTGAGGAACACACACGTTCATGGTGGCGATTTCGGCACCACCTTCTGAAGGCATACCCCATCTACTCACACCTCTCCCAAGCCCCCGCTGCAGTCTGCATCTAGCTTGTTCTCCCATTTAAGAAGCAATTTGCCTCCTTAAAACCAAAGCCAGCTTGCTACTCTTTCATTTTGCCTTTTTGCTGTGTCCACCAGGCAATAACGTGGAGGTGGGCTGTGACGGCCATTTCAATGTGTTATAAGAGCACGGGAAATTGCCATGTACCAGGACCAAGGTAAAAATGGGCTCGGTGCCACCCCTTGCATGCTCCAACTGCAGTCGGGTTGAAATAAATGAGGCTGCTCCCAAGTGAGCAGTCGGACAACACAGAGACAGTCAGACAGAAGAAAGAAGAAAGAGATTCCCAGTCTACGTAAGCTATATTTTCCAGCTCAGCAAAGGAAATGGTCCCCTTTTCTGAAGGGTACTTCCGTCTCTAACACTGGGAGAGTCTAAGGCTATTAACAGCTCAGGGAACTGGAGCGGAATATCAGGCAAGCACTAATCCATCTGTTCAGGCAAACCTTTCTCCTCCAAACATAACTCCTCCATTAGCTCCGTTTCATCTCCGTTTGTGCACTCACACACCGCCTGCACCTGCAATGCCTGACTGGCAGCTGCCAGTCGTTTCCTCCTCCTTTCCCTTGCCTGCCCGTAGCGTGGCAGAGATGCTCAAGGCGCTGGCTGAGACACAACGCTTGCAGCCTCAGGCCACCTCCGCAGGCGCAGAGGACGATGGATGTCGGCTGTAACCTGCTGCAAGAAAACAGAATTGCCATCTCGCCCAGAGCCGGCGTGATATGTGACTGGGACGCTCGGCAGTGATCAGCGGGGCAGCTTTATTATCACGTCCACACTAAGTAAATGAGGTCCTGATAGTCTGTGCTATACAGCTCCCTGCGCGACATAGCGGTGATTCATTGTCGTTGTATGAATAAGCTGCAGGGACTCCTTAGCCCGGAAGAGATCACATAATTTATTTAGTGGAAGTCTCATGTGCCCTGTAAATGCACATATATCTGGACACAGGCACTGACACGGTTCTGGAGAGTTTTTTAACACATTCAGATGAAAACAGAGTTAAAGTTAAGTGGGCGTACTGAGAACTGCTCTACCATACATAGATAGCATTGTCCATTTATCCTGCGGTTTTGGCTTGATCTTGGGACTTACAGCAAACCCAGGAGTGCCATTACAGCACATGGCCTAAAACTCAATGATTTTATGCAGGTTGTGATCCTCTTTGCATTAGGTCTGTGAAGGTCTTACTCAGAGAAATACCAGCTAGGGTAGCAACGGGCCAGAAATTGGGTTTCTTTCCAGTTGTATCAAACCTAGGTCTGATTCTTTCAGCCACACAGCAGCGACACCCCTTTATATGGAGGGCCTCTAATGTATAGATACTTAGGCCATCTTCTCCATCCCGATACAGCAGAGATGCAGCCAGCGTTACAAGGCACCTGATGAGAGAAAACAGGTTTCTGCTCATGGTATTTCCATTTCTTAGAAGTCCCTCTCAGTGCAGTAGCAAGGG
>NW_008824233.1:1026236-1052730 GCF_000699105.1 Pygoscelis adeliae | reverse complement strand
GTGTTTGAAATCACAAAACCTTGGCATTTCTATTTCCAGCAAACCCATTATCTTGAAAGGGAGTGAAGGGTGAATGCTGGAAAACAGTGCAGATGTGGTTTCTTTTGCTGAGGCTGGATTAACAAGAAAATTAAGTAGTTTTTCTTTTGAGAATGTCGGTGTCTTCATCAGCCCAAGGGAAACTCAGTACTCCCAAGGAACAGAGTTACTTCATTGCTCCTTTTATCCCACATGTGCAACACTGATGGAGACAGCTGGGACATCTACCTGCAGCAGCAGTGCTGAGAAGTTTCCGTGGAATCATCCCACCACACACAGATGAGCCACTTATCTTCTCTCTCTTAGAGAAACCTCTAAGAGCTTGGGAAAAATAAACTGGCACACTTAATCCATAGACAACTGTATAGGGAAGCCTGATAATATGACACTGTGAGGATATGCTTTTGCTTAGTCTGAATCTTTTCCTCTACAAATGTTGGAATATTTACAGTAGATGTGTTTCCATATAGGGTAAGTGCTATAAACCCCTTTTTTGGCTAAAACTGGGGACGTGTAGGTTTGAATAAAGCCATTCATGCTCTGAAATGATATGTTCTGGAAGGTTTTACTTCAATATTTATTTTTGTTGTCAATATTTCATTGAAAAAAAAAAGAAGCCAGGCCCAAGGAAGACCTTGGTTATTGTTGCGTGCTGTGATCAGCAGCGGATTTGTGCTTCCTGTTAGCTTGGCTCCCCGGTTCACCGAGGTGGCTGAAACTGGGGTCTGAAAGATACAGGGACCAGCTGCCTTCACTTTACCAGCTTTGCCAATTGAAGCAATAGCATAGGCCTAATTTTGTCCAACGTGGAGACTTCACAAGAGGCGAGGCAGCGGGACAACAAGCAGGGAGGAAATGGCAGAAGGAAGGAGGAACTGATGACCTTCGGGTAGGTAGCGCCGCCGTCTCTCCGTGCTGTTTGCTTTCTTTAAAGATGCAGGCACATGTAGTATTCAGGAAAGCAAGGAACAGTAATCAAACCTCCTGTAGACATCAATGGGGTCAGGACTTTGCCCGTGTGCCCTCAAGTGGAAGGCATGGTCCAGGTGATACCAGGGCCCCAGGGCACCCCATGTTCCCATGACCGCACCATGGGATCTTCTTGGCCCCTAACAAACAAGGGCCCCACTTGAACAATGTCTCCAAAGGCCTGATGTCCTTCTAAGTGTGGGGATGTTTCCCACTGTCCCTCTGGTGAGGTTTCCTGGTGGTCCTCGCTGGTTACAGCTCCCTGACTTCGCACTGCGGTGAAGCCGGAGAGCTGGCTGGCGCAATGGTAGAGCTGCAAGATGGTGGCCAGCTCAAACCTTCTCTGAGCAACCCCCCTGGAGTCAACCCCCCACTCCCAGCCTCAATTTATGCCCAGAAAAATCCCCTGACTGCTAAATTTCTCTGGAGCAACAGTGACATCTTGTGGGTTAATTTTAAGTGTGCTCTATATGGAAATGTTCATTCCCGTCTACTCCGCCTCTGCTTGCGCGGAAACTGGCAGTCTGAATTCAAGCGGCATCCACAGCCAGCTGCTCAGCACACCCCTAGACCCGACAGCAAAATAGCTGATGGATGGCAAAACTGCTCATAAAGTATCATGCCAAGGGCTCGCTTGGAAATTCAGTTAGCAGGATCATATTATTTGGAAATAGTGTTTTAATTGGAAACTGATTGGTAAGTGGATGCTACACATATTTCATTAAGACGCATAGGAAGCTTAGTTCTACATGGACAACAGGAGACGGAAATATTTGTTAACGCGTGTTTTCGAAGACGACGGTGTCCTAGTTTTAACTTGCGAGAACGCAATTAGATTAATGTTGTTTCAGGTCTCCATTCTCATAATGGTAACACTCCTTTTTATTTTGGTTTTCATCATTGAGCATAACTTTTGCTACTGTTTTTGCCAATTTGCACCAGTTTGCTTGCAAGGCTGTATTCGATTCAGATCTTTTTTTTTTTTTTTTTTTAATCCTGGCATATTGAATTTGTTGCTCTAGAGGATTTTTCATTCCAGCTGGGCTTCAGTTATTCTCTGATTCCCCCAGGGCTCCATTTTGAGTCCTACTGTGATTTGCATTTATAGACTTTTGATGGGTAAACATTATAGCTTCTCAAACTCTGTACTGTCACATCCTTTCCGATGGCACTCAGCTCCTGCTGATCTTGTAAAAAAGTGTGATGCTTTGCATAATAATCTGCATGACATTCAATTATGGCTATCTTCACATTTAAAAAAACCTGTAATCGAGAAAAGAGCGATCTGCTATTAATTAGCTGTCTGATGCACAGGACTCATGTTGATAGTAATGGTTCCACTTGGTTATGGTTTTATTAATCCATAGGAAAACATGCCATTATAGATATTAAAAATTCATTTCAAAAGAATACTGCCAGCTTGAAAAATGGAATGCATTTTTTTAATTCATTAATCTTTTAATAGAACAGTTTTAAATAACAAGTTCTAGATTTGTTTGAAATATTTATTTCCAGCAAACTTGAAGATAACATCTTCACATGTGTGTTAGCACATATTTGTGCACACAAGCACTGGAATGACTGCTTAAGGAAGCTTTGAAGTCTCTGTTATTGAACATACTTACACAAATGTTAGGAATGGATGAGGTTTCTAAAGATGAACTTCCTGAGCTGATGGTTGAGGTCCTTTCAACCTATTTCCTCTCAATATGCGCCTACCCAGACCCACACACGCAAAACCATGCCCACAGATTTCTGCACGTACATGCAAACTTCTTTAATGGATTTTTGAAAATGAATGTTAACAACACACATCTCCTGATCACCTCTTCTTCCTCGTCTCCCTGCATCATCCTCATTTTAAAATCCAATTCCTCCCTTGCCATAAATACATTGTATTGGCCTGGATTAAGGACTGCCCTGGTACACTGGTACACCTACCCAAGGGAATCGAAACTTTGTCCGAGGCAGGCATTGCTTCCTCGCAAGGTTTCCATGGAGGCTGGCCAATCTACTACTTTTTTGCCCATGCCGACAAAGAGAGAACCATGATTTTCAGTACCACCACACATCACCTTTCTTGTAAAAGCAGCAACATCTACAAGGATTTTCTTCTTGGAATCATAGCTTTAAAAGTGAATACATAGGAAAGAGAGCCCACAACCCAATAATCTACTAATCTTCTGAAGTGGTAATCTATCACAGTGCCATCTATTTAGAAACATTATAAATCAAATGCCTTCCCTGTACCTATTATGATGTCTACAGCAGAGTGGTGTTTTTTAATCTATTAAAAAGAAATTAAGGGAGATAACAACCCAGGAATCTATCAGTTTCAGAACTGCATTCTCTTGGGCATTAAACATCAATTAATAAAATAATATAGGTGCAGTTTGTCATTGCTATAATACTTTTTTTTTAGTGCAATCAATGTTTCCCTTTTATAAATTTCTAAGGATTGTGAGTTCTGTTCATCTAGTGATACGTGCACGTTAATGGGGCAAGGAGATGCATGTCAGAGCAGAATATACTGCTACATTGTCACTTAGAATTTATTCTACTTTCTTTGAAGGAAACTTATTTTTACCATGATTCATTTTGCAGTACAATGCAACTACTGCTTTTTTTCCCAGGTTCTTCTGGCCTTGTTAGTATGTATTCACCAATTTTCCTACCTGCACTTTTGCATGCTTACTAAATCATGAGCATAATTATATGGCTGGTGTTTATTAGGTGTAGAAGTACCCTAAATACGCTGGATGTTCTCCATGGGAAGGTAGTTACAGACTTATATGGATTATACCCAGGAGTTACTGATTTGCAGCAAAAACTACATAAATACATTTATGCTCATTAATACTCACATTGTATGAGTTGCAAAGACAGAAGCAGTTTCTGAAAATTATTCTCTAAGTGCTTTTAGGTCTTCTACTTTCTTTCTTTTAATGGAAGGAGAACTTTCTTCCAAGGGAAACAAAAGGCAGTTTCTCCAGAAATGCCGTCAGCAGTCATCTCGTGCGTAGCTCTGTCCACTCAGCAGGGGTCAAACTGGTCCTTTCCGTGGCATGAAGTTATCTGCCTTCTTGACGTTTCCTTCCTTTAAGCAGTGATCTAAGAAATGTCTTTAATTAAAATCCAACAAAATTATGAGGAAAGATGTTGCCCATGTGCTCACAGTTTATCTCCAGGTTGGTCCAGCTTTCCCTATGTTTGGGATGATTAGCACCTGAGACTTTGATTTTTTTTTAGTGATTTTTAATGACCTGGAAGCTAACTGGAAAATTCAGATATAAGTTTTCCTAAATTTGGGAAATTCCAGCTGCATTGCTGTGATTCAAACAAATTTCAAGTACAAAAATTTCCTTCAACACATCTCACCCTCTCACTTACCTTCCCATGTTCTAAACATTTGTAATATATGGTGCTGAGACACTTTTAACACATTTTACCCTGGAATTCAGGTAAGTTTGGGATTTTTCCAGGTGTAGCTGAGACAACACCACCTGCCTTGAAAATGCAGTGAATAAAAAAGCTCCTGATTTAAAAAAAAAAAAAAAAAAGAAAGAAAGACTGACAGTTGTGTCCTGAAGACCTTGTTACAGCTCCTTAATAATTTGCCTGTTTTTCGAAAAATGCAAAGTGCTTGACAGCTGGTGAGGAATGACATTTAACAAAACAGTGATGGAAAGAGGTAGAGAACCTGAGAGTTTCTGAAATGCAAATGGTGATTGCTTCTAACTACACGCTTGGAGAAACTGGATAGAGTGACTCGTTTCATGTCATTTTCTAAAACATGACATTGATTTAAGATTTTAGATACAAAAATGAGTGACAGAATTTTCTTATTACAAACTTTAAGATGCTTTATTGCTTTTTGATTAAAGGCGATACTAAGCTGCTTTTGTTCCAAAATGCCAGCTCTACCGAGAGGGCAGCAGCAGCCACATTTTCTTTAAGTTCAGCAACTTCACTGAAAAGGTGAGGAGGCCTTGTTCACAATGCACGAAGATGGGCTAAAAAAGAGGAAGAGTGGCCCCCCCTTCCCCAATAAATATTTGTAGACACAAAATCTGGAAAATTAGAAAATATTTTTCAACAATAATGGCCATGATCTTCTCTCATGAGAACATGCACATAGTTTTGCTGTGTCTGAAAGGAAAAGAGTGTGTCTAGCTGTAGGGTTTTGGGGGGTGAGGTTAGGGTTTTTTTCTTTTTTAAATAAAGATGTGCCATTTAAATAATGGAAAGCATGAGGCATCGCTGTGTACTTTTCCATGTGTGCCAGCTGGTATCTGTTTCTGGGAAGGGAGTGGGAAAGAGGTTTCTTTAGTCTAGCATTGCATGCAGTGTTATAAACTGGGAGAAATACAGGCTCATTATAGCAATGAATGAAAGCAGACGTTCACTGTACCTGTGAATGGTGGGTGTTCTCTCACTAACAGAAACAAGTGGCAATTTCTTCACGGTTGCCTCATCTTCTTTTTTGAAAGTGCTTTCTTGGGAAATTAAAAGTGAAAAGCAGTCCAGATTGATGCATCTTTGGCATTTACAATAGAAAAGACACCGAGTAGGACAAATCCTGCACATCATCCTTGGTGAATTATTCCTCTGCAGCTTGGCCATGCATACAAGAATGGCAAGATGTGTCCTGCTGTATGAGCGTCCACTTCTTGCACCATTTTCTTCTCCTAACGAGTCAGCAGGCATATGTCTTCATCGTGTACACAGGGTCCCAGAGCTGGCTTCTGTTAGAAGAGGTGGCTGTCGGTCCCCCTTACTTACAATGTATTTATTTTTCACTTAAAATAGACAAAAACCAGTAATTCTTTCCTCATGGCCTGATGGTCTTTCACATTCCAACAGTATTTGTTTTCTCCTCGTTGTTTCTACAGGTAAAAAGTATTAAGAGGCATCCAAATAGTTTACTGACAGAATTTCCTATGTGATGAGTTTCTACATATTTGCTGTAGGGACTGAGTTTTGCTTATGGGAAAGGCAGAAGCACTTTAAAATTAAAAAAAAGGAAAGCTGAGGTCTCACCAGAGATACCGTCTTTCCCACTTGGGTGGTGGGACCACCACAGTTAAGCATGGTACTGGTTGGTGAGGATGAATAAAGATCACTGCTTTGAAGGTCTGCAAGCCATCCTGCAGATTTTGGTGGCACTGCCTGCAGGCTGGGACAGAAATCAAGAAAATGCTTTGAAGAGACATGAGAGGCAATGCTAGAAGAAATAGCTGTTACTAGTTTATTCACATTTTCCGGAAGACGATTTGAATCCACTCTATATAAGCTAAAGGGGGGTGGTGTGTGGAAATTGTGGACAGAAGTGAGAAATCAAGGGATTTATGAGAGGGACAAAGATTGTGGAATATTTTAAATTTTTTTTTTTGCTTGTTTTGTTAAAGAGGAAGAACTGATTGGCTTCTGGAGAGAAAACATGAAACACTTACCCAGAGGGTGCTTTATGGCCTGCTAGCTGAAGCACACAACAAAACAATACAAAAAAGGCTTGTATTTGTCAAATACGTGATGCTTTTGTCACTGCGTTCCTGATTTAAAGACACGAAAGAAACCAGAAGAGGTAGAGTGCTAAGACTGCTGATTCGAGTTCACATGCAGCATGATGCCCTGCAGTCAGTGACCTACAGATGAAAAACACTGCTGTGATGTATGCAGAACCTTCATACGGAAATAATGAAGATCAGGCAATATTTCTGATGCTTGCAATAACTTGTAGGAGTTGTCCACAGACAATTTTTTCTTGTTCTTGGCATGTAATTATTCCAGTGTATTTAGGGTATCTTGCACTAAGTGTGGTTTAGTAATTGAATTCCCCCTACAATTCCATGTGGAGATTTCAGGGGCAGGAACACGCATTTCACCAGACAATTTAGCTTTTGCCCACTGAGTTTTCTATAATATTTGATTTGTGCTCTTTTCCATTGCAACGCTCAAGAAGTATTATAAAGGTAATAGTGTACCAGTGGCACAAAAAGGCTCAAAAGAAATTGAGATGAACTTTATGTACTTACAACTATGACTGCATGAGACACTCCCTGGTTATTTTATTATTGGGAATTTCTTTTTATAGAGGAATGCTAGTTAGCTGTGTTGGCTTCCTATTACCACAGGGAATTTGGTGAGAGAACTTACAAAGTGTATGGATAATCCAAGACTCACTCCTCGTAGTAAACTTTGTGTTAAGAAGACTTCCCAGATTTTAAAAATCTGTTGAAGCTGAAGTATTGTGCTAAAGTTAGCATTACAGTAAGAGCTGTAATAGGAGCTAAAATCTAAACAAATAAAATATCTATAGCTACATTCATATCTAAAACATTTCCCTTCATAAACTTCACATATAATATGAATTTAGATCAACATCTTTCAACTTCCACATCTGCAGAGAAGGCAGGCAGAAAAAGGTTATCTGTGTGGTTTATTTGACAAAGATGCAATACTTCCTATCAACTTTTCTCCCCCTAACTCTCATTGTTCATTCTTCATTTAAGAATCAATAATAAAGTGTAACATTTGTTCTAATCTTCAGATCTTTTTGATTCATTCAAGTTCATTTTTGCAGGCATGATTTGGTCTATAATTCTAAAAACTCTTTGACTCCACAAACAACCCCTCTTCTCCTGTGTTCATATTAAACATTTAATTCTAAAGTGAATATATTTTGAAATACTGAAGCAAGGGGTGTGGGGGAAAGGATATTTGTGAAGCCAAAGATTTCTTGGGGAATGTTTTCCTGTAAATCAACATAAAATCGAAGTATTTGGTCTGGACACACCAAATCTGCTATGTTTTTGATATGTTTAAGATCTATCTCTTTCTGTACTTCCGAGAGATTTATTTATTTATTACGATGTTATGATTACTGAAGAACGCTCTGGGATTTTCATGTCTGACCCTAACTGCAGCAATACCTTAATGCCATGTGCATCTGAGAAAGTGCTCTAACAAAGTCCCTTTTCACTCCTTTTTATTCACCATTTAAAAGCCTCTCCTGAGCCTCCAGACTCCTTCAGCCATCCTGGCCCTGGGCAGCTCCAGAAGGTTGCAGCAAGATGCAGAGACAAGTCGTTGACCGCATTCACCTGCTTTTGCTCAACGCCGTTGTGCTGGTGCAACGCCAGTCGAGGGGCTGAGCTGATCACCTCTCGTCAGGCAGAAGGAAGCTCCAGGGCCTCCTCCTTCCTTCCCAGCCCCTCAGCGGATCCAGGGGAGTCCTGAGCAAGGGATATATAGCCAGTTGCGCCATGGAAATTGTGGTGGAAATTTCACGTGCAGTTCTGAGGCACTCATCAATGCGATGGTAAATGAAAAATTAATAATAATCTCTAAAGCACAAATCCACATGAAACATAAGTTAAGATGACCAGTATTTTCTTGAGAAGATGGACTCATTTCTGATTCCTTTTGCTAACCGTTGGTGCAGCAAGTTTTTCTTTGGCACCTGGTCAAAGATCATCACTTAATCCAGCTTCATTTATTCATTTCACATAATTATGACTGTGGATTATGATAACTTCAGAGCCACTTATATTCACTATGATTTGTCTTCAAGGTTACTGAGGGGTATATTTTCAAAGACTGAGCTTTTCTAACAGGGACACTGAGTGGTGTCAAGCTGCATTTAACAAGAGAGTAAAGTAATTTTTTTGGCAAATACTGGGTGATTGCTGGTCACCACACAATACTGGCAGAAAGGAAGAACCAGGAAAGTTAAAAAGAACCAGCAGCAGTTAAAATCCCCAGCCAGCGATACCCTCCAAAGCCTGACATGGCACCGGGCTGGCGGTGGAGGGGCACTGAAACACAGCCTTGGGCTGAGTTTCGGAGAGCAAACCAGGACACAGCACTGCGGACCGGCTGTAGCTGCAGACCCCTCCCAAGTACCTTGCACAGTGAGTGATCTATGGCTGAGCGTCTAATAGTGCACCATAAGAGCTGTGGGAAATGGATTATGTGTATTTCATTAAAAACATCAGTTTGATTTACTCTTTAGAGAAAAGTACAAGAACTAGCGCTCTATCTTCTCTGAATCCAGTGGCAAAATATTCATTGGCCTCATTGTGAGCAGCATCAAGCCTTTTTCTTCAAATATTGAATCACGCCACGAGAACATAGAGAAACTCTATGGCTGATATATTTTGTGAAGAAAGACGTTCCAATTTCTGGGGTAAGCACCTAAGCCCTCTTCTGCGAGAAGCTGAGTGATGCTCCCTGTCAGGAGCACACCCCAGCTAAGCACTCTCAGTGCCGGTAAGAGCCACGAGTCTCTTTCAATGTCAGTAACTTGTGTAATGCATTGCCTCATGCTGCTGCTTTGACTAAGTAATGCATTATGTATATCTTGAGGTTGTGGTTAGTGTAATATTTATGCATATAGGTATCTGTGAGAGTCACCTTGCGTACGGCACAGCCTGCAAAGAGCAGATGAACAGCATTAGGTACTTTACTGCAATCCAGCATCTAGACTTTACGTAAAAAAGATATAAATGATGTAAGTTCACTCATCGGTTCGTTTCCTAATGATTCCTCTAGTAAGGAGAAAGAAGTGTAATGTGGGATCTCATCTAAAATACATGCTTTTAGACTTCAGCTGCAATAAGTATTTTAGAGACATGAACGCGATCATTTAAACCACTTGAACTCTCCTCACCTGCTTGAAGGAAGCAGGAAGAGTGAGAAAATATCAGACAAAACTGGTGCTGATAAATGATGCTCCCATATAATGAGTGCTGTGTACAGTTCTGGTCTTCCAGCTTTACCATTTTGAGGAAAGAAGGTATAGATAAGTGGTGTGACAAGGGTAGCCAAAAGCGCGGTAAACTTCTGTGTAAGCGAAGACTAAATAGTCAAGGACTTTTTAACTCTGCAAAAGGGATGAATATATGTAGTATGAGGTATGTGTAGGAGTAGTGGGGGGGGCGGGTCTGTAATGGACTTCTACAGTTCTGCAAGTGCCATGGAAATTTAACAAGGCCTACTTTTTCTCTGTCTTTCGTTACATGAACCTAGGAGGCGTCAAATGAAACGATCAAATGGATCTTTCAAAACAACCCAAAACCTGCAATACCTATACTCAGGTGTAACCTGTTGGTAAATTCCTTGTTACAGGACCTCGTGGATGCCAAAACTCCATGTGGTTAAAAATTGGTTAAATAAACTTATAAAAGAAAAGGATACATCATCTTCATTAAAAAAACCACAAACAAACAATCAAACAATCAAATAAACAAACAAACCTCAACCAACCCAAAAGGCAAGTCCACCTCAAGCTGAGGATGTCCCTGATTTGCAGATTGCTGCAGAATGGGGCAATATTGGGAAAGCGTCGTACACCAGCCTTCGTGACTTCCTCCATGAATATGTATTACTGGCCACAGCTGGGACAGGGCACGGGGATCTCCTGGCCTTGGTCTGGCCCTGTGCTGTCATTCACGTCGTCCTACATTATTACAGGTAGCCCTAGAGCCGAGGGTTGGCTGACACCAAATTGGCTTGCGGTAGGGGTTGAACTCCTACCAGTAGCTGAGTAGCAGAGGGACACAGCCACAGGCGGGGCTGTCGCTGCTGCCATCCCTTCGAGCAGCGACTGTCTGGTCTTGGTAAGAGCCAGAGCTCGGTGTGACGAAGTGTGGGCAGAGACAGGCACAGCCCCACGCAGCTTGGCCACCGTCCTCACCGGGTTGTTTAATTCCAGGAATCTTCTTAAAAATGTAGGCTGAGCGTTGGTGGGACGCTCTTGCTGCGGGGCTGGTAATAGCAGTAAGTGTTCAAGCCTTTCTGAAACTCACCTCCGGCAACGAAGCGCACCCAGGCACTGAACAGCATGCCGGTGTATCGATCTCGAGCTGAAGTACCGCCATTGCTCCTTCAGCTCCTGAGGCTTTCTGTGAAGTCTTCCGTCCAGATAATGAAGAGGTCCAACCCTCCCGAGGTTATAAAACCTGATGATTCATGGTATGAATCAAATCTAGCTTAAGGCTCAGCCTTGCTATTCCGACTTCATTATTGCTATATATTTTGGTGTGTGTGTAAACCATCTAATTTTCAGCTATGTTATTCTCAGGGTAGAATCAATACCGGCTTGATCCTGTTTAGCAGAACAAAGGTTAGCACTTCTGATGAGGGTGAAGCAAACAGAGATTTGCCCTTTTATTTTGAAGAATGAAAACAAGGCAAGTTTGCCTTTAGAAGTGTGAGTTTTCCTGTGTTTATAGCAACTCCCTGTCCTGCTCTTTTCTTTTTTTTTTTCTTTTTTTTCTTTTTTTTTTTAACATAAAGCAGTATTTCTTTCTGGTCCACAGCACAGAAAACAGAAGAGGCTCACCGGCTAAAAGCTGGGTGGTTACCTGCTGCCTTCAACCTTGTTCTGCAGCGTGTTGTCTGTGCAAATACTCTACCACAGCACCTTAACAAGCTGCTGATGGGAGGAATCCTTTTGTCTCGTCTATGGTTTGTAAACCCCTCACTCCCACTGACAAGCCAGACTTCGTGAAAATCATCCCACTCAGATCAACAGATTGACACATGTTAATGACCCAAGACAGGAAGAGGTGAATTCAGATATTGGCCCAAAATAATTATTGCCATCTAACCGCTTGTTAAATATGTAATTTTTCAATTTCATTTAGTTCTTTTGTTACTGCTAGTATTAGCCTAGCAACCAGCATGCTGCAACAATTTTCCCTTATTTTTGCTGTATGTGCTACAATCCCTTGCAGTTGGATGAGGCTGCATTAGGCACTGACATTTAGATCGCATGATTTTTACTAACAAGGACTAGAGGTGGTTCAGTAGCTGTCTGCACCACACTAGGGGTGCATCATTCATCATCTTTTCTGCTCTTTCCCGAGCCACAACAGTGCCATTATTAGTCTTGACAAATAAATAGGCAGGGGTATAATTGTCGGAGATGGTGGGCAAGAAAAGGCTACTTTTCTTGTTCTCAGGAGAGAGCATTTTCCGGAGAGAAATACAAATTCTCGCCTGTTCCCCAGGGGCTATTGATGGCTGGAGGTGCAGACGCAATGGCCGCATTTTGTGGCTTAGGCCTGCAGGACTATACACCGCTCTTGGCATGATTACCATTTAACAGGGTATTGTTAAAGATTCAGCGAGCTTAGGATGTTTTAAGAGGGGGCCATTAAACATCGCCAATAATTGGGCTTCCCGAGCCCGCACACTATTACACCAGCTTGATGGTGGTGAGACTCCAGCGAATACCTGCAACAGCATTGGCATCAAACAGGTAACAGTGCTGATCTGGGCCACAGAGGCAAAATCTTAATAGGATGGGGACATAAGCGAGCTTTTTTTTTTTTTTCACCCTGGAACATCATGCTTCTTTTTCCTTTCCCTTCATATCCACTTTTCTTATTTTTCTCTCTGTTTTCAGGTTTGCGTTTGACAGTGTATGCCTGTTTCTGCAGCATGCGTGCTGCATCCTCCTCTGGACTCTTGCTCTCTGCCATCCCAACATCTCTATCGCTTCCCAGCCTTGTTGGTGCATCGGGCGGGGGGAGTGCGGTGGGGTTATCGGCATCCCCCTGGGATCCAAAATGAGCCACTGTGAAATGGGCTGCTCCCGCTAGCGTGGGGACCGATGTCCTCAGCGTACTCCCAGTGCACCAGCAGTGTAGTTTGCCTGGAAAATCTGTCAGGCAAAATTTGTTAGGTTTTTCACAGCTCTGATTTCTCTATCCCCGAGAGTGTCTTTGCTAAGAGAAAGCATTGATTTTTGCTATCCAACACACACACGTATGAATATGATTCATTCCACCCCATTCCTCAGAATAACTTTTGTGAGTTGTTATCCCTGCTAAAATGAGCCTTTTCACAGTTCTGTATTTCCACCTAGCACACACAATAAAATTACCAGAAGTGAAATAAACTTTCCTTGGCTTGAGAAGAAATTTTATGCTGTTGTAGGGGACTCTTTCTGAAGAAATGATGGCTAGTTTTATATTATATTCATTTATATGTAAACCCAGCACCATATTTATTTGGTGTAAATATAGGGTCAACAGAAACAAGCATAAACAGTTTGAACCAAAGGTCCACTTCATAGCATTATACTATACTAAAATAAAAAGTATCTATTAAAGGCCAGATTCTACCGCACAAACTAAAAATTTCAAAATCTGGCTAAAAAAATAAGGGCTTATTCAATGGTAAAAACACAATATTTCTTTGCATTAGGATTTTCCCAAGTGTCTACTCATTCAACTTTGGTTAACAGATTAAAGCAAGTGCAACATTTCGGTAAACATTTTTAAGGTGTATATATTTTATACGTTAAATTGGTGAACACGAATGTATACTAAAAAAGTAGGGATTCTACAAAGTGAAATAAAATTTAGCCCAGCAGGACTTAGTAAGGAAATACTTGAGTATTTTTCTGGAAGAAAGTGGGTAGAGTTAAAAATTGCATAGTTTGCACCTATCCAGTGCTATGGCAGGATTATGAGACTACACCATGTACATGCTGTTCTCCTGTTTTCCCTCACTTTCACTCCTCCACATCGAAGAAACTGCAGAATGACATGGAATGCAAAGTGGCTGGACCCCGACAGGAGACCTAGCTTCTTTTCCAAGGCTGGATTAACTGGTACTGTGTCAGCTGTAACAGATGTTTTTCAAACTTGTGTTTGAAGTCTTTCGGTGAGAAGACTGTGAAGCTTCTTTATCTAGATCTCACTATCCTTACAATAAGGAAGTTTTCTCTAATGTGTAAGCTCAATCTCCATTGCTGCAGTTTGTCTTCTCTCTACAGATAATTAAAAATTTACTACTGCCGCCTTCTTTGCAGCAGTCCTTTATGTATCTTAAGATTTTTACTCTTTTTCTGTAGCCTACCGAACCCTGAGTACGCAGGCTTCCTTGTGCATTGCAAGATGTTTGCTCATTCTTCTTTGGGCTTTCTCCATTCAACCACACCTTTCCTTGAAGAAGGATGGCCCAAAACAGAGAGGACTTCCCTCCAGCTGATGCTAGAAGTGCTGAGTATGGTAGAAGGATTACTCACTGCATATTACAAGCCACGTTACAGACCAACATGACTAGCATTTGCCTTTGCAAGAGTAGAACATACTCATCTTGATTAAGAATTTTTCTGAAGACCTGTTGTCTACCTACTCGATATTGACCCTAAATTTATGCACATTACCTCTGCTTCCTAGATTTACAACTGAGCGTTATATGCATAGAGTCGTATACAATATTTTCTGTGTGAACACTGTTCTTTGGATAGGCCAATGGGATGATTTGACATACAGTCTTGAGGCTTATGTGATTTATGTATAGTACCTGAACGTGTCTTTTCTCACTTTGCTCTTTTCAGCCATTTCACACGTCATTCAATTTTCAGAAAGACAACTAGTCACAGCTCAGAAATTTCACCAGCTGGTTTTTCAACGTTTCTCAGGCATATTAGCCAATACTTTCCAACAACCTGCTAGTCAGATGATTTGAAATAATCAGAACTATCTAAGTACTCTTTGGTCTGTTTCTTCTTTATTTGAGATCTTGCCTTGGAGATCTTTCCTCTTTTTCACTGTGTTAACAACCTGATCTCAAATGACATTATGATACAAAAAACATTCAACAGTTTGACCATCTGATGATAATTTGTTGCCAGCTTTCCTTTCCTGTTCAATAGTGAACTTTGGATTTAGTTTAAGTACAGAGACTTTTTTTTTTTTCCCCTTGTAATTGCTTATAATTTGTCCCTTTGGCTGTTTGGCCACATCTGAATAATATGGGCTGCTTTCTGTTACTTGTAGACTTCTTCATCATTCCAAAGGTTAACAAAGTGCTCATATTTTGGCCAACTTTGTTTCTCATTATCTTCCCTTTCTGATTTTCTCAGTGGATTAAGTTGTGCTTGTGCCCTTGATGCAGTTTCTTCAGGAAACCGACCAACCTCCTTAATTCTTCTTGCTCTTACATTCATCTCCCAGGAGAGATCATCTGTCAATGTTTTGAGATTATTGCACTCCTGAGGCCAGCTGTTTTTCTTTTGCCATCCTTTCTCTCACCATCCCAAGAAGTAGGAATGAGGTTACTTCATGGCAGCTCTTGGCAAGCTGACTTCTACCTTGCTGCACTAAAGCTTCCTTCTGGTGTTCAGAAACACGTCTATCATCAGAGCTCCCCACCCCATTCTCTTTTACCATTTTGGCAGAAACAAATATAACCAGTACAACCCACAGCCTCCTGGGTAGCTAGTGTCCCATTGCACAATTTCTGCAACAGATATCCTACAGTCCAGTGCTTGGGTGATTTTGACCATGCACAAAAAGTCTTATCTACCATACCTACCTACTACAGCACTCGGTTTTCTTTGGTTTATTTTTTTTTTAATAAATCCCCAACTATGATATCGCCTAAAATCTTTGCAAAGTTTAAATCATTGAGAAGGAAGTCTTTGTGCTGTGCAATTTTTATGCACGTCATCCAAAAATACAGAGTATATTTATTTCTTTTTCATGGGTTCGTATAATCTACCTAAACTTTTATATAAGCAACTCAAACCTTGCTTAGCTTTTGAATGTTTAATTTCATTTATGAGTTCACATTGTAAAACTCAATGAAGAAAAGACATAATCTGGATTATACACCAGCATCAATTCATGAAGGAGCACACCCTTTTTAAAAAGCTGTTAAATTCCACAGAAGGTGAAAAGATAGAAATAGAGGGGGTTTTTTATATATATAAGGTGTCATCATTTATGTGAAATTCAAAGTTACACATGCGAAACAACTAATACATCACACGTATCATCAAGTAGATCTAATTCAAGTTCACAAATCTTCATCCTCAAGTAACTAATTATTTTGTCCATGATTGTGGACTGTTAGAGAGTAATTGTCTTACTGGAAAACTAAGAACTGAAATTAGGATTACTGTGCACAAAAGAAATGATTCAGTTGAAAAATACCCTTTCAGCTGAGAGACAGTATTCCTGTAGATATGACAGTAAGATCCTGGTATTTCAAGAAACCCACCACAGTCAGAAAAAGAAGGTGGAACAGAGGCTGATAAGGAATGTGTTTGGGCAGGCTAAGAATAGTAGCTGTGAGGTACAGAGGCTGCAATCTCTCATTCTTATTTCTGTCTAGAAGTAAGACTTATGCTGTAATGGAAAAACTGCTGAAGGTTGAGGAACCTCAGTTCCACACAAAATAGGCAATGCACACTTTTGTTTTTTTCATTAGGGAAAACAAATTGTTATACCAAGCGAACGATCAATTGTTTAGACATGGGAATTGCAAGCAAAGGGATGAAACAAGAAGGTACCAGCTGAGGATCTGGCCAGCAGGAGCACTGGAAACCCTGCAGAAATGTTGTTAAAAAAACCCCAAAGAATCCAAAATTTGCATTTCATAACAGAGAAATAAATAAAATCTTCTGTAAAGTATGACAAGCTTTTCTGAACAATTAACCTATAGTAAAAATGTCTGATGTAGCAAAAATTCAGAGGCAAAGACCATTAAGGACATGGGCTACTGAAGAAATCCTATAAAATTGATTGTATACTACATGGAGACCTGAGTCATCATTTTGTCTTATCAAAATGTCTTATTCTTTCAGTTCAGTTAAACCTGCAAACGATTCAACCTCTAGAACTTTAATATTTTTAAAGAGACACTCATGTACAGAAGATGTCTTAAGGTGTTTGTTCTGTCAGGTTGGGTTTGATATCCTTATTAAAAAATATATATGGCTCACTTGATGAGAAAATCGCCTTCAGAGAGAAGGATTTTTCTTCAGCTTAAAACCTGAAATACTAAAATTGAGTACAAAAAAGCGAAGAGGCAAGTCATGAAGCAAGGGACAGAAAAGAAAAATGACTGTGAACATGTTCTACTGAAACTGTTAGTTTTTTTTAGAAAAAGTAAAGCTAAATTCTCTGTTAGTAAGCTAATTAGAATTATTTATTATGTTGAGGTTTTTTTGTAAGTAATCTGAGGGAATAACTTGAAGCAGGAAAACTTACTTTGCAAGCTGCAATGATAAATATATATCTTTTTTGACTGAGTAATGAAGAGGTAAACAGAAAGCAGTGCAATGACCTTAGGGCTTGTATTTTAACAGAGAGCAGAATATGCTTTAGCATATAAAAAAGAAAAACAAATCATAGCGTTCTTGAGTTTTACCTGGTAAATAGCTGTGGTCAAACTCTGGCTGGTTTTGTTATGGGCACGGCTGGGCAGGCACTGGTAGCAAAGTACCAAGAGAGTGGTGGGTAAATACAGCGTGGATGAAGTTCTGGGCACTGAAAGAGAACAGAGTCGTGCTGCTTTTTGCAGGCTGCCAACTGAAAGCACCAGAAATTGTGGCACGTGGTGACAGCTGGGAACGCAAGTTGGGAGCTGATGATTTCGGCAGCATGCACACTACCTCTTTCATATATGTGCATGAGTATATATATATTCAAAAAGTGCAAATGAGTGTAAACAGAAGTCCTGGCATTGCATCCTGAAATCCTGGGGTATTAACCTGACGTGGTGTGATCTTCCATTTCTATGCATCCTTTCTAGCCTATCCTGTGCTGATATTTGTGGGGAAGAGTCACATTAGGGGCTGGCTGCGGACCCGCCTGGTAGCAGGAGACCTTTGCGGTGCGAGCCAGAGGATGAGCCCAGAGCCCTCCCCAGGACAGGCGTTAGCCAGATGGCCTGGCAGCCATCCTGCACCGCCGACGGGCAGCCTGGCATCTAGGGCCTCGTATTCGAATGACACTACATATTTCATTTAACTTTTCTAGCAGTCATTGGGAAGGGATGCGCTTGTAGAGGATGGCTGTAGCATTCACAAGAAATGGTATAAATTAAGGCAGAGTTTTAAAGGATGAAGCTTTGAGATGTTTGTCTTTAAAAAACCTTGATGCAAACTTTTCCTTCATGTTGATAATAATTTTCCCCTTAACTTCAGTGGCGGCTGGGTCAAGTTTTTGTTTGGTGCTACTATTTCCTACGAAAGAAATGTTTTCTAGATACAGACTTGGAAAGAAAATAATGTTATATTCTACATTGTTTTTTAGAAAGCCGCAATCACAAAATCAAAAAGCATGGACCTAGGACACTGCTGTTGCAGTGGTTCATGGGAGGAATCCAGGTAAATATAAAAGGGGCAGGTTATTCTTCCAGCTATTATTGTGAACTCTGATGCCAGATTTTGACTGCAAATAGGAGTGGTGATGTGACTGTAGCAGTCTGAACAGGCAAAGGTTGCCTGTCTCTAAATAAGTGCGATAGTGCTGCAGTGATTTTCTTCACCTCGCCACTGCGATACATTGAGGGTGAAGATAAATCCTCTGTTTGATGGGCATTTCCTGCTCAGAAAACTGCATCCTACATCTTCTGTGCTCGGCACAGCGTAAGAGCAGCGGCAGGCAGGCAGAGAAATGGGGAGTGGTTATACACTCTTGCGATACAACATTCACTAAGGAAGCATAATCAATGGCAGAAGTTGAAATTATTTGTCAGTAGCTCAGACCTTCACAGGAGCTATGAATTTGGGTATAGGTGAAAATCAATCCCCGTGTCTTTTGTATTCAATTACAGGAATGAAGAACTAGACCTGAGCTGAGGGTTGACCCTCTCCAGGACTGGGGATCATGTTTTATTCCTGGGTAGAGGATTGTCTTTGGAGCACTGTTTGGTTAGATGAGGATCTTGCTGATAAGGCGTATGATTGGTGCTTGCAAGACAGCTGTTCAATTTTCAGATTTGTCATTGAATTTCAGTATGATTTTGAGCCAGTTCTATATGAGCTTCATCATTAAAATGCTTGATCATCCGAAGTAGGAAACAGTAAATGATCATTCAGCAAATTCAGAAGGTGGATGCAATTACTCAGATAGACAATGCCAGGCCTTACACTGTTCCATTCGATCACGATGGGTGATGTTATGAAATAAAAGCTCATCATTTGTATTTCAGTCTCTTACAGATTTTCTAATAGAAATATGCTGTAAGACAATTTTAAAATACATGCACTTATCAAGTACCACATAATGAGGTAATACTGAGTGCTGTATGCTGCATAAAAAAGAGAAACTCAATCTGGCCAAAGAAATTCAAGGAGAAATGGATTATATCCACAGATACCTGAGGGTATATTTAACTCTGTAATATCCGTAGCAAGCAGAGTTTTTTCATGTCTTTTAAGAAGATGAGCAAAAGTAAGGTTTGGCTCCCACTGATTTTCAGTAGGATTTATGTGCCCAGCAACATGAGGATCCCATCCAAGAAAAGCTAAGGGTTTTTTTATGTTTTTTAAATCACTAACTTTCAATGTTTCATTGTGCAATACCTGAAATGGTATCTCAGAACAATGTTTTCTTTGAGGAAGCGAATAAGAAACATAACACAATGCTGGAAATGGAAAAGCAGAGCCTTATTTTACCATATTGCAGGATATGCTTACTACCGAGCCTGCTTAAAAAAAAATTAACAACATGAATTCAGATTTTCAGCTGTGCAGAACTTTGTCTGAAGGGGATGACAGGGATGAAAACATGGCTCTATGTCATCTTCTGCTGCAGATCTCTATACTTTCCTGAGCCTAATTCTAACTTAAGCTCTGCTCTTGAATATTAACCTCCACTCTTCCTCACTACAGAGTGGACTGGCCATTTTCATGGTGATGTTATCATTATTTCCGGCTCCAGAATTCCTTTTTAAGAGGTAAAATACTAAATACCAAGATACTGAAATTGAGAATAAATACTTCAATAATATTATGCTGTCACTTGCTCTGTTGTTAAAGTAAGATTTAACGCATTGCAGAAAAGGAATGGAAGAAACTGTAAGAGAGAATTTCATTATGAAGCTCTGGTGTGCAAAACTATTAAAATTATGACCTGAGATCCATTTATTTGTTGCAACATTGTATGTGCTGATCTCTTTTACGACCTATTATCATCATTTTATTTGTCCCTTTAGCCTTAAGTGGTCCAAAATGATCTGCCTTCCTTGTTTACCACAAAATATCATAAATTCAGAAACAGATGATGTATCAAATGTCAGCTAGAAACTGAAACACAGGAGGTTCTGTCAGAACATAAGGAAAAATATTTTTCCTGTGAGGGTGACCAAACACTGGCAGAGGTTGGCCAGAGAGGTTGTGGCGTCTCCAACCTCAGCCATTCTGTGATTCTGTGAATACTTATCTGTAATCTATGAGACTGGCAGACTGTCTTCATAGACTGAACATGAAAGAAATGAAGTAAATCAGTTTATTTTAGCCCTGATAGCATGGGAGAAAAGGATAGAGAGAAAATCTGGGAATTCCAGTTCATTTAACTTACTTTACAAACTCACTAAATATGGCACACAACAATCCCAAAGCTGAAGTCTTCCAAGGTTAAAGTGACAAAACTGCAGAAAGTCAGGCCAGTGGAGAGAGTGCTTTGTCTATGCCAGTCATTGTTTTATTGTTAGCCTTTTCCTTGCAAGAATGTTAAAATTCACCAAAATACATTTAAGTAAAGCAGGTATTTGTTGGTGTTTGCCACCGATGTTTCTAGGAGAAAGAGGTCTTCTGAGGGGCCATAAGGATCAGCGAACTCTCACTCTAGAGTCTTGGTAATGCTGTATCACATCTATTTTATCTGAGTTTCTGATCCATTTTGACAACATCTTACATATTCCTGTCTTAAAGGTCAAACCTGCTTCTTGCCAGCGATAACTGACAAATGAAAATATCAGTGTTTTAGAAAAATGACGTCTATAATAGGTTAATCTCATATTTATCAACTGAACTTGATAGGATGCTCTTCAAAAGTGATTGGGGATATTCACCATAAGCATTTCTGAGTCTGTGAAAAGCTCAACTTAAGCTTCCATTATAACAGACTGTAAAACCAATCAATGTGATATCTGAAAAATATTGGTGGATCAAGGCAGATGCCAAGTTTTCACAGTCACTTAGGATTACTCTATCAATGAACTTGACCGCATTGAATCTGCAAAGGTGCCCTCCAGAACAGGTCAGTTTTTAAAGGACCTTACTGTCAAAAGAGCTCAAAAAAGAAGTACATTGTATTTTTCTAATATGTGTTTCTGGATCTGAATAGGAAGGAATTTTAAAACATCTTGAAAAAAAACCCTGAGCAAACTCAGTGTATTTCATGTATGCCCACAGTGGCATTGCAGGTTTAGCTGGTGTGTTCGATACAGTAAAATTAATACAGCTACAAAGATTGAGAACAAGGATGATTGGGATAAGGAAGAGGAAAACCAAATGGCCCACAACTCTTGACAAGGAACATCTCTAGGAACAACGGTTCACTGTTTCCCACAGCTCAAGAACTAAGGGTCACCAGATGACATCACGTGACAGGTTGAAAAATGAGAGGTACTTAACCCACCACAGGCTGCTGCTGATGCAGTAAACTCACATGAATTCAAAGAGCAATCAATCAGACACTCATGGGAAGAAAAAAAAAAGAAATCAATATTTGCTAAACAGAAATCTCTGCTATGACCCAGTAAATTTCCAATAAAAAGAGGACTGTAGCCTGGGAGAGACCAGGCCAGTCCTCACAATAAGCTGGTTGTAGCCTTAAACTCTCCAGACATCTCTTACGGGCCACTGCCAGAGACTCGTTACTGGGCTAGGCAGACCCATTGGTACGGCTACATATTTTTCCTTGCTTCTTGTGGCTGTATTTTACTGCTCTGATTTAGGATGGTAGATGACATCAGGTAAATTACAGCTTTTGCGTAGGAAGACACATTCCTTTTATGCTGAGTAGGAAATAGTCCATCTGTTGGGGAAAAAATATATTGTAATTTACATAAACATTCTTAAAAGGTACTTCCCCTCCAGTATCTCTGTATGTCTGGGTTCCTCAATAGCCAAACAAGTTTGGGAAAACAGAATCATAGAATCATTTAGGTTGGAAAAGATCCTTAAGATCATTGAGTCTAACCGTTAAATATGCTTACCCTCTGCCATCATCAGAAGGGAACTTGAATCAAATTTTATCTGAGTTTTTGAAATAAGCTCATAGAACATCTTCATCCTTTATCATATCCCAGCCTGCCATTTCACTTCCAATTTTTGTCAGGATCCGAGCTGGGAACACAGAGCATCTCAGCAGGATTTGTTCCTGTGAGTGGGAACAAGAGTGGGAAGAGTTGAATTCAAATCGAAAGGGATTTCTCTCAAAATTTAACATGCTTTTAAAGGTTCTAGAAATAACAGTGTTTCATAGCTGCATCTATCCCTAAAATAATCTTGCCCTGATTCAGAAAAATGACTAAGCATGTGTTCAGTTTGAAATGTGCCCATGCTTTTTCAGCCAAGAGAAAAAAACGGAAGCATCGCAAAACACTAAAGTAAATGCCTGCACATACAGCGATACATTTCACCAACACCTACATTGGGTATGTATGTCTCCATTGTTCTACAGAAGTCATCCTAAAAGTAGCCTTAAAAGGACAGATGATATTTTTGTATCAAACAGGGTTTGGGCTGCCCACAAAGATAATACGGTGTTGGGTCTTGGGATTGCCGTGCACTTCAGGCTGTTTAAAGTTTCGGCCACCTCAGGAGTGATGTAACACATCATCCTGTCTAGAATAGATTTGCTTGGAAAGCTGAGAAAGCAAATGTAGAATTAAGAAAAAAATAAAAGTAATCTAACTCTGTAAAGGATCAATCTAAAAATTATATACAGAAAAAATTAACTCTGCCACTTCATAAATAAAATTAAAGAAAGCAAACAGTAAATTGAAATTTTTCTTTACGAATTCAGTTCAAAAAGAGTTACTGTCAGAGCCGTACCCTTCTGCTGTAAAAAGCAGTCATTGTAGATGCTGTAAAAATGCTGAATACAATTTATAGATTCACTTTTATTATGTTAAGATGACACTAACATGGTACCATGATTATTAATTATAACAGTGTAAAAACCATCTGTGACTTGGCTTCTCTTTGTTGATAGAAAAGATGTGCAGTAACGTATGGATAGTTTCATTCACCACTATATTACTCCAATTTTCAACTGATGTAAAATAATATTACAGCAGCATGAATATGAAGTACCACAGTGGGGAGTCAGTCCTCTGGTCTGCATTATTCCAGAACAATATGGGTAATATGACATATGGGTAATAGCATTATGTTCTCTAGGAGAGATGGTAAAATGCAAAATAAGAAACAGCATCTTCTAGGCAATTCCAGAAAGTTTAATTTAAAAGGTGTGATCTTACAGCTGTCCAGCAGACGCCCACTAAATATTAGAAAGGCAAATGGTGGTAGTCCAAGTCACCGTCCCGGTAATTGGACAGTATTGACAGTCTAAGGTGAATCCCTGTCCTTGTCTAAGTCAATGGCAAATTGGGTGTGAGTGTTGATTTGGATGGGGGAATGAATTCAACCTCCAAATACTCTTCTGTGCCTGTGTCTATCACAATTACTCATAGTCTGCATTTCCACATTGCTTAGAGAAGTGCCAAAGATAAAGCCTTGAGGAGCAGACCTTAATCTGGCTATTTAAATAAATTTAATAATCTCCTCCTCTAATTTTTTTTTTTGGAGGAAATCCTAATTGGCTTTGGTTTTACTTAACCAGAGCTAATCCAAAATATGTCTCTTCAGGCCACTTTCAGTCCTTGCATAGGTCATAAAACACTCCAATGCTTCTTTATTTCATTTTATTTTTTTAATATATCTTTCTCCTTGCTGGTAAAATAATGAAAGGAGTGAGAGGTATTGTGAGCAGAGCTCAGAGAAGGCCAATTGCAAGGTTCTCCGCTATCACCTTGGAAATAATGAGGGAGAATATTGCCCAACAGTTAGAAGATTGAACTGATGAAGATGCCTTGTAAGGAATGTATAAGGAATTATTATATACAGAAAAGAAGTGAGTATTGAGGATGTAACTTGGAGATTCACTATAGACATTTCCCCCAAACATGTGAAGAAGCATTTTCTAATATTATTAGAGATTGTTAGTATTGCTATTACTACTGCTGTCATCATAACTTTCACCCCAGGGCTCAGGTCAGCAACAACAATTTCTACAAGGTTATCAGGATTGCTGAACGTTTCCTTTTCTGCCCAGTGATGCTCAACAGTCTTATTTCTGGTCAAAATAATTTTATTGGGAACTATGAAGCATAAAAATAATGAGACCAATTTTCATAAAGACATCTTTCCCTTGTGAATGCAATGTGCAATCGCAGCAGAGCAGTGGCAGCATCTCACCATTTGTGCTTCCCAAGCAAAAAGTGTTAATGGTGCTGAACAACACCCTGGTTGAGGCTGTGTCTAGTCCAGGTCATCCTTGTTCAGGAAAGAGGAATTCAAACAAAAATATTTGCAGAGAAGGGCTACTAGGACTTTAGGTAGAAAAGAAAGTCTATGATTCTGAAAGACGCTCAGAAAGTTGTTTGGTAGAGGCAGTCTGAGAAGGGATATGCATCCTTTTTAATACATATGTTGTAGGAAGAAGTATGCAAGATAAAAGACAAGCTGGCAAATGAAATACCATTTGGGGAGAAAAATCAGAAAAGCAGTTTGCTAATGTCTCTGGACTGGCCTTCTAATGTCTGCTATGATGGAAAATATTTTAAGCTGGATCTTGAGAAGGTCCTGGTGGGTCCAGCTTGACACTGGTGGTACTGGAGTCCTGCAGACTGGCTTTGGCCACCCAGAAGCTGCTATCCATTTCTGTATGCTCTAAACCACAATTGTCGGTAAAGGTTGTGTAGCCAGATGTGTACGTGCTCAGGTATGTGCCCATGGTTGGCTTTTGGTCCAGTTCCAAAGGGAGCCTGGGACACGGTGCCACTCAAATGGTTTTTTTCGATTGGCAATTTCAGCACGGTAAAGCTCTGGAAGATTTTTAATATGAACCAGTCTCTTCCTTTCTTTTGCTCATGGACCTAAATGAGCCTCAGTTTTTAGTGCGAAAGGGATTACAACAATCTGTGTTCTTTCTCCTCTTATTGGATTCCCAGCTGTAGAAAGAATTAAGCAATGAGGTGAAATAATTGTTTAAAATTACTGAAAATGAATCTTGATCACAACCTTAAAACTGAGAAACATGATCATTATATTTGCATTCTCATGAATGTACATGAAGTTATTGTTGTGTACCAGAGTATATATTTGTGTGTTAACTTTATCAAATTTAAGTGTTTGTGATATCTCAGTGAGCATGAAATGTAGTTACTTGGTTGCACCTGTTCATAATAATTGGATTCAATATTCATGAATGATTTTCCAGTAACTATGTGCATGAGCAACAATCATTAAGACAGGCTTCCAGCTCCCCAAGTGTTGTATTGCAAGTGATCTGTGAGCTCTGTGAAAACAAAGGTTTTTAAAATATCAGCTGACACTTGGAAATGTATGCACAGGTGATTGCTTCTCTTGGCCAGGGTAACAAATCCCTGCTTCTTCACAGATGGGAATTCACCTTCACGTAGCAATTAGGAATGATGGTAAATGGAAAGGGATGCTATCTAAAGTGAAAAAGATCACGCTGAAACTAACAAGTGTTAAGTGAGCCGAACCAGAAGCAGCCTGGAAAAGGCAGAGGATGAAAATATTGAATGTTAAATGTGCCAAGACTAGCAAAAGTCAAAAAGCAAAAATCCAAGCAAGCAGAAGAAAACATAAACCATGAAGATAAAAAGTTTCTTTAATTTACCTTGTAGTAATGAAATAAGTATTTTGTCTTCCGAGAGACCTTTGTTTGTCCCTGAGCTTATCTGTCCTCATCCTGGAATATTTGAAAGGTCATGGGCCAAACCAGAATCCTGTTTGAGCTGATAGGAGTAACACTCAGGTTAGATGAGATAGTGTAGCTAGGGGAAGTGTCCACACACCTCTCTCTGGAGGGGCCACAGGGTGGGATGTGAAGGTGGCCAGGGATACTGTGGTTCACGCAAGCTGTTATTGTCAGATTAAAAATCTTTACTTAAATTGCACATGTTCGTTCTTGTTAGATCAGATTATTACAATCCCTATATTTGGTGAAATCATGTCCGAACAATATTTCTATTCTCACATTGTCTAGTTCATCTTTTCCTGATAACTGTAACGGTTCATACGTAAGTAAATTACTTAAAGATGGAGATACGCTGTCTAATAAACCCAGCATCCAGGTTGGAAGGTCACTTGCTGTAAAATTTGCATTTCTCTAAACACGTTCCAGTTATCGACACTGTGGATGTAAAATAAATATTAAATATTAAAGCTCGTATTAAAGGTTTGGTAGCCGCACATGTGCTATACGGAGGACCTATTCCTCACTGCAGTATGAGTCAGCTATAGCTACATAGCCATGCAAGAGTGGACTCCAGCATGGCCTTCCTCCACACTATTTGAAATCAGCAAGAATTGGAGTCTTTCTTTGACTTCAAAAGGCTTTGAGCAGGTGCTCAGCTGGCTTATGTGCCAGGTCCTGCACTTGGGTCACAACAACCCCATGCAGCGCTACAG
>NW_008824233.1:1022344-1025635 GCF_000699105.1 Pygoscelis adeliae | reverse complement strand
CTATGATTTAATGATTCTATGATTCTATGATTCTATGATTCTTATATTATATATTGAGGGAAGTCTTCAGTCCTAAAAGTACATCGTAGTGGTGCTGGCTAATTAGAACTTGGCACACCTGAGTCACAACAAGGCTAAAACTGAATATCCAGGATATTATCCAATGGCTTTTACTAAATATATGAGAGTTACGAGATTCCTTTGTATAAAGCAAGCACAGCTTCCCATGAGTAAGTGTGCCTATAGCGATTACATTAAGCACTGTGGCTAGCATGTTTTGCATCATCAATGCCTGAAAATCGGGATGAAAATTGGTCTTTTTCTCCTCTCCTTTCACCTCTGCTTAGGTTAGCATCTTTCTATTTGGGATTTCCTGGAGAGAAGTAGGCATCTAATACACCGGCTAACACACGGGCAGTTAGGCCAGTGTTTGTAAGATATATTGGATTTACTGCAAATGAACAGATGATGTCCAGTAAGGCCAGTATTTCTGGAAGAGTATAAACACTTCTTGCAACTGATTTGTATGGGCAAGGCAACCAAGCCACACATTTCTGGAGGACTGAGCATGGCTTGTAGGGTTCCTGTGGTTTCTTTTAGTAAAATGCCAAAACTCATTGCAGACATTTCCTATCAGAAAAAAAAAAACCCAAACAAAAAAAAAACCACCACAAGATGCAATGAGGTGCATCCAAATTTAGGATAGCCCTTTCTAGACCAATAGCATATCGTACAAGTAGGCAAAACTTACAGGTTTTGCCTTGCACATGTTGAATGATTGTCTGGCCACGTCTAAATTGTTTCAACAACCCTTAAATGTCCTCTGAATCACATCTGATCTAGCATCAGATGGTACAGGGAATAGGCAATTCCCAATGAGGTGCAGAGTTTGAAAGATCATATAAACAGCTGGGGTTTGGCTCACCTCTGCTTTACTCTAACTTCACTTCCACCGAAGAAAAGCAGATGTAGCAGGAAGATCTAAAACGACACATAGGTTGATCCAAGATCAGCAAAAAGTAGGAATAAGACACTTTAACCCCTGTGGACTGCTATTTCCTCGTGTGCTAAGAAAGGGCAAAGAAAGCTTAAGCGTTATGTTCTGTTTTGGTGACATTTTACAACAACATGTATTTTCTACAGGTAAAGACTTGAAAAAGAACAGCTCCATTTTTAGATCTGATGAAGACCAAAGCAATCAGCAGTCAGTTCCTTGGATAAACAATCAGTCAGGATAAGCCTGCACATTGGGGAAATTCGGGGGCTTTTACAGCTTCTGAGGATGGCTGAGAGCGACCCTGCTGGGACCACGCAGAATATCTAATGCAATGGTTATCAGTTACGTATGGATGAAGGAAGCTCTAGAAATGGAAATAATAGTTAATAAGCAATTGATCTTTACATTGACAAAGAGGTTTTTTTCTTATTCCCCTGATTTAATGTGATTTCCCCTTAACAAGAGTAGTCAGACTTTATAAAAATGAACATCACAGAAAGCAGACTGAACTTGGGCTACATAGGTAACTATATAAAACTATCAGTTTATGCAAAAAAGAAGAGAAAGGGTTATCAAGAAAAATATCCAAGTCTGGCTTTTTACATAAGTGCCTATATAGTGGCTCATGCCAAACGTGGTCTATTTTTTTGTCCCTCAGCTATATTTTTGGCTCACAAAAATAGAATTACTGACAAAATAAATTTTCTTAAAGAACACAGCTATTTATTGATCCTGAATTCTGAAAACTCATGAGTTTTGGAGCCACAACTAACCTCCGATTCAGTATTCATCATTCTGAAAGCTACTCATGAATTGTATCATCTTGTTTCACAGCTTCAGCTCCCAAAACTATGAGCTTTAGATCATCCTATTTATTGCAGAAAGAACAGAATGTAATTTGTTTTGCCATTATCTATTTGGTAAAAATGTGTCCCATGCTAATGTCATGAGAAAAGATGACAGCAGGCTTTAGCATGAAAAGCAGAACAGGTTAGATTTAGGTTATGGTAATGAGATTAGAGTGAGACAAAATGCAAGATAATACAAGCAGAAGACCACGTGGATAAATACAGAGATTTCTGTAATGGCAAGCTAAATATGCGAAGATCGTGCATCATTTTTAATTTATCACTTTCATCTCCTGCTTTTGAAATCTAGTTAGTAGCATAATATTGGCCTAGAGTTTTAAGGAAGAAAATGTCAGCAGGCATTATTAATCTTATTTATAGATAATTGTATAAAAAAATAAAGGAAAACAACATTGTTTATCTTTGTTTTGAAGCCTGCAGATATTGTGGTTATTTTGCATGATGCATATTGGTATCAGTTGCTGTGTTTTTTTAAACCTAAAATTAATACTAAACGCTTACAGCCAGTGTCTTAATACTTCTTAAAGAATACGGAGCAAGTTCTTCACCTCACTAACTGCACCACCGGCTGCCCATGTGGCTCCGCGTAACACAGTCGGTGCCAGTCTCTGCTTGGGCACTCACATCTTTCTCCTCCTCTTCGCAAAGCCTGCAGTGCTTCAGAAGAAAGGTATCACCAAATGAATTTCATAGAATCATAGAGTCAGAAAATGGTTTGTGTTGGAAGGGACTTCTAAAAGTCATCTAGTCCAACCCCCCTGCCGTGGGCAGGGACATCTTCAACTAGATCAGGTTGCTCAGAGCCCCGTCCAACCTGACCTGGAATGTTTCCAGGGATGGGGCACCCACCACCTCTCTGGGCAACCTGTGCCAGTGTTTCACCACCCTCAATGTAAAACATTTCTTCCTTATGTCTAGTCTGAATCTACCCTCTTTTAGTTTAGAACCATTTCAAGTGTGAACACTAGCCTGCAACACTGAGCTTTGGCCTCTTGCCAGATCCTTTGATTTTGGCCAAGGGAAGAGAAAAAAATTCTGCAGTGCGTAGTTGAGCACAGAGGTGTCAAGTCCCATGGCTGAGCCCCTCTGGTCACATCAGCCTCCCTGCGGGTCCTTCTGCTGCGTCCGACTCGACAGCCCACCCACATTTGTGCTGTTAATGCTTGGTTTTCCATTTTGAACTAAAGGATCTCTTGGACAACTTGCAGAAGGTGAGGCTACGGAGTTTGAAGCACCCTTTAATGTTGAGAGAAGGTTCTTCAGGCATCCACACACTTGGAGCTTACCCACCCCCATTGCTGTGCACCTGCTCTTCAGGAAAACTCATCACTGGTGTATGGGTGGTACTGGAGGGTGGTCTGTAAATGTAGGGTAGTATCAGCTGGAAGAGCAATGGCAGGAGAGTTAAAAGGAGGAGGCACTAAC
>NW_008824233.1:994998-1022119 GCF_000699105.1 Pygoscelis adeliae | reverse complement strand
AGAAACGACTTTACGAATGGCTGGGCAGGAGCTAGCCCTGCCAGCACTGCCAGGCAGCTGGAAACCTTGGAGGAGCCTAAAAACATCCCCCAGTTCTCCGTAACTGTGTCTCTGACTGAGAAATGAAGTCATGCCCACGCACCTTTGCCCATAAATCAGTAAGTCAGGAGCTGCTGTTGCCACCACACCACCACCCTCACTGGTGGTATTGAGACGAACAAAGTTTATAACCTTGAATTAGCCTATTGCTTATATCTGAAATACCATACCACACCACACCACACCATACCACCAACTCACTGTCTTGTAAGGGCAAGCTTCTCCGAGTTCCTACTTCCCATGTGTATTTCGCTGTCTGCGTCGGCTGGATACCAGCTCTTTGTCAAAGAAATATTAAGGGGACCACAAGTGGTCCTTGTGATCACACTTAATACCGTTGTAAGAACCGTGTGAGAGACAATACGATGCGGTCAGCCGCCTTTTGAGCAATTTCCAGTAAACGGAAGATCATGCTTCTTTTTTCACAACTGTACTTTGGCAGTGGCCAGCCTACTTGTGGGTTTCTGTTTTAAAAAGGATGCTGACATTTTCTGCCGAAAATGGAGTTATTGCACTATATTTTATTTTGAGGGAAAAAAATCTTGGGTTTTTTTGTAGCTATGTAAACCTTGTTTACATGAAACATAGCTCCACACGTTGTTGTTGTTGTTGTTTTTTTTTTCCACAGCAATGCTCTAAGCAGGAGGGAAAAATGCTCTGCAGATCTCCAGAACTGTGAAATACCAAATAACTTTTTCTCATTGTTTATTTTAATTTCTAGAGATTTTGCTAAAAACATTAAAGATCAAAATTCTTTTTCATTATTGATAGAGGGTACATTTTTAGCTAGAGGAGGCTAGCAGGATCTGTAAGTTATATTCATTTTGATGTTCTTTCAGGATTTTTAAACTACTTTTGAATTTTCTCATCTGTGGACACTGAGATAAATTAAATGCAACCCATTCCACTGTCTCACAGAGAAATTCAAATGCTGATTTCAAGCAATATCAAGCAAGATCTTTTTAGGTGTTGAAAATAACAGCCCCTCTTAAAACTGTTCCATCTGAGTTATTTTGAACTTTTTCTCTGGCACCTCATCTCACAGTGGCTCACATAAGTCTCACGCTTCTCGGTGTATTGGAAACAATAAATTCAATGTGACTTTGTGAGAAAAATTGATAGACTGATTATAGCATGCCAGCTCAAAATTCAGAAACGAAACAACCAGTTTTCATCACACCGCCGCTTGCTTAAGGGAGAAATTCACACATAGGGAAACTTCAGATACCATAATGTACATAACATAACTTTAAATATTCTCTCATGCTTTCTTAGTAATATACGCTAACACAGGAATGTTTACATTAGAGATGGGCTTGAGCTACAAACAGCAGATTCAGATTTTGCTTTCATCTAGAAACTTGCAAAATTTTAAGAAGATGAACTTTTATAACAGTCCCAAACAGCATATGTGGTGGTGGGGGGGAAAAATCCCATTGAAGCAAGAAAATATAGTTATTCTATAGTCTTTGGTGGGTGCAATTGTGGACTAACAGACATCTTGAATGTGAAACTGTGGGAATTATAATTAATTGGATTGCTTTTAAATCACGTTTCTCAGTATTATTGCATAGTTCCACTTATGCTCTGAATTTCTCTTTAGCTTTCTATGCATCCTGAATATTTTGAAGATTTTTAAAATGAAATGAAATGTAGGTTGCTAACACTTGACAGACCCTTAAGCTGGGAAAAACATGGAAAGAGCAGCCTGGTTAATTCAAGCAGAAATTGCCCTAACGCGAAGACGTCTGATTCTTCAAGGTTTTAAAAGCATCTGTCTCAGTGGATACCTCCAAGACAGACTCACTGCAAGTGCCACGGGACAATTCAGAGGAACGAAGTGATCTGAAAAACAACTAAATGGGAGGGAAAGATGAAAAAAAATAGGAGTGGGTGATTTTTCTCTTGTGGGGGATGGGAATCGTGAGTTTTCCAGTTGGATTAACGCCAAGATTTCCTTCAAAAGAGTGCAGAAATAGAAAATACGCATTTCATGTTCAAATTAAGAAAACCACATTTTTAGGGGATGAAAACTAGTAGAAGAGACTGCCTGAAAACCAGAGACAATTAAGGAAAATAGGGAAGTCTTACTGAATTTCTTTAGCTGTGGTAAGGAGGTTTGCTGCAATACCAGCAACGGAGGAAAATTACAGCTCCTTCTTGCATTTAGGGACGATCCAGAGCACCAGTAAAAGCTTGGCCTCTGTTGTGCACAGGGATAAGTTTGTGGAGTTCCGGGGGAAGAAATCTGCAGGGAAATGGGGTCCTCCATCCCGCAGATGTGTGGGGTAATACAGAGATGCTGGAAGAGTCCTTCAAGCTCAGCCGTGCTCTGCAGGTTCTCAAGTCTTATCCAACGCTATCTCTGAAAACCACCACGCGGAGCAGCACCGGCGGTGGATGTGGAGTCTGGCTATGAAGCCTGCACGGGGTGCACATCTGTATTTGCTGGCTGTTGCCCCATTTGCACATGTTGTACGGAACAGCGGCAGCGTTGTGCCTCTTTCTTGCCTTTTGGCTCTTTTGAAAACCAGCTGCAGAGGACACGAGTCGGGGCTGAGCAGTGTACTTTCAAAAATGTCAATTTCAGTTACTGAAAAATGTTTTAATACTTTTGTGCTCATCTTCAAGTGAATGTGTGGAATGGTGTGGTAAACGTATACATTCAAACAACCCTTCTCATGTGCATATGGGATGCTTATGCCACCGAGTTTGGATCGAATGCTATACAGCTATTGGTGGCTAAGCGTAGTCACCAGGCCCTTGCAGAGCAGTTCTGTTAGATAAAGATCACAAAGCTACAAAGAGTGATTTAAAAGATGTTTTTGGGTTTTTTGTCTTATTAGGAAACGCTGATCATTTACATTTAGAAAATTTGTAATGTGTCACGTCTCATCAGAGTGTTGCATAATTTATCTACAGGTACTCGGTTTCCAAACGTTGACACAACACAACCTAAGGCCAGTAAGACGAGCATCCGACCTGAAATGTGGCATTATGCATTAATATCTTCGATTACATATATGGTGCACATGGTATATATGCAAAACTGTGTGGTGAGCTTTTAGTGCTTCTGCAATGACAGTGGATGAAGACACAGCGCCTGTAATTTTGGTATCCTACACAGCTGACTTAACAGGTAGCCTTAAATGTGCTGTTGCCGCATAAAATACTACTATCAGCAACTCCTTCAATTTTTCTTCATCATTAAAATAACAATAATAGTCTAACATATGGAAGCATGCTGAGTTCATTTGTAGGAAACATTTTCAAACATTGCTGAAAAAACTACATTAAAAAAAAAATCCCTCTGTGATTGAAAATGCACACACATATTCTGTGGGAACACTAGTCTGAAAACATGCACATGTATCTTTTCAACTCTTAAAGGAGACAAAATCGCCAGCACTCTCTGGTGTTTACTCTGCCTGTGTTTAATATAGGTGATAGCTCCCATTCTTCTTCCCTTATTAAATGCTGTCCTTAATCTCAATCTGAATTATTGGTGTACACTCCAAAACAGGATGAATGCAGGACTCCTGAGAATGATGGATGACTCTGGCGCTTCAGTTCTGGGTGCCTAGCATGGCACTTACATAGAAAGATCTGGCTTTCCTTTTGTTGAGCACTTACTTAAACTTTGTAAATATTTTGCAGATATCTGTGGCTTAGTATCCTCAAATATATGCCAAATAAGTACTACTTTTTTTTTTTTTTAAAGTATAATGTTAAATAGAGTTAACAACATACCTACCAACCCCTCATCCCACTTTTTTTTTTTCCTTTTAAGTTATTTTGAGTGTGTGATCTTTATATCTCAATATCACAGTGACATAAGGATCTGCTTTGGCTGTTTGCTTTGTGCTGTTATATTTAATGTGTTTAGAATGACCTTCTACCTCCATTAAATTACATATGATCTAGTTTCTCGGCAGGGCCATTTATGATCATTTGTCTTAGATTTTATGTATTGCTTTTCATTGTCCATCTCAGAAATTGTCTTACTTGCACTGAATAAAAAGTGACAAGAAGTGATGGAGTATGTTGTTAGAAACACTCTGGAGATTCTTGATGCCAGAAATGTTAGTTTATGAGCCGCAGGCCCTCTCAGGGTGGATAACTGCATTACAGCGGGGTCGGTCCCACCCCAGGGGACACTTATGGGGGAGGACGGGACGGCCCCCATCCTGGCCCCTGCCCACGCTTGCCCACCTCGCTCGGCAGTCCTTGGCAGGGCAACTCCTCACCTCCCGGCTTCGCTTGCCTTACTTTCCAAGGAAGACAGTGCTGCTAGGATTGGGAAGAGAGAGGAGGCCACAAAAAGGAAAGGAAGATGTCTTAAAAGCGAGAAGCACTTAAAAAGGTGCGATGAAGAAGAGGAGTGGAGGGGTATTCAGCGAAGGCTACGGGAAGCTGGCGCAGCCTTGTGACAATTCTCTGTATTCGTACTCCATCCACATTGGGGAAACACTTGTGAACTGTCACAGGTGAGTGAGCACCACAGAAGAGGTAACTCTTAGTGACTCTTTTGCTGTCCCCTTCTCCAAATGGAGGACACTCTGCATTGCATGATGATGATTAAGAGAGGAGATGGAGTACCACTCTTAATAACGTGACATATTATAAAGTTACTGTGATGTTTAGAAACTTAAACTCAGGTCCTTCACAGAGAGGACGAATGTGATCTAGACAACCTAGTTTTGATGTGAATATTGCTAGCTGTATTGCAAGGGCATGGCGCAGCTAATGCTGGGACTCTGAAATGTTTTTCGGTCTACTCCAACGCTGAAATAAAAAATGAAGTCAAAACCTGACTTCAGCTATGTCACTTATAAAGAGGTCATAAATCAATAGGAGGTTCACGTGTCCCATAGTTGTATGGCTGGGGGGTCCAGAGCCTTTAACACACCCTCAGCGAGGTCTTGCTCCGGGCCCACACACCTCTTTAAAACCTAGGAGATGAGCAGCACCAGGCTCAGTGGGTGGCATTCCACGCACGTGTGATCAGCCTGAATGTGTCTTCCAAGGACTTAGGTTCTTTCTGGACCCCTGCAGAAGACTGAATTTTATCCAAGCACCGACCACACTCCCTGCACAGTCCAGTTGCCTAACTTGGGTGCATTTGGGAACCTCTACCTATTTGTATTTTTTCTTGTCTTTTCTAGTATTCCCCATCACATTCATTTCTAGGAAAAGGGTATTCAGAACAGTCTGTCCTTGCATTTTAGTAGTATCTTGAATAAAACCCCGCTGACTTTCTCTGCTTCACAACAATTTGGTTGTGTTTTTCTATGAATGACAGCATTATGTTCAATAGGGACCATTTGTAGAGCACATGTGAAAAAGGGTAAGTGGCATTTTTCCCTTTCAGTGTGTCAGCTTTAGTTCTTCTTCTCAGCAAACTGAGTGAGCCCAAATACGATGCCTCTGCATAAACAGACAAAGTATGCACTGAGTCTCACAAGAGACCTTATCGCGCTCTACTACTACCTGAAAGGAGGTTGTAGTGAGGTGGGTGTCAGTCTCTTTTCAGAAGTAACAAGCGATAGGACGAGAGGAAATGGCCTCAAGTTGCGCCAGGGGAGGTTTAGATTGGACGTGAGGAAAAATTTCTTCACCCAGACTTGGCAGTGTTAGGTTAATGGTTGGACTTGGTGATCTTAAAGGTCTTTTCCAACCTAAACGACTCTTTGATTCAATGATTTTTTTCTCTGTTTCATGAATTAAAATGCGCAGTATGAACATAAAGTAAGCATTGCTTGTAAATATAAAAACCTGAAGCCACATCCATAATAAACTTCAAACGTGGAGAAAGTATCAATACTGTTATTTGTGTTCTATGTGATAACTGGCAAATCCATAATTGCAGAATTAAAAATAAATAGGTAAACAGGCCAGACAGTCTGAATACTGCAGTCTTAGAGATACAGTAGGTAGGAAGAGAAAAAAAAAAATCAGTCTTTGCAGATGCTTTTATGATTCTATGAGGCCATATTAAGTAAGCCTTGTTACTGCTCTCCATTGCTCTTCACTGGGACCATGCAACACAAAAGCAAACCTCAGTCAAAGGGTAAAAGTACTAAATAAATAAGTGCAGATTCACTTTTTCTGCTTCAGGACAGAGTTTGTAATAAATTGAATCAATAAGGTTTTTCATCGTTTTGGGAACAGTTGGCTGTAGGGTGTGCGAGAGCTCTGGTTTCTGTGTTAATTTAGTTGTCTTCAGAGATTAGAAAGACTGAAGGAATAACTCTTTTAAGATTACTGTGTCTACCCCATTTTGGCAAAGGCCACTAAGGTATGGTTTTTTTTTTTTAAATCTTAATAATTTTGTTTATGACAAATGATGCAGCAGAAAACATCTTTCTGCTACAGGTTTATCAGTTTATTAAGCAATTGAGTCTGATATTTCATTTTGTTCGTCTTTGCCTACCACGAGCAGGAGGCAAAACAGAGAATTTGTTTCTTTGGGGTACTCTGGGAACACCCTTACACATTAGCACAACCACCATAGATAAATCCAAAAGTAAGTCTGAGGCTCATCTAATTTTTCAAGGATAAATGAAAAATGTGTGAGTGTCATTTCTCATCGACAGTTATATTTGTTTCCTGCTGTTCTACCATAAGCTTTCTTTTATTATTTCTTCTCCTGTGAAAGCAAAATTGAATATGTCCAGAAAATAAACGCAATACAGCAGAAGAAAAACTCAAAAGGTTGTGAAGTGAAACAAAATCTGGAACACCGGTTGTTCAATTATGTAAAATTAACATAAACATGAATAACAGTTTACCTAACTATTTTTTATGCCACATTAGCTTTTCTGTAGGGAGGACAAAGTGTTCTCTGGTGCTTGAAAAGAAAATGTTTCAAAGGTACGTCTATGCATATTCCCTGTTAACCACTATTAAGGTCAGGTTTTTTATTTTTGCCAGGAATGAATGTGCAGTCAATATTTGTTTTATTTCTGAAACAGGCTGTCACAGTTATTAAGAAATGTGTCTTCCTCTTCCCATTCAAAGCCAAAATGTTCTCACTTTGCCATTGAAAATCTTGATTCAGCACAGAAACATAGTTAAATTAAAGCATAAGTGGTGTCCAACATACATCTAGAAGATCTACGCACATGCTTTATAATTATACAAGGAAAGGGAGAGGGTATTTTCATCTCAAATGTAAGACACTCTCAGGTGGCTTTTTTATTGTTGTTGCCATCCCAGTAGACATATATGATCTGAGTAGGTTTAATGTTAACAATACCTCTGAATCTCCCACTGTATGTACGCATTGAAATATTTTCCCTTTAGAGGAATCTGGCCCTTTACCAACCTCCCAATGGCCATGAAAATAAACTGCAGTGCAAGTTATGCTAAAAAAATCAAAGGGTAAGAGTAAAATTCATATCTGCAGAGTTCTTAGTGTTTGCGGCCATCTGGCGTTGCTCTCCCTTGGGAGAGTGACCTTCCTCTCTTCTCTCTCTGTATTTCGTTCACTTACCTCTTTGGTTGCCATGCTGGTATATGAATGCTGCCTTTTATTTTTTAACATTTTTTTTCTTTCTTTCTGTCTGTATGGAAGTGTATGCCTTCTTTTGAAATAGAAATTTCCATAACTGCAGCTCTACTAATAGAAATACAATACAGTCTCGCTTACTAAATGCTCAGTGTGGGCAAGTACCTTCAGCTCCAAAGGAGTGGCACGGGGGGAAGAAGGAAACAGAGGTGCCCTCAGAGGCATCTTTGAGCATCTTCATCCAACATGTTCCTGTGGGGTTGCCTGTGCCCAAACCCCAGGTCTTCATGGTCTGCAGAAATGGGTTCCCTTAAGCACAAAGGGCCCATAACATCTATATCCCACAGTCTGTCCATGGTTGAAGTGATGCTTTTTGTCATTTGAATAGTAAATATCTCCCCATTGGGCTTAATCTGAAACAACGCAAAAAGTTATACCCCCTTTTCCCCTTGGGTGAGGCAAAAAAACCCAGAGCTTCACCAGCGGAGGCTGAAGCGCAGGTGGCACTGACCCCAGCTGGAGAACCACAGATGTTACGTATGTAGTGCATATGTCTTTCCACCTCACTGAGCAATACATCAAAGCTGACTGACCTGCTCAAGTTACTCACAGAAAACTAAGCTATCTTGTCCCTTCCTAAATACACTGCGAATGGAAAAAGTCTATCTGACTGCCTTGTAAAGGTCACAGTAAGAAAAGGAAAGTTGGCTCCTTTTTTTCTGCTTTTATTATTTGACTTAACTGCTACATTTGTTCCAGTCCCTATTGTGGAGAACAAGCATTTGGTCAGTCATGAAGCATGGAGTTATCAGTCCCTGTATCAAGAAAATATTAGAAAAATGCTATTGTCAGCCCTAAGCATGAAGATTCAGATTGTGAAGCCAATGTGACTAAATGCAGCCTTGCAAGCAACAGGGCTATAAATGTCCTTCAGGAGGTATCTCACCATGGGTTTATGAGCTCACGCCTGTACAAATAGGCCTGGCGCCCTCTGCAAATACTTACCAACATCAGCAAATTAACAACTACTTGTTATTTCACGCTTCCAGAAAACAACTGTCCTCTCTGGCAACTCTAGAAATCCAGCACACCCCTTCTCAGGTGCTATAGCTCCATAAGCTGCCTTAACTTTTTCTGCTGCTTTCAGCTGACGTTAAGCAAGGTATGTCCTTGTCCTGTGTCACTGAGTGGAAGGGAGCAAGCTCCAGTGAAGTTATTCAATGCCTCTTGACACTGTCCTTTCACATTTTAAGTAGCTTACTGATATTCCTTTTGATGTTTCTTTAGAATAAATATATTTTTTGTCCCCATCCTTCTTTCAGAACCATCATCCATACGTACTTGGGATGGTGCAGGAACTGAATTGGTCAACAGACAAATAATAAACACAATAATACAATAAACATCCACAACAAACCAGGTGTCCAGGCAGTGAAAATCAGCATGGTTTCATTAATGTTAATGGGATTTCTTACTCCTGAGAACTTGTTTACCCCAATTGGAAGTTAAATCTTTGTCCAAATAACATAATAAATATAAATACGCTAAAACATTATACTCTAAAACTCTGCACACTAAAGCTCTACACATCCTCCATGTACAGGCCATGTACTGACAAGATTATACTAAGTGAAATCCTAATCCTACTCAAGTCAGCAGAGTAGTTTTCATTCTCTGTAATCATTATCTGCAATTCAGTTTTCTTCACTGATAATTATGCGGCCCTAGTATAATATAAAAACAAGACATTATAGGTGACACAAATGGGATCATGCACTACATAACTGAACATTTTGTATCATGAGTCAGTCTCAAGGTAAGTGTCTGGGAAACTTTTTCCTTAAAATTTAGGAGCATTGCAGGAAAACTGACCTAATGGAGTCATCAGAAAAGCTTTGGCCGGCTTTACAGGAGCTCAGTTTTGCCCCATTTAATTTAACTCAGTACTGCAGCTATAATAGGAAAAGGTTAAAGTATTCAGCTGAACTTCATTCTGATTTTAATTCATTAAAAGCTGAAATCCCCAAGCGAAACTCAGGACTTGCTGTGAAGGTAGGAAATAAAACCAGAACATGTTTTGATGCTGCAAAGCCAGCAGAGGTCCAAAGATGCTGTTCCAAAGGCAGCAACACCATCATGTGTCCTTGGTAGAAAGGTATAAAGAGATAAACTTTGTGTCTTCATGTTCTCATTTATTCTACTCTGTTGATCCTTTGTGTCCTCCTGAACTTGAGGAGAAAACGATTAAAGGAACTTTAAAAAGAGCGCTGTAACCGTGGAATTAATTTACTTGTGCTATGCTTCCAGGCATCTTCAGTGTGAGAAAATACGTGTCCAGAAGAAAAACCTGGTTTGATCTGAAATAGATACTCATATAGTTAATAACAATGTTTCTACATGTTTGGCCAGTCTGCTTTCTGAGCACTTGCTAAATCTTGACTAATTTACAGCAGTATATTCAGATCTGTCCATGCCTTTATATGTAAGTACATAAAAGAAATATATATACACACAAAAAAAAATCTATAACAAAACCTGTTGATTCGGATTTTGCTACGGTTAGAAGAACAAATGGGGAATGTATGAAAATGCAAATGTGGTTGTTAATGCTCATATACATCAATGCAGCATTTCAATGCTTTTCAGTCTATGGAAGACATTTATATGGACCTGTCATTAAGCATAGTCCTGTGGGTCATGGACTTGGCTACTTTGCTTTTCAAAAACATGCCAGCTAACTCAAGTTACCCAATTCTAGACTAGTAAGTTCCTGGAGACCCATGTATCCTTATATGTGAGTCAAAGCAAGCAGAGAGACTGCTGAGTCTGAGCGAAAAAGAAACAGGCTGTCCTATAACCTGCTATAATTTGATATAATTATAACTAATTATAATTGTAATTATAATTATGGTTTGATAGTGCAAAGTTGGAAGAGATGTTAGTCATTCCACTGAGGCTGGTGAAGTTAGTTAGGGGTTTTTATCAATCTAATGTATCTGAGCATGTTCAAGAATTAAAAGGAGAATTTTATAAAAATGTTTTCAGAAACATTGCTCCAAAAACTGGGGTAAAAAGTTTCTTCTAGGGGCCCAGAAGACTAAACATTTTTCTGTTGGATTCATCTCAATAGGTGTAGGCTTAGTAGTTCAGCTTGCAAAGCTGAATAATCATCTCCCTTCGACGTGATATACCATAGAAAGAGAGAAAAACAGAGAGGTAAATGGTATAACTCATATCCTCCCTGAACAAGTTCTAAGGAAAAAATTCCATGGGCACAGAACAATTACATGAATAAGACCCTGGTTATTACCACTGGAGTTCAGTTTTACATTTAATCAAAGTGCTAATTGAAATTACTTTGGTAGTGGCTGTGCAATCCTCATTAGAGGATACTCCACGTTACAAAGCTGCCACATATAATCTGGCACCAGTGACAAAATCTGTAAAACCAAGCTCCAACACACAGCTAATATGGAAAAAGAATTACCTCTGACCACAAGAGACAGAAGCTGGCTTATCAGTCAAGCAGTGCATGTAGTTTTGCCTCTGTGGATAAATTAATAGCCTCACATCATAAATTATTGTGCGTTTTTCATTTTTGATGGACGACATCGTAATATACTGGTTTAAATGGTATAATATGTTTATCAATACGCAGTACAGCATTTAAGTCCCCAGATTAAAAGCATTGACATAAATATTATATATTATGGAAGGCTAACTATATCATGGAGTCATACAAATATGTAAAAGTTAAACTATTTACAAAAGAAAAATGGAAAAACTGTCATTATTGTCAATACATATCATAGAACATAAGAATGGTTAAACATTAAACAATCGAGTGGTTAAACATTGGACCAGGCTGCCCAGGGAAGTGGTTGAGTCACCATCCCTGAAAGTATTTAAAAGACATGTAGATGAGGCGCTTAGGGACATGGTTTAGTGGGCATGGGGGTGTTGGGTTGACGGTTGGACTCGATGATCTTAGAGGTCTTTTCCAACCTCAATGATTCTATGATTCTATGATTCTAATACATGCATATACATCTCCTCTGTCAATATCTAGAGGTCAAATCCTGGAAGTGCTCCCAAGATGGATCCTTCGAGGATTTGTAGAAGCATGCTGAAGCAAAATACAAGCCAAAATATATTTTGTGCGAAAGAAAAAAGGAAAACAACTAAGATCATTATTCAAGCTGAACCCCTTCATGGTTTAGATCTTGAATACTGGCAAAGCACCATTTCTGCAGGAGTCCTCTTCCTGCATAGTCTGACAAGTCGTATTTTGTGGCTGGCTGGAAACCATTCTGGGTTTTGACTAAAAGACTACAATGTGCAAAGCAGTAGAGAACTCATCCCAAGACTTCTGAGTTATTTCTGTTCTGCTAGAAGCTGACATTACACTGACAACCATCTCATACTTACTTTACACTTGCAGGTTTTCACAGTTTCTCATCTTAGGGACACAGTCCAGAGGAATGCTTTTTTTTTTTCCCTAGTTTATGTACTTTGTTGATTTGTGAAAGCATATCTTAGGATGTTTGATATCTTTTGGCTTTGTATTACAGGCACAGTTTTTCTACTAGTATCAGCTTCTCTAAAGCCTGAAAGATTGACTTTTTTTTTCCTCACTTCTTAACTTAATGTAGGTTGCCTTTCTGCTACTCACTTAGATTGCATTTCTGCCACGTTGGCTAGAAGGGAATAAGAAGGAAAGGAAAGAAAGCAGAAAGAAACCCCAAAACTGCTACTGTTTCTCATTCGAGGTACTTCTATGTTGCAAAGAAAATAATTCCCATAACTCCCATTATGGCAATACCTGAAATCTGAGGCTCATCTAAGCTCCACTGAATGAGAATTAAGGATAAAGATTTTCCTTTTAATACAATTTACAATTGAGACATAGGCTGAAATTATATGAACCGAATTGATTTGGACTTCCTATGATGCATGAGCCTTGATTCATCATGTAACACGAAAAAAATTCATTCAGCTATACTTCTTTGTTTTACCCTTTAGTCAGCAAAGAACTGCATGCTTCAAATTGCAGAATCATATCTTTTTTCCTTATTTTAAGGTCAACAGAAATATGCTGCAGCCTACGACTGTTTAGTAGAGGATATTACATTAAATGAATGACACAAGTACACAGGCAGAGTGAGAAAAAGGCGAATCAAAGCATTTAATCTACAACCTGTCACCTTTTACAAATTGTCTTGAAAAAATGCTAATCACACTGGCTTGTAATTCTCTTGTCTCTCAGTTTCTGCCCCATTAAACAGCATTATGTCCCTTAAAGACTTTTCCAGTTTCTCATACTTTTCATTCCCTCCCCCGCCTTTGCCTGTTATAATATCACTCTTCTTGCTCCATCATTCTCCCTGACAGACTCCTCTCCCTTTAGCTTTGGCAGAACACTGCTTTTTATTGTCTTTCCCATGATCTGTTTTGGTGCTCGGAGTGTCAGCTTGTTTCTGAAAAGACATATCTGCTTGAAAGTGAGGATGTGTGCTCACTGAATTCCTAATGTAAATGATTTAAACTCCATTTATGTAGGAATTGGGAGCCAGATCTTTCCTCTCCCTTTTTTCCTTTAATATGCATGACGAAACACTGGTGCCTAACTCCCAGAGTACTAAGCCAGAGGACACAGTACCTAAAACTTGATGCCCAACTCTCAGCTCCTGTCTGTGGGCTGAGACCTACATTTGGGCACTACCGTGCTTTGGAAACCATCCAAGTAGGGCACGAATTGATGGGCACCATCTTTGCCACCTTTCCAGCGGGGAGGGGGGACTCTCCCGGCAAGCTGCGTAACAGATGGAGGAACAACGCGCCGTGTTTAGTGGACCAGACCTAACGGATGCTGCCGCTGTCTTGGGAATACGACTGTCAAGGCACACAATAAGGGCACACGTATCCACTTCCATAGCAATCGCAGAGGTTGACAAAGTAAGGTGATGTGGAGGCGGGGGGAAGGAAATGACATAAGGGGAGATTTTTTTGGGGGGCAGGGACCTCTGACAACTGATTCAATATGCAAACCTACTGTAAGGAAATGCAGTCCTTCGCTCCACTTCTAACAGACTTACATTGCTTTTGAAGTAGAGAGGGACAGGTTCATACAAGAGCAAAAGAAAAATAAGATGTTAGGAAGAGACTATTCCTATTAAACCATGGATTGGATCCTGCAGAGCATGCTTAGTATCAAAACATTTATTTCTCTGATAAGTCTGAAAATATACAACACAAAAAGTAGTTGTCATTTACCTCTAAATGTGGCAAAACATTTTAAATAAAGGGCAAAATCCTGTCTGCTCTTTTTATAGCATTAGAAAAAACCAGTGTGAACAGATAAAATGTTCAGGCACCAGATGAGAGCAGACAGAACCAATAAAATCAGAAATAAAGATGGTGTTTTATTGTGCTCTGGTGGACGGGTGAATTATACCTCTGAAACGTATTTCACCAACTTACTGTGTACAGGTTTGATGGTAAGTAACCCCTTCTGTAATTGCTGCCTAGAGTTTGCCGAATAATGCAAGATAGTGTAGCAGTAATAATAACCTGTGTAAAACTCTTCCAATATCCATATAAAGACCAAGATCGAGGTCTCTAATAGTGCTGTAATGACTGTACAAAGAATTACAGCACATTAACGATGATCCTCGGACACAGAGCATACCATCAATAAAAGAAGCCACATGCCAGCCTTTTCTGAGCGCAGACAAATGCGTGACAGAGGAAAAGGTCAAGAGCATTATGTAAAGTAAGAGATTTTCTGGGCATAAGATCATTAGATCATTTAGACTCACCACCTGTATAACACATGGTAAATAACCTCACCACGTGGCCCTGGAATTCATCCAAGCATCTTGTGTTAAGTATATGCATAACAAACAAGCCACCAAGTCCTGATCTGAAGTCACTGAGAGGTAGAAAATCTGACAGTTCCTCGGTATGGTGTTTCAGTGATAAAATATGTGCATTGTTGCCTCATTCTGAACTAATTCAGAAATTTTTGGAGGTCCCTATGCCTGTCATTAGGTGGTTAAATACTTTAGGGAATATACCAGAACGACTTGACATGTTAAGACCTTATTAAAAAGGAAGCGCCATGGGAAATGTTAATTGTTAAAAAGAAGCACTAGGACTCACTTCAGAATTGATTTGTCCTTTGTGAGATCAATCTTCAAGTGGTGACACATCATCCCTGGAAAGACGTCCTGCCAAAAAAGAGAGAAAAAGAAGAAAAGGGATTTTTTGGTACGGGTACTTGAAGTGATATAAATATTTTAAGAAAAGCATGATCGTATATTCCTAAAGGGAGTAATAACAAGAGAGTAAGGAATGTTCTGGCTGAAAAAAAAGAAAAGATCCTGCATTACAGACCAGAGACTAACAGAATGGACTTAGCTACTAAGTTCAGCTGCAACTTCCAGCAGTTTAATTTGCTGAATAAAAGCTACTGTGTAGAAAGAAAGCAAAGTTACTGTGCACAAAAAAGCAGATGTTAGTCCAGAAAAAATAGCTGTCTTGCAAGATGAATATAGCCATGCTGAAATAGCCATGGATCATCTATTGTTTCTCTAACTGCAAGGATACTACCGGTTGGCAGTGAGTTGAGAATATGGCATGTGTTGAATCAAGGACCATACACGACCTCCTCTCCCAGAAAGACATTTCCCATGTCATTTGGGACATTTCCCAAAGCAGGCAGTCAAGACCTTTGAGGTTTCTACAGTCCTATAGTGGGCGCTTTTCTAGTCTCAGAACAAGGGGTTTCACAGACAGCTGATGGCTTCCACAATATAGAAAGAAATTATATTGCAAACTGTACTGTATGGCTGGTTAACTAGCTCCTGCAAGCAATTGCAGGCATAGGATATGCAGAACAAAGCTGACTGCAGAAATTGGAAGTGCAGATACTGCATTATGCACCAGAGAGGGACAGGATTTGTAAAGTCTTCTCTAAATATCTGGGAACAAATCCTGACCTTCACTGGATTTGACGACAAAACTAAATGCCACTTCATGAGCTTTTATTTCCCCTCCCCCCCCCCGGATTTTCTAAGCTTGTGCATTCAGACCTTCTAAAGCAGGGGCTGGTAACCTCCCAGAGAAGCAATAAGTTGTTTTGCCACTGGAAGAGGCAAGGGATCCCAGTTCCCACGAAGCTGCAAACCGCAGTGTGTTCCCCTATCCATAGTCTCCTCCAGCATCATCAGATGAAGGTGATCATCTCTCCATCCCTCCATCATACAGATTTCTCTATTTCAAAGGCCAAGACAAATTCTTTGTAATGGGGAAAATAATGTGAAATTATTTGTATAAGACACCAAATAACCTATAATCAAATATGTATTGAATTAAATGCATATTTACTTATAGAAACACACAAACCTGAAAATAATACCTTGAGAATTCAAAGAATGAAAATTAGGAAATAGCTTAGGAATTCAGTGAAAATTATGCATACACAAAGTGCAAACACACACACACATGAGTGATGCCACATCAAAATCTGTATCTTTTAGAAACCTAATTTCATAGTATTCCATCAGTCCTCTGGCCCTTCAGGGGCCAAAGGGTTCCTTCTCACAGAGCACGCAGAGAGCAAACGAGGCACAGAGGAGGAGAACGACCTGTGCATCGCTGCACCTTCTCCTTCCCAGCACAAATTCCCACGCGATGGGCTAAATGGACCCAGGGAGATTTGCAGGGAGAAAATGGGAATCACTAACAGCCTGACTGCCAGTAACAAATACCTTCATGATGGAAAATGTGCCTGGATCCCAACTTTTCACAGAGTATTGCTACCTCCTTGCTTGCAGCTAATGAGTTCTCCCCTGGCAAAAAGATCTCCCAGGGATATGGGATACAAAAGGGGGAACGTAGTAAGCTCTCAGCTCTGCCCACATTTGCCAGGTTTTCAGGTGTATTTTGCTCCCCTCTGCTTTTTTCTAATAGAGAGTAGCATACGGCCACTTGTTAAATCTCAACAGGATTTCCAGCAACTGTGGTGTTATTAGAGTCATTTAATAATGCTGATGGATGTCATGGGGGAAAGTGAGGTAGTTATGGTGTCTGTGTGCTTAATTTTCAGAGAACTAACGAATAGTCCCTGGAAAATGGTTTTCTGAAGTATTATTAAATAGACCGCCCCCCCAGTTGAAAAACATAATAACTAGATTCACTCCTGTGATATTTAGATACATTCAGAATGCAAAAAAGAGAAAAGTGTCACAAACAGAAAACCTGGGAGACTGGGATGTACTAGAACATACTTCTGAATCATAGATTATGCACGAGAGACAGTGGAATAAGACTGTCAGCCCCATTGTTACATCATAAATAACAAAATTAATGTTTTTCTTTCTATTAATTTGTGTAAAAAATATTTTTCCTGACAAAAAAAATAACTTCCAGTTTGGTTAATAATGACAGAAAAGAGAAACGTACAGATCACTGCTCTCCTCTCACTGCTGGGCTAGAGATATGTACAGAAAAGAAGTCTGAGGGAAAAAAAATCATCACATACACTTAAACTTTTAGCTTTTGTCCAGAAACATCCTACATGGTCACACCATTGAAATCCTGTCTTTAATGGCCTTTCATCAAGCCAAGAAGCTGTCAGGACACCTGGTTTTCCCCTTTCAGTGTAAACATTAAGTAGTCTTTTGACACAGTTTATATTTTGTTAAGGGAAAAAACCCCAAACCTAGCAATATAAACTGCACATACACATATATTTTGTAAATATATTCCAGATCAACATGGAAGAACAAAAATTTGGAAATATAAAATACCAAAAGAGAATTATTTGTAAAGACAGCTGTGCTACACTATGAAATTTTATAGCGTGAGGATGCCCTATCTACAAATGCCCTCATGTTGCTGAATGACAGATTTTCTGTGCGAACAGAAACGCAACCGAACACTCAGAAGTTGCTTTTATGATCACAGTAGGGTGTCCTCTCCACAGTAATGCATTTATTCATCACTTCAGCCACTTCTAGATTGTGACAATGAATTTTCATTTTTAGGAAGCACTTGCTTCCTAATGGAGGTTTTATTAAAAAGATTAATTTTGGGTCCTTTTAAAAAATATTTATATTATCACACAATAATTTATTATCATAGAAATTCCTTAATGATATCAAAAGACAAATAAAAGATTTACGAAGAATTAGAATGGTCAGCATAATCCAGTAATTGAGTTTCCAAGTCCTGCTTGACGTTTATGGCTGTTGACATTTTATCTACCTGATTTGATCTAGCATGAAATTTTGACTTCTCTACACCAGAAAAACAGCTTATAGATATATGTTTTACCCATGGCGCATGGGAAGTAGTTAAATTTTGATTGACAGTGAAGGGACCATTGATAACATCGATGCAATGTTACCTCTATGTCCACAAAACCAACACAATAGCCCTACACAATAAACCGTTATGGCATTGACAAAGGTTAGCCGTTGAATGCCCTCTGAAACTCTGAGCTGATAAGTGTGCACATCAGAAACCAAAGATCATTTTGCTGGTTCTGCAACACCGCCTGAACTTAAATTAGAGGTTATTATAATAGGAATGACTGGCATGTTTTCTTCTGCATGCAAGAGCGAAACTCAGATGTTAAGGCTCTGATGTGCAGACTGATAACTTGATTTGGTTGGGCAGTTCTTCTGTAACAGCACTGGATAAAAGGTGGTTTGTTTTTTTTTTGCCAAAGCACTATAATGTACTTTCATAACTTAGCAAAAAGTAAGGATGGCTTTACACACAAAAATTTCCAAAAGACCTATCTTATTATTGGGTAATAACATTAAGTAATTGCGTTAAGGCTACATAAATATGTTTATCCCCAACACAGATCTGAACCTTTATTCATCATTTGGGATCCTGCCACGGATTACTCACATTCTAAGAGCCAAGTCAACAGACGGCACACCAGTAACCCTTCAGAGACCTACCGGTTGTGGAAGGATGCACTCTACCTTGACAGGAGCTGACCCATTTGATATTGTCCAGGACTAGGGCTATACCAAACTATAAAAAGTGCATTAAATAGAGAACTTCCAGAAGAATAGTTTAACATCTATGAAAAGAGCCACCTCTTAACTCAGGGACTGTATTTTATTGCTGAAAAAAATGTAATTAATGCAATTAATTATTCATCACCCATGAACAATCTTTAGAGAGAGAGATTTAGGTAACTTATATTTCATTGCTTTTTTACTTTTTCACAATCAAAGAGTTAAGCAAGGCTTATTATAAATATGGTTAAGTTGCCAGATTTAAAAGAGAAATTGAGAAACGTTGATTTTTTTGCATGTGTTTGCTCATAGATTTCAGGTAGTATATCAGCAATAAGTTCAGTTCAGTGTTCTGCTCATTGATTCTTTTCAAATATCCCAACTGCTAAAAGTGTTGGCTGATGTTTATTATAGCAGTCAGAATGTCTCAGTCAATTTCTAAATCTGAGTCAAGGAATAAATATCCATATTCATCATTGTAAAAAAATGCTTGGGATCTCTTCTAAATGTCTGAGTACTGAAACTTAGAAACTCTTGCTAAATCTCCCATTCTTGCTGAATATACTGAAATGAGGAAAGCATGAACTTGTTTGTTTTCACAAATTATTGACAGATGCAAGGCTCTCCTTTTGCAGGACTCTGAAATAAAGTAGAAGTCAGGTTTGGTGGAAGATAGTTGATTTATAAAACAATATTTAACATTAAAGCAGAACATTAAACTCCTTGTGTTTGTTAAACTGTCAGACAAAAAAGATAACAAAGTTGACTGAGGTCTACTGAAACAGTAGATTTTGACCATTTTGAAACATCTTTGATTCTTATAAAGGAGGACAAATTTTGAAACTAGAACTTAGATGTTCTGAATCTAATATTCAGAACTTTTTCATATAAAAATATGTGTAAAAAATCAAAGATTCCTTGGTAATAAATTAAAGGATTTAGCATTTTTCATGAAGTCTCTTTTTAATATTTTTTAAAAATCCCAGCTCAACTGAAACAGTCATGAATACTATCAAGAAGAAATTTTTTTTTCCTGTGTCTATAAATAGCACTATATAATTCAATAATGATTAAGACAATTTCCATCAGTTTTGGAATATGGTCATTTTTTCCTCAAATATTAACATAAATACATTCAAAAATATTTAGCTGCATATATATATATGAACTGTTGTGCAACTCCTGCATTTAACAGCCAGACACAGCACATTTTGATGACTTTAAACCTCCATTTTAAGCCGGAAATCTCATTTGATATCTCTCCTATCTAACACAGTTGTATCCTAATGGTGTCAAAAGGTGAAACAAAACGTAGTCAAGTAAGAGAAAAAAGCAAACTAAAACATTCTTTGAAATATTCCTACAACATATGGGCATCGCCTTCAGCTACTTGATAATTTTCTTGTCATGGGACACATTATGGATGAGAAATTTATTTGGATCACGCCTTACTTTTGAGCTCAGTGAATGATTTGCAATTTAGAATAAAATTTCCCAAACTGGGAAGATTATTCAAGTGACCTGTGTTGGTAAGAGTATGGTTTAACTTCAACATCCAATTCCGCACCACGAACCAGTATGAAACATTAGACCAATTCCAAAACTGAAAATTTTCAGTAGCAGAAAAGGGTATTCTGTGCTATAAAAAAATTCTCTCTTGTCAAACTTGCTCCTGTTGAAAGGATGCCAGGGAAATTCAAGACGCTGTAGATAGAACGTGAACTGGAAGTCCCTCATTGTGGGTTTGATTTACCAGAGAAAAATAGTAGTGCGCATCAGGGTGTATATATACATCAGCCTACTGCATTTAACACATTTTTGCACTGAATAATTAAAAAACTAACCCCTTGTAAATGATGTAGTAGGAGTTTTATACTGAAGGAATAAAAAGAATATGTGTGCTTGTGCAATTTTACGTACTGTTATAACCCTTGCTTTCCTAGTAGCTGAATTCTAATGACGGTAAGTCAAACATAAATAATAAGAGCAATTTGGTTAAGATTTCTTATTTGCTTTCAAAAGTGGGCCTTCTAAGTGCAAAGTTGGTAGTAACTGGACTACTACTACTTGGTAGTAAACTGTAATTACTATGGCAAACTTTTCTAAACTTGGTGTCCCCAGTGTCCTCAGTACATCACTCAGAGGGATTTGGGTGAAAATATAGAAAACTTGCTTATGTGTGGCCTGATTGTACCCTGTCTGGTGCAGATACGAAGGGAGAACCTAGGAGGCAGGGACTCTCCAGCCCTGCTCCAGTGGCAGATCAGGCTCAAAGGGCTATAGTGCCCATGGGCTCTGAACCGGGCTGAATGATGGTCCCACACTAATGCTTTGGAAAGGTATTGCGACTCCTCGGGACAGGGCAAGGCACTACTAACTGTGCAGAAAGGACAGACTTTGTCAGTGCCGACATTGGCCTGGCCAGTGCCAAAAATAATTTTTCATGTATATTTTTAGTACCTGTCATTTGGAGATGTTAAACCTTGGCAGCTTGTTGTGATTAGACATATAAAGTCTCCCCTTCCCATCTCTTTTTACATCAGTGTAACTATACTGACTTTGTATATTATTGCTGAGTTATACAGGGAGAAGTGAGAAAAGAACCGTTCCCCGGGAGTAAAATTCCAATTTAAGTGTAGGCTTGTGTATAACCACTTATTCATATGAATTATATGAAAGTCATGGATACTCTGGGTGTAAATCCAGGTGGAACCACGCCACTAATCTATGAACGTGTCGCACTCCTAAGAGAAGAAAAAACAAACCTAGAGATCTGACAGCCTTATAAAAGGATTCCCATTGTGGCATAATCTTTTAGAAACAAAATAAATCATACCCCATCTTTTTGTAAATTGACCTGTAAGTTACTGGCAGCAAATCAATGGGATACAAATGAAAAATAATAATGCAATAACAATGCTGTGTATTATCTTGGACCCCAGACGAAAACTTGTAAAATGATCAATATGATAAAGATTCAGCGCTGTTACTCTTTTACAAAGAAATGACAAAATAACATACTGATTTCAAAAGGTGGCTGTAAAAAAACCCAAACCCATCTGCCACAAAATGAAAAGATAAACCTAAATATAAAACATTTCCTTGTTTGTTTGTCTGTTTCTTTTCCCCCAGACTTCCATTAATTTGAACTGGAATTAAAGAGAGCAATTTTTTTTGTTTGTTTGGAGAAAAAGCAAGCACGCTAAAGAATCATCCATTTTAGCATTAGCCCAAGAAGCTCAGTGGCTGAAAACTCACTTGCATACAATAGGAATATGAAAACTGGTGGTTTCCATGAAGTACTTACGCGCACGTATTTTGTTAGTGTTTAATTTTAACTGCTACCTCCACGTTTTCTTTGGAGCTGTTGAGCTTATTTGCGGCAGAGCATTTGTTAATTAAAACAACCTTTTCTTTCTTAATTAGAACAAAGATGGTGCTTTGAAAGAGGCTTGCCCTCCATCCTTAACAGCCTGTCTCATTTATAGAGCGGGCATGGTGAAGTAGGCAGAAAGCTACGGGTAGAAAAAGGACCACCTGGAACTGCGTGACGAGCTGCGTAGCTCTGCCTTCAGGACTACGGAGTGCCCTGTCAGGGACCTGGACAAATTCCGACAAACTTTCTGTGAATTGAGGAATGAAACTTATGAAGGCAGCGGTAGGATTACAGCAAAGCTTCGTTATTAAAAAAAATAAGACTGGCCATAAGCTTCACTGAATGAAATCTAGAATTAGTAAATTTGTTTTCTGTACGTGTTTTCCACAATTGTGGTACAAAATAGAAAATTAAAAGCAGGAAAAGGAAGTGGAAACTCCAGAGGAGAGAGAGAAGAGCAGCCGTGCAGCCTGGCTGCTGGTGGGGAAGCACGGAGATTGCCATCACCAGCACGTCCACCGCAGCATTCAGACATGGCTGTGAGTCCGTGTCTGCCTCGGTGGGCACCGAGGGAAAAAACACCGGAGGACGATGGGCACGCAGCACAGGGAGAGACAGTCATGTTTAGGAGGATTACCTGAATCTCTGAATTAATCCGTTTGATCATTCTGTGATACACATTTATGGACACCGAAGTAAAGGACATTCTGTTTGGAAGCTTCCAGAAGAGAAAATGTACAGTACAAACTGAATGACTGCATCCGTAGTTCAAAACAAACATATCCACATGCTGCTATTTCACACACATCATGTGTGACACCACACTGAAGTCCAAGAGGAAATAACTTTTAATGCCAGCTTCATGGCTGGTATGTGCACAAGCCAACAGAGTCAATACTAAGGCCAAGAACTACAAGGCACTGATTAAGCATTAATCGTTAATGTTATTTATTTATCCCTGTAGGTTTGCAAGGTGCTTTTCAGACAAGCAGAAAAGTAAAGGCTTCACATTGGTGATTTTAAAATTAAAATGAGTCCTAAAAGTCAGACCCAGAGAGGGAATGAAAACAGAATTGAAAGAGAAGTGGTAAACCTACGTGAGGGCACTCTTTACGCAAAACAGTCTTGCCATTCCAGGCTGCTTTCTTGCAAGTACAAGGTACAACTTGAGTTGTCTCACGCATTAGTCTTAGCATCTACCCACAGCCACCTTATTGTGCAAGATTTTTATAAATAAAAGCATGAAAAGATTGTGGCCACTTGTGCATTCCCAGAACTATGTAAAATAACTTCCACAATCAATGCAACATGGCACATAGCAGTTACCCTTCGATCTCACTTATATTTCCATTCTGGATTACTAAGTGCAGAGTGAAAATAAAATGTCTTCCTTGAAAGGCAGCCAAAAGCTCCAGTTTTCAAATTTCAGTTCATGTTCAGAGCTTTATCACAATTTCATATGAATAAGTTCTTAGCTTAGAAATTTCCACAATTGCTTAAAGGTGCATTTAAAGTCACTTATCTCCATATGGGTGCATTGCTGTAGGAACTTTAAGAGTTATTTCAATATTAATCCACAGTTCATGGTTATGAGTACAGCTCAGAGATCCTCTCGCAGCTCCAGCCCCAAAACAGGTGATGGGGTGACAGGTGGCCGTCCCCTGTTTCTCCCATTAAAATCGTGTGCATTTCATTTACAGTGACCTTGCAATAAAGGATGAAAATCTCACTAGCTATGAAGACTTTCAATTCCTGCAGCATATCAGCCAATGGAGATGTTGAAAATTATTGCTAGAAGACTGTATCTGTCAGGGTATGGTAGGATTCTCCCATCTTACTTCTGTTTTTTTAGAAAGTTGTGTTTGCATGGATTTTTTATTCTTTTTTATAGTGTCTGTCTCTCCCCTTTCAAATGGCATTTGTTGCAAATCAGAACCACCTCAAAATTGAAAAATCTCACTTTGGGGATATTTAAAAAAATCAATCAAAATTCTTCATGGGAATAAGATGAAGTTTTTCAGACAGCTGCAGTTACCACCTGTTTGCAACATTTAAGGAAAGAAACACACAGGCGTTTCTTCCAGATGTGCCAAACTGATTTTTGCATTTATTCAGTCCCTCTGTTCTCTCTTAGTATGCTGTCATGGTAATATCTGAAGGGATAAGTATGAGGAGAAGGAAATACCTTATTCTGAAATTACCTTTGCCTTCTATTCTATGCAGGCAGAAAAAAACCAAACCCACACCACTATCAGGAATACACTTTGAAGAGGAGTAGCAGTAGGTTGTTTCCATATTCTGCGGGGCACCAAGGCATTTAATAAAAGTAACCAAACGTCTATTTTGCCAACACATACATCTGCTGAAGGCTGTGCCAACCTCTACTGCTTCTCACTGCCCTTTTGCCGCAGATAAATCTGCCCACAGTTCCTCTGGATGGAGGTTTTGTTTGGAGGGGGAGTGGCTGAATAAGCCTTAATCTGTTTTAGGCGAAAGTCCATCACTGTAGCTTTGCTTGATGAAGGAAGGGAATTAATGTCTTACTCAAGTAGAAACTTCAGCCATGTGCACCGACAACGGCTGCAAATGTGGAAAAGGAACAAGAATCAGTGTCCATTTCCCTTTCTACTTGTGTAAATCCCTCCTGGCAGTGAGACAGATCCAGCATTGCTGGTTTTTGCCTGTGGACTTGAAATAGTGAAAGAAAAAGGACAGGTTGCAGGCTAGATAAGGAAAAATCTTCCAGTAGAAGGGACACAGTTGCAATTTTAAGAAGCCAGGAAAATGTATCATAAAAATATTCTTTTCTACAGTCAGGGCTAGTTATTACCTTGCTATGCTAAATCAGAGCTCTATATATATATATTCAAAGACCAAGAAACCAACTCTCTTCATCTGCCATAAAACTAAACAGTATGATGTTTTCTGTTTCCAAGTAAACTGCTAAATCACACAAAGTATTTCTTATTTCTTTTACTTTTTTGTTGGTTTTTTAGCTGCTGTACTCTTTTCTGCATGACTCATGTTCTGTAAGAACAGCCTAAGCTCTGTGAAACAGGCAGTGTCAAGCACTGCCCTAACTGAGAAGAAACACAATTAGTTTTGAGATCTTTCATAGGATGCATCATTATCAGCACCTAATTTCTACAGCTGAGGTATTCCTGACTATTTCAACAGGCTGGCATAATGCTTTAAGTCAAGTGGAACAGTTTCTTAATTTTGATTTTTTGTGCTCAGGTGTTAATATTAAAAGCCTACTTAGTCATAATGTGAAGCAAAACAGTGATAATTCAAACAAAACACCCAAAACCAAGGAAAGCTGGGGGTGGGGGGGCAGTGGGGAAGACATGTCAAAGCCAACTTGAAGTGAAAGATTTGGAAGTAGTCCTTAGCCACCTCAATTTTTGGAGACGTCTCAAGAATATAAGGGTAAAAATATCACATATGTAAACAAAAGAATGCTGTCTGCTCTAGTTAAGCAGTACGGAAGGAAACATTTCCTTGCTTCACAGTGTGCCTTCTTTTCCTCTTTGGATAACTACTGATACACTTTGGAGATCTGGAAGCACCACACAGTGATCTGCTAGGCCAAATCACTTTAAAAGTAGAACCTACTCTACTATCTATCCTAAAAATAAATGCAATGTTTTTACCTAATTGTTCATTCTTCTTTCGTGTAGGAAAAACAGGAATATTTTAACTGGATTTTCAGACCTCTATGTTTAGAAATAAGCATTTATATCTTGCATGTAGAACAGAAACAACTGATCTATTTCAGACATTATAGATGTAGAAGAGCTTGCAATGGCCACAGGTTATTTGGCACTGAAATCCAGTAATGACGGCATTAAGTTGTAGATCAGAGACATTTTCCAAAGGTGGTAGGAGAAGATTCTGCATTGCAAGAATTATTCATTGAGTCATCAGTAACACATTGGTCATTATGAATAAGATGTCTCATCACAGAATGTGTGATGGGTCTCCTATGGAGAACTGAGAACTTTAAGTTGAGCCGCAAAGTAGTCAAGTTCATATGCAACAATTCATCTGCCTCAAAATTCTGAGATTGTTGAGAAAAATGTTCACCTTTCTATTAAGACAATGGAAAGGGGAAGGACAAGGGAAGACATTTTCTGAAAACATTTTACATTTTGTCTTCAAGCCTACTTAAGCACCACTCCTGCGGCCTAGTGCTGGATAGATGGAACAAAAGTTTCAGACTATAAAAATTATAGTCTGAAATGAAGACCCAGAAAAAGAGCTAAAGACTGTGCCTCCTTTCATTTAATTTATTTCCAGAGTTATTACGAACGAAGACACTTAATTCCTAATGTAAACCTACAGGGAACATTGTTTATATTTAAGGAGACTTGAAGGCTAATGTAATGCAAACTGAGAATTTTGTCTTTTCGTTGTATGGGGTGAGAAGAAGAGCTGGATTAAATTGCTTTCTGTAGATATCAATGGATAGTTTAAAGAGGTGGTATAGCTGCAATTCCTTTGAATGAGTCAAGTATCGCATTTGTTCTCTTTAATGAAAGAAAGCCTACAGTGCACAATGAAAAATGGCAGAAATCTGGTCACACAATATTGTGTCTATGATATTTTGATTATGTTTGTTTGTTGCACCTAAAGTAGGTATTTCATTACGGTAGCCATGTATGAAGCAATAGCTAGAAAGAACTAGGCATATATATTCAATACTAGGGGACTTTGTTGCTTGAGGGCATTTTTATCCCACAAATAAGTGTTCATGGTCATAATAAAAAAGACTCTATACCTTCATAGTTATCACATTAGACATTTTCCATCCTTCTTAATAAAAAATTATTAATAAGAAAGAAACTGGCCTCTAAAACATTTGATCACTGCTTTCAGGAAAATGGTTCAAGGGGTGGTTCTCATTATTTTGTTAAACTTAGAAAAATACATTTTAATGAGGCTGTTTTAAGCTTTAGATCCCCTGTCCTTCTTCTAGTTGGCTTCTGCCGTTCCCTCTCATGAGATTTCTGTGCTGAGGTCACAGATGCCTTAGCAACGTTAAAATATATTATGTACATAGGCCTGAAACACATGCAGTCTGTACTTAGGATAAGT
>NW_008824233.1:990955-994924 GCF_000699105.1 Pygoscelis adeliae | reverse complement strand
GTAACAGCTTTTTTAATAATCTTTCCACAGGAAAATGAAATTAAAAACACCAATTGGGAAGAATTGCAGCTTCAAACAATTTGCTTCTAATCAAGGAGCTAGACATTGTTTGACTGGTGCTGGCACCTTGCCCTCTCCAGGGTAAGCCCTGGCAATTTAAAAAATAATGAATCCACTGTCATTTCACCAGACTTCATTAAACAACCTAGGGAAACACAGGTCCAGCTGGTAGCTGAACAGGACAGGATCGTGCCCTTACCATTAGCACAAGGAGGTAAATAACCCCCCAGGACAAGAAGAAAGCATTGACTTGTTGCACACAACTCTTGGCCATACCATTTTGCTTCAGACCAGTTTCCTCTGCCTGTCCCGTGGTGCCGTAACACCGACTCGTGGATCCAAAGCCCCAGAAAAACACGTCCCAATCCATGACCCTCTGGTACTGATGCTGCGCTACTCCACCTGGCCTCGCTGCCAACGGCTCCACCAGGATGCAACCCGGACGGCATCTTCAGCCTGAAGCACTTGCTCCTCCAGCTACTTCTAAGGCTGGAAGTTAGTTTTCCTTTTGATATTCCTAAAACATGGTCTTTCATAAACGTAAAGAGAGGAAAGGTTTGGTTTTAGGCTTGCACCCTCCACTTGCAGTTCTTGCTGTGCCCAGGTCTTGATAGAAATTATCTTTCCCTCTGCTCATTACGAAGCTTCCTGCCAGGATCATTTTCCATGCCATTCTCCTCTTTGTTTTTCCCTTTGCTGGCTCCAGCTTCTCTACCGCATTAGACAAAAGGTATTTATCCTCACTTTCAAGGTTCATTATAATTTACTCCCTACTTATTACCTCTCATTTACTATCCAGAGGTAGACTTTCTCCTCTGGTTAGTGCGCAGTGCCAGTTTCAAGCACCCGTGTCCTACGCTGTTACATGTGGCCGACCGTTTATTTCCTGTGGTTTGGTTCTCCTCTGTGTCTTTGGCAGAGGGGAACGGACAGATGGTAACGGGAACCAGTGCTGAGGCAGTAAACCCCTTGGAGTGGACACAATCTCTTGTCACAGGCCTGAGAAGTGATTTGCACAAAGTACCCACAGTCCTTCCAAGCTAACGCTGTACAAATAAATAACAGGGAAATAAAGGAGAATAATGGACACGCAATACGTAAACGTTTTCTTAATAGCATTATTCTACATAAAATGTTACCCCAGTGACATTATGCACTGACAAATAAGAGAAATAGGGATAACAGGGCTAAAAATGGAAGTAGGGGGAGTTGCAAAATGTCTCTAACCAAAAGGGGGACTGCATTCTCAAAGTACCTAACATCCATGGTATATTAAGCTATTAGTCTGTTTAAGGCAATCGTGGTCTGACTCACAGCTTCTTCAGCCAGCAGGAGTCCTTCTATGAATTTCAATGTGGCTTGGAAGAGGCCACGAGGACTTATGCATTCATTCGCTTTGAGGAGTTTTGAAAATGACATATTGCAAAGTAAAAGACAAACCAAGATGTTTTCTCCAAATGTTTGGCAGCCGTCAGTTTTATAGGAGTATGAGAGTAGAGCTCAAATTAACGCACTTGATATAGTGTATCAAGCTGAGGCTTTCCGAGCTACTAACAAAAAAGATGAATTCACAAACACCAGACACAGGTGACAAGATAAGAAGCCCAGCACATCATGTATAAGATATAAATGGATCCATCTGTCAGCAGTTACTTTATAAGTGAATCGCTCTCAATTATGTTAGAAGCAGCATTTAATGAAATATGATTTTAAAGTACTACATAAAGGAAGAAAATGTGTGAAGTAAATTCCTGATATAATGAAAATTGAAAAGAATGATAGGTTCTGCTATTATAATTGGCAAACAGAATGGAGGGTTTTGATAGAGGTGACAGTAGAAGAGCTTTTGGGGTATCATTTGGCTGGGATAGCAATCTTCTAATCATATGTTCAGCCTGACTTCAGAGGTCATTTTCAAGGTGCACTTTCAGATGAGAAATAGCGGTGGTATATGACAATTTCACTGATGGCTGTGAAGAAATGTTCATTACGTTGCCTTCTCGCCACATGAGAAAGGACCAGTCATGTATCAAATGGTGGAACAGGTGTCAATGAAAAACAGGAGTTTAGGTATTCTGAATTTAAATCCTTCATACAGTCCACATTCAGTCCTCTCTTTTATGACAGGAAGTCAATGAACCCTTATTAAGTGGCAGGCAAACATTCCTCCCCCTCCCCAATTTCTTCTGAGTTTTGGATATTTTTTTTTCCTTTTCCCTTCAGTATTTATTATCTCAGTCATCATGAGAGAACAGTTGGGAGAGCGAGCCACAGAAGGGAAGCTGTAGATATGCCTGGCTGTGAGAGCCGTACAGATCTCAAACAAGCAATGGCCACGGTATTGATGAGGAAAATCTAACATGTCTTTGAGAATGAACAAACAGTCTGAGATTGGCAATATTTAAATCACAGGTGTATCTGTACTGTATGATCTCATTACAGGTTGGAATTAAGGTTGCTTAGATGCCTCATCCATGACATTCCACATTATAACAGACATATTTGTAGGTATGTTTTAACTTACGTTATTTAGGAACTTCCTAGGATTATGTTTGGAGAATAATTCGAATGCTTACATAATGTATTCTACCTTGTATTAATGATACTATCCTCTCCAAATTAATTTCATCCTCATATAGTTTTGGTATGAGAGCTATGGATTGCATGGGTAGCCCCGCACCTGCCGAATACAGATCTGAGGGAGTGTGACATACTTTGTACTTTAAAGCTCTTCCCATAGCCTGGTTGGTGGAGGCACACCACATTTTTCTGAAAAGCAGGCACGGGTCTTCTAGCCTTGGAGACAGGATTGAATAATGCTGAATTTAAAGTTATTAGATATACCATTGCTTTCACAAGTACACCAATATGAATTAATTACTACATCTATTTGAGATAAGCTGAATTATGAGTAGTATTTCATTGACTGATTTATGTTGGAAATTCACATTTACAAATTATATTCACCAATAAACTAGGCTTAGGTATGACATAGAAGTTATTGCTGTTACTCGTGAAATGTTTTCTACTTTGCTTTTTGTTCTTGGGAATGCTGTACACCAAACGATATATTTCCCATATGAAATAGCTTTCCTGAAACATCTGCTGCCAGAAAGTTTGTCTGGAACTTGCAATGATGGATGAATTTTTGACAGGTAATTGCAATTCAGATCAGATGCAGACAGATTTAGTACCTAGAAGCTCCCAGTTTATTAAAATCACCATTGATTTATTTAAGCACCCCCCTCTCTTTTCACCACCATTCAGAAATTAATCACTTGGGTATGGTGTTCAGGGCTCATCCAGCTGCTCATAATATGAAATACATCAGTTTATCCTAACTTTATCTATCTCTCAGCACTTCTGAAGAACCTATCACCACAGTATCTAGTCACCACCAAAACTGACATGTACAATTAGTGTAAGCCTTTCATGAAAGCTGAAAGAAATGTTAGAATTCACATTAGTTACATGGTTTAAACTCTTCAGGCTTACTAAAGCAAATTAAGTGTCACCACTATCCATCACACCTATGAAAATGATGTTTATCTTTTTCTTAGACAGTAGCTGGGAGGGTTGAAAGGCACTATTGGTTTGGTCCCTGTCAGTACAGGGGTTTTTTTTTTGTAGCATGTAACAAATTCAGTACTGAACAGATGTGTGCCACTGATATACATATACATATATATATAAAATACACACACAGACAGAGCATATTAAGAAGATTTTTCTAGATCATCACTGAATTTGTGTAACTGATATGATGACGTTAACAATGGCAAAATGGAAGAAGGACTCCATCCAGTCCTGAGCAATACAGGACAATTTCGTAAACAACATTAACTAACATCTCAGTTAGATGAAATGAGGTGGTTTGTACTTGCTTTGGATTCCGAGACCACCATGCTG
>NW_008824233.1:975650-990930 GCF_000699105.1 Pygoscelis adeliae | reverse complement strand
CTACATTGGCTTAGCGGAGATTTTCAAACTTCATTAATATAATTTTCTTCTTAAAAAATTCCTATCTAACTTCTACCACTACAGTTCATTACAGTTTAGTTTTGCTGAAGTTGAGGTAAATGACATCTGCTGTTCTCTCCTTGTCCATAAATCCAGTCATTTTATCATAGAAGCACCCAGGTCAGGCAAGATTTACCCTTGCTACTCTTCCCATTCTCCTTCTCCTTCATGTGCTTAGAAGTGTGTTCCCAGGTGACTCCATGATTTTTGCAGGGACTGAAGTGAGGCTGACTGTAGCTTCCTGGATTTTGGCCTTTTTAGATGATGGGTGGCCTTTTCTGAAGATGATGGACAGTTTGTTGGCCATCTGACCTTTTGCTGCTTGTTTTACATCTTTAGTAGTTGATCTACCCAGTCACTTTCAAAGTAACTCCACCTCCTTCATATCAATTCCACGTGGAGCCAAACTAGAATGAGTGCTAGCTATTTTATTTGAGGACCAAGATACCACCTCAGTGCTCTCAGAAGATACAGCGCACAAAGGGAGCACCCATGGGGCCCAGGTGTCTCTATTCCATAGAGATACACACCGCTGGTTCAGACTGTGCCAGCTTTAGACAAAGAAAAGATGCATTAATCTCCTTAGATTCTAGACAGAAAGGACAGATCACACCCAGATATTAGATTTGGTTAAATTCATATTGATTTGAATAATGATATTGGTATACAGTGCTTCCACCAGTTCACAGTGAAGTAAGCAGAGGTTCACTGCAGACATTTCACTCAGTTCTGGCTGTTTTCAGACAGACTATCATCAAGCCTTTTGGAAAGTTGGACGTTAATTTTCTTTGCAACTCACATCTGTTCTGATAAGGGATTAGTTATGCATGGATAGTAGCCATATGACCTTCAGCTATGTTACTTATACTTTTCCCAGACTAAACAGAGCTCGGCAAGTATGGGACATACTTGGAAAAGAGCCACAGAAAGTTGAGGAAGCTGAGGTAAAATGAGCATGGCAAATTCAGACAGTTAAAGCATTTCTATTTGATTTATTCCAGAATTGGCATTACAGTTATTCCAGAATAGCCACTGAAGTGACTCAAAGAGAAGAATGGTGGAAGGTAACAGATTATATCCTCCCTTGAATATAATATTGTCACAGATGGAGTGAGACTGCACTTCACTCGTAAGAGAGAAGGAACAATACTTTATTGATAGAAAACAGTGAGTTAAAGTGTGAGTTAACAAAGTTCAATGGTAAATGTGACAGTGGTTTAACAAGATTCGATGGTAAGGTACACTTGATTATTTACTGCACAGAGTCAGACAAAACTGTCAGGGAGACCCTCCCGTTGAGTCATGAGATTCAGAAAGCACCCCCTTGCTTTCTAAACTTCTCAGAGAGGAGTCCAGGTGCAGCTGGATCCAATCCTAGTCCCAGACTTGGTCAACGGTTTATGTCTAAAGGGTTATATATGCGCAATCAATACTTTATATCACTTAGCTAAGATTTCAAAGTTTAGCATGCTATTAGTCACTTACCGAGGATCTGCTGCGGCAAGGAATCTCTCAACCTTGAGGAGTAACCTTGACAGGCATCCCTACTCAAGGAGAGATCCTGGCATGCAGCCCGCTGCCATGCAGGAGAGCTCAACGGGCCCTGGGCCGTCCATTATTTATAGAGCAAGATGATTGACTTATAGTCATATTTGCATATCAGCAAGTCGTTTGACTCACTGCTCCAGGCAGCCCTTGGCTACTGTGTCGCCATCCATTCCCAAAGTCCTGCATAACCTGGATGCAGCCACAACGACCCCCACTGGTGGTCATCGCTTACGCAGGGCAGGGGGAGCACACCGCCACAAATATGTATGCCAGTACCTGGTCAGAGATTCCAATAGTCTCCCTCCAGCTGTAGGCGCAAGCAGATGTCAAAGGACAAGTAAGAACAGAGCAAGTGCATGGTACCCCCCTGAGTACTATTCCACCTGCCAATTACTTCCAGCTCAGAGGGATTTTCTCAGCCAGATGTAATTTCGGGCATTTACTGTCAAAGGTAAGTACGGTTTGGCTCATCTGGATGTAAGTGCCTGCTCCAATTTGTCATTTAAAGTCTATTTTGGATGCTGGTCTTGCCCTAAAACGTTGAATGTTTCTTTTATTATTCCATATGCCAGTAACTGCACTTCAAGAAGAAACCTAAAGGCATGTCTACTTTTGTACAGATACCATAATCTCTTGCTGAAAACAATAATAAGGCTTGTTTTAATAATGACTCTTAAACTGGTTTAGCTGTTTTGCTGAAGGGAATGACCACTGCATGTATGTTCTTCTTGTACATGCAACAATAAATTATAAAAACGTTAATGCCTGTAGTTTATATCGTACTCTTACAAGAACAGCTATTCTTGCATTAAAAAAAAAGGCATTTATTAAGAGATTTAGGGTGAGTTTGTACTTCTTCAGTAGTACAAACTTCAGTACTTCAGTACTTCAGTAACTTAGCCAGGTTTTTAGTGCTCATACATAGTATACTATTTCTTCAGTCGACTATGAAGAATGCCCACCTTATGGATAGAAGTGAGCTTAGGCATTCCTCTTCAATCTTACAGGGGTATGTCACCTTTTTTCTCTACCAGTGGTGACGACATCTGTGGGTCTTTATATATTTCTCACACAAAGAAGACCCATACCGTTCCTCCCACCTAGGGTGCTGTTACTTGTTTCATGTGATGTCTTTCTTGTTCTATCCACATCCCTCTTGATGACCAATGCTGTCTCATTAAATGTATTTAACTGGCAGAGATTACTCCATCTAACCATCCATAGACCTTCATTAGCTAATTATTACTCTCATAGGTGTTCTTCTGTACCTACATTTTCATGCTTTCTTAGCTCCTTTCCAGTCTACTCAACGTTAAGCCCACAGGTTCAGTGTTTGGTAGTTTTTAGTGTTAAATCTTAAGTGGTAAGAGACGTAGAATAGTCAGAAGTCTAGAAAAGGTGAGTTATGAGGAATACTTGAAAGAAATAAAGTTATTTAAGCCAGATTAGATAATAGTGAGAAAGGGATATGACAGCATGTTCCCTGACATGAAAACCCATGAAAGGTAGCTCTAAAAAAGAAAAAGGAAAAGTTATTCTTCATGCCCATGGTGAACAGGAAGAAACGTTGGAAGAGTGTAAATCCCAGTGAAGGAGATTGATGTTAGACATTTCAAACAATCCCAGAGGAATAACGTGGACTGTTATTAACTAAACAAGAGACCAAGTTATGTTTTCAGGTCTGGTACAGAATAAAGCAGCTGTGATTCCAATGTTTCAGATTAGCTGCTGTTTAGCGGTCAGATGCATCTGACTGAAATGAAGTTTTGGTGGAGCATGGCCAAAGGGAGAAATCTCTGTCATTGCTGGAAAAAGTGTTTTATCCTTCTCCACCTAAACCTTTCCAGGTGACTGACCCTGTGGTAAGCGCAGAGGTGCACAAACCTGTACAAAACCTGTATTTGCCTCCCGATGGAGTGCACCCCTGCGTGGTTATTGCTACTTCAGTCACTGCTAGAGCAAAAGGTGGCTAGAAAATATACCTCTGCACGCCGTTCCTGTGTCTGAGTACTCAGTTTGACTATTCGAGCGCTGTGGTTTGTGATTTCTTGTACCTGACCCACCTGTCTGTGCCATTACAGGAGAGGGAAATATAGTTTTGTAAGCTCTGATTCATCTCAAGTTACTGGAAGAAGAGAGTAAGGAGTAATGTTTTTACCAATATTCATTCACCCCTTAATTACACAGGCTGCTGCAAAGAAATTACTCTTCTGCCAGGATTTTCCAGTTATGAATGTTCATCAATCTTTTAATGATTTTAAATATAATATGTGAATTCTCCCTCTCCTGCTTATAAATAGTGGTTTAAATTTTTAGTAATCTAACATTTTAAAGAAAAAAAGGCCCACAGTGTTTCTGACAAAGCTGATTATAGAACACCAGAAAAAGGAAACACCTCTATTAAAAAAAGTGCTTTAGAGGGAGTGAAGATTTATAGAGGTGTTCTGCTGATTCATGAAGACTAGATATGGAAATTAATTTCTGGAAGCCACTCAGTGATGAAATATGTATCATATAATGCATTTGTCTGTAAGACAAATATGTACGTTGGCTGATTAAAGAAGATATATGAACTTCTGAAAAAAAAGGAAAGGAAATTATTCTCAGGAACAAAACAGCTAATTATAAACCCAACAGGAAATGAAATGTGTATATTGAATAACTACATAAATTTTCCTAAACATGAAACCTTCAATATTAATTTCTAACGTACTTCATATGCAAGTTCAATATCTAATGACACATATATACTACTGAATATCTGAAATGTACCACTCTGCTGGTTCTAGCTTGTTTTCAGACAGATGGCGTTGGGCATGTTGACCCACTGCCCAAAAGAATCAAAAGGAGGGGACATGGGTTGAAGAGCAGGAGAAACTCCCTTTGCTGCAAAACACCCTCGAACGTGGCAAAGGGCTGGCTGCTTCCCCACGTGCAAAAAGGATTGTTTCAGGGCATCAGGATACAACTATATTCCGGAGCCAGACTACGGCAATAACTAAACCATGGCAATCAACTCCCTAATTAGAAAGGGAATAAAATAAAACTCAGCTGGGCCAGCCTCTACTGCACAGCATCAGCCATTGTGGCAGGGATGTATCACAAGTTTGACCGTGGTTAATCCAATATTAAAAATAAATCTTGATTTCATTGTCTACCCTAAATGCTGTTTTTAATATGAGATAAAATATAAAGGCAGTGAAAGGCCTATGAAGAGTTAAAAAAGCACAATTGGAAGTGAATCGAAGTCCATAAGCCAAGTGATGAAAAGCTACATTTTTATTGTACATTTAAAGTTTTTATGCAGAAAACGTGTGGCTCCTTGCATAGCAGGCACAGAAAGGTGGTGGTGGGTTTGGGGTTTTTTTTTTAGTTAACATAAGAATATGTCAATCTAAGGAACAGTTTTTTGAGAAAAAGCAGTTCAACTTCAAACATTCAACAAGTGATAAATGAGGCTTTTCAAAAATAGAAGTGCCTACATGTGTTGATGAGACAATATGTGAATGCTGATGAATAAATATAATCTGCCTGAGAAGGCTAAATTTCAGCTTGTCCTCACATGTAAGTTATTTGCATTTCTACAATGTGTTGACTTTACATGCCTTATGGACAAGAAAATGGAAATGTTAAAAAACAGCTTTTCCCTATTTATGTTTAAAAAAATTACTCAGTTGTTCTGTCAGGTTCAGAGACTTGAAGCAATTGATGCCGTTTGAATAAAAAGATCAGGGTCCAAACCATCGAGCTTAGAATCTAAAATTTCTCTAGTCCTTTTGCAAAAATAAGAACAAATTGTGTAGTAGGTTCAGGGACACACCACTGAGAGACGAGGGCTTTGAAAACTGTAGGTTTTCCTGAGACATGATGGTTCCAAACACATTCTCATAAGTTTCAGCTTTGTTAAAAGAAAAGATAGTAGGTCTATATATGCCTTTTAATTCAAGCAGGAAGATTGTGTGACAGCTCAGAATTGACAGTTTTTCAGATTGTTTTTCCTTTTTTTTTGTTCTACTGGGTTCAATAGAATGCGTGATGTTCAAAGGATTTTTTGCTTTTCATATTTCTTTTCTCAATTTTCTCTTCTATCTCATAAGAGGGGGGAGGGAGAAAGAGAGAGAGAGCATGCGCGTTTATTGTTTTATGGGAAAAAAAGAAAGAAAAACAAACAGAAAATTTCTAAAGGTGGTTATAAATTTCTGTGAAGTAGAAGCAACTATGAGTATTTAAAGTTTCTAATTTTAACAACTCCTATTTAAAATGTATATATTGTTTCCTTTGCACATCCATACCTTTTTTACCATGTTAGGATGGGATATAAAACCACGTAGTGCTAGCCAAAACTATAGAACTGCAAAGCAGCTGCATTACACCTTTATTTTAAAGTGAAGAAATATGACATATTTGCAGTATATAATCCCTTTTCTTTTCAGGAAAATTCCCAGTGACAGAGCTGGTAGAAAAGCATGTGTCGACAAGACCTCATCCTGCCTGGAAACCCCTGCAGCCTCGTCACAGAGGTTTCTGAAGCTATGTCCTCATTCAGCTCCTTACCCTACTCTGGGAGAACACAGCAGCAGCCAGGGAAAACAGAAGCTTAAACCCTACAGGTCCACATGAGAAAAAAAATAATCTGGGCTTCAGGTGGTCTCTGTAAACATCACAAGAGCTGCCCTCCTGCCAGTCAGGAGATGGGGCAAGGAAGGAGCAACCTTCCTTGAAACCAACCAGGAAAACTGCAGCAGATAATAAAAGGAAAAGGAAATTGATTTTTTAGTCTGGTGCTTCTCAGTCTTTGTATTCACCCTAGCCTTCCCAACACCTAAGTGCTCACTGGCACCTCATCTTTAGTTATCAACTTTATCAACTCTCATGATTTTCTGCTGTGGTTCTTGCACATGAAACAGCTGGGCACATCTGCATCCAACTACACCTCTGTTTATGGGGACCTGGTCCCCATCAGTGAGAGCCCGCCCACACATCCCACAAGTGTCCCAGGTCCCAGGTCCAGCACTCATCCCAGTCTAGGAGCCAGAAATCACACCGCAGTCCTGGAGAAGCCAAGAAGAATAATTTTCAGCAAACCTGTAACACATTCACATGAAAATATTTTAAGATAGTTAGATGATGCGTATGCTCTAAGATAAGATGCTTGTGATGCTCTAAGACAAGATGCTTGTGTTTCTCATTTTGTTGTCTCTACTGTTTTTTTCTCACGTTATACTCAAAGCATAGTCTGGGGTGGACACCATCCTGTTGATCCAGATATATACAATGCCAAGGAGAAGGACAACCTCATTTGTTATGTAGATCAGTGGATACGAATAACAAGGAGGTAACAGATTACATTCTTTTGTTATTCTTCTCCTATTAGATTGCAGTGAATAATAGGTCTTTAGGTATTAGCTTAGAGCCACCCAGGAAATTCCCTGAGGACTAACCTTCTGATGAGGCAGAGCAAGCTGTTAAGTCTCCATTTCTCTCAAGAGCTGCATGCAAATCCATACTATGAATATCCATGGTTATGTTACTTTCAGCATAAGAAGACATGAATTGAAGTTACATATTATTTCTGATCTGCTGACATCACATTCTCCCCGCTTTGCTTGCTTACTTTTGCTCTTCAGATTAGTGGTCTTTGTCCGACCTCTCCCTCAACCCTGTGCAGAGGCCACCCTTTTTGTCTGGACTGCCCTTTGTAGCTGGAGATTACTTCCCCGCAATTTGATCCACCATGTCCATTTTGTAAAGTTCACATTCAACAAACCTGTTTTCTTTTAAAATCATGACAGATTGTTCTCCTGCACAGTTGTTTACTCATGACTTCATTCATGTCTTGAACTCTTCTCTCTCTGGCTCTCAGGTAGTGAGTGATCCGTAGGATCAAATCCACTTAGGCACAGTTTAAAGCAACAGTTACTCCACCACTGCTAAAGTCGAGGAGAGGAGAGGAGAGGAGAGGAGAGGAGAGGAGAGAAGAGAAGAGAAGAGAAGAGAAGAGAAGAGAAGAGAAGAGAAGAGAAGAGAAGAGAAAAAAACCAACCTGTTACATGACTACTCCTACGTCAATCTGATAAGCAAGGTCAGAAGCATAGGGCTCACAACAGGAATTTCTCTCATATTGGGAATTTGCTGGTCAACTGTAATTAGTTTCTAGCTCCTTACATACTTTTTAGTAGTGAGGACAAAGAGTCTGGGCTTTTCTAATTGCACAAAACAGTGTTTGTTATACAAAATATTTTAGGTCCTTTATTTCATAAATTTTTACTATCTTAGCTGATCTACTCCAAGTACATTGTGTCTTTTCAATATGCCTTGTTGACACCCTCTGGCTAATATGACAATTCATCATCAGCAATTCCCTATGTCACAGTTACGGTCTCAGTTCAATAAAACATTTAAGACGTGCCAGAATCCTAAAGAAGCCTGGAATAAGAGTTAATATGATGTGCAAATACAGATTTAAATTTAAGTGGCATGCTTTCTTTTTTGCCACTACGGGCTCTTGAATCCTACAACGCTACTGGAATCATTAACAAACATTACCCAGGATGTACACGTTTGCTCAGTAATTGCACCCTCATTTCTATTTCTTATTCTTTAGCCTTCCAGTATTTGGATTGAAATATTCACCCTAATTATTATCCTTCTGTACAGGAATCGCATCAGATAAAGAAATTGTTTTAACACCATGAAACATTAAAACAGAGCAAAAGATCTGAGCCCAGGGCAGAGGTACAGAGAAAACTGTGCATGTTAGGGTGTTTTGGTTTCTCTACTCTGTTAAGCAATAAACATACTTTTAATAGCTTGAGGGAAGGAGATTTTGATGCCATAACAAACATAAATCAAAGTTGAATTCATCATTTGTATTATTCTCTTTGCAAAGATAATAAAAAGAATTAAAATAATGAAATACCAAGTTATAAGGCACTGAGAGAATGCAGTAGGTTTATATGTAATTCCAAATATTCCTTGTAATCAGAGTATAACGAATAGTCGATTAAAACTGATACCTACTTACCCATGCAATTCAGAAAAAAAAACCACCAAACCTTTTGCCATTTATACTGGAACTAACCATAAGAAGCAATCTAGCGTATAGGTGAAAGATTAGCTACAACCCTTTTTTACTTTTCTTCAAAAACTGACAACGTACGGAATATAGCTTTAAAAATTAATGTGACCGATCCTATTTCAGTGTTCTCTCACTAAACTGTACAGTAATATAATAAAAAGGTCATGTACCTTTGATAAAACATGGCATGCTTTGTGATTATTTTTATATATAATGTCAGAATTATTTGGAGAATGATTTAAAAGCTCTAGGCTGAAAATAAATCCATCTGATGTCATTCTTTCAGAAGCTGTCCTTTCCTCTGCTATTGTTAATGCTGTTCTTTTGAGCAGAATACTTCACACAGTTCTGATGGCTATCCAAAAAGGACTAGAAAATGGAGGTTTAGTAGCCAAGCAAAAAATGTTTGACCATACCGAACAAGAATAGCCAAAGGTATTAAATGTTAAAACCCTCCCCCCTGTATAAATAAGAAAACTAATGAACTTCAGATAACCTCTAAAATCGTAATAGATGCAAAGGAATTCAGAGGCTGTTAATCACAGGCAGCTAAAATCCATCACCTCGTACATTTCCCTGGTTACATTTGGGTAAAAAAACCACAGGACATTTCCTCCACTGAGAGTTTATGGAAAAATAGCTAAAGCATATTAATTCTCTTCCTAGGAGCAAACCTTACTTTGGCCAGGGAATAAGGTACTCAGTCTGTCTTCTGTGTCTCCCACTACTGCAGCAAGCAGAACAACTTTTGTACGGTGAAACTTCTCGAGGACCTGCTGTCCGTCTGTGCATCTCCACACTTGGCAATATGGAGAAAGATTAGTTCCTTATCCCTGTTGTTTTAAGTTAAAAAAAGGCCTAAGGTCTCTGGAACTGTGTGAATAGCGCAGACCAGTTAATCAACCTTTTATTCTTTATAGTTCAAGGCCTTCAACTAAAACGGTTTGTTCTCTAAAAATACATCTATATTTAATATGAAGTGATGAGATTTTGTTGATGAAAACACAAACAGAAAAAAGAATTGCTTTTCAATGAAATCCTCAGAGATAGAATTAAAGCCAATAAAAATAATAACTTTTGTCATTTTCACAGGAAATCAGCTTTCATATTCCATAAGAAACTTTGCTAAAGCTTTTAAGAAGCTGTGAAACCGAGGCTCAAAATTCTGCAAAGGTTTTTGGTGATACCTGCCTTCAAGGTAGAGGTGTTTCTATGGTCAGTGAGAACTGGCTGCGAAGAAGAGACAGCAGGGGGTAAAGTATAAAAGTGCAAACTTTGATGTATTAATGTAAGAACTTTGGAATGTTTCAGGGTGAAATTCCTGAACCTTCTGCCTTGCAACAAGTATTTAAATAATTGATACTGCATTGCACTTGGAGAGCAATGGACTTGCAGTCCAGAGCGCACCGGTATGGCACAAACCAGAGCATCACATTCTTTCACATAATTAATTAACTAAAGACTTCCAGAATCTGAAGTTTGCTTGCTTGCTTGCTTGCTTCGTATTCTCTAAAGGTTGCTGAACTCTCGTATCAGTTGGTTATGAGGTATGTCTTTACTACCTCACCAATGGACTTTGCCATTAAGTCCTAAATGAGAAAGATTTAAGCATAGATTTAAGATGAATGGTTTGTATGACAAGGAAGAAAACTTAACCAAAGATTGCAAATAACATTTTTATATCTCTAATTCTATTTTAAATATCGCTTCCCTTACAATTCTTACTCAACTGTGAAGTGCTTTTTTCCAAGTAGAAATAGATAATTTAACAAGTATTCTTACCGAGAAGATGATTTGATGTCTGTTGAGAATTCTGGGCTATAATATTGCAGATCTGATTTATAGAAAATATGTTATCTAATAAAAACTCATTTCAAAAGTGACAGGATTGGAAGGGAGGAGGATGGGTCATTTCTCGTAAGGAACTGATGCATTACTGATTCTAACGATGTTAAAAAAAATCAATAGTTTTCTTATTTTTGCCTTCATCCTAGGCTGATAGATTAATATCACTGTCTTTGTTCCACCTGTGCTTTCACTTCACAACTAATACTGAAAGACACCCTGTTTCCCTTTTAATTTGTTCCCACTTATGTGCTACCACCCAGCGGAGATCAATACAGGGGTAACAATAGTGCCTACCTACTTCTGTACCTACTGTTCAGAGTCAGTGAAGAGACAGGTTGAATGCACACCTAGACACTCATGAAGACAGTTCAATACACCTGTCATTCAAGCAATTGATAAAGGACTGGATAATTTGCTACTCGTACAGAGCTCTTTGGTTGCTCAGATGCCTAAAGCAAGACAAGACGTTAGGAGCCGGGCCAACTCTACTTCAGCAGAGGTAATATGGGAGTGTAACAGAGGTTCAGTATCACGACTTTTGGGTTGAAATATGAAATGGACTGTAGATTGCCACAATGTGAATACTAATCCAGGGTAAGGTGAAAAAATACTCTTATTTCTGCATTTCCTCAGTGCTGGGTCTCATTTTACATATGACAATAACAAATACCTGCCCAGTTGTCAGTAACCCGCAGTCTATGAACCAGATCCTGCCAAGCATTCCCCACTGCTGTAGCCAAAAGCCCTTTAAAAACTTAAACTAGAAAGTACCAGCAACTGTGGCAAAATTAAATTACTCTACCACAAAGTATACATTTGTGTCTTTAACAAAGGTCTGACTTTCTCCAGCATTTTAATCCACCTGTGGGGATGGAGGTGTTTTAAAGACTCTATACACGGAAGCTGGGAGGGTATTGCCTACGTTTCACAAGCCAGCAACTATGGGAATTAGTAAAGCAAGCAACCATGAAATGGTATTTGTAGTAAGAACAAATAGAACTAAAAAAGTTAATATGGTTTTATGTAAGATTTAATAAAAAAAACAACAACAAAACCAGGTAAATTTACTGTAATCGGATAGGTTAGAAATATTAGAAAAATTACATAAAAGGCTACTAGAATATATGATGTCATTTTAGGTCCCTTCCCCAGCTCATGCCTTGTCCTTTAAAATACAGCAGCATCTTAGATTTGGAAGGTCAGGATTAAAAAAAGATACATTTGCACCATCTCCTGTTTCTTCTGCCATCTCATTGTTTTCTGTTTTCTTTGCAGTGACCTCATGAGAGTTCATTAGCCTGAAAACTGAATTCAAACTTCATAATCGGGATTACAATGGGAAAGAATTACGGGGTAACCTCAGCAGAAGCTGCCTGGGTTTTCTTCTTTGCAGTGACACCAAACACAGAATGAATTTTTGGACTCAGGGAAAATTAGAAAGAAAAGAACACAAGATCATGACTGGAAAATGAGCACTTGAAAAAATTGGACTTTTGTCTTCCACAAAAAAAAAAATCCAAATGATAGAAACAGAAAGCTATAAAGTTTCTCTGAAAAAGAGAAACTATACCTGAAGAAGAAGAGCTGGATCTGAAAGAGGACCATGCGTTTCCTGGGCCTACTTAAAGAAGAAAGGAATGAAGCCGAGAACTTGGGCTGATTCCAAGTGGAGTACAAGTAAATGGTTGAGGGCAAATGGTCAAACACTACTTGAGATGGAGGAAAGCTGCATACTTTTTCCCTTTAATAAAGATCCTCTAAGTCTAGAGATTAATTTTTCCTTCTCACTATAAACTTGTTCACCAGGCAAGTATTTCTCCTCTAATAAAAATTAATACGTGCTAAATCTCCGGTGAGTGCAGTTAAACATCATACATTACAATTAATGCACCTCTCCCACTCAATAATGTAACAGAAACCAAACTTCAACATTTTATATTAATGCAATTTAAATAAGCAATCAACAGCATATGGTAATGCTAAATCGAGGAGATGAGTCACCATACAAAAATGATTTTTTTTTTCACACATCTTTAGTGATAGAATTATGAGAATAACTTAACCATCAAGTTTAAACAAAGTCCAAATACATTTGAGATGGACAGCTGAACAAGATAAGGCCAGCAGGTGATTCAGAGGACCGTGTATGGGGAAATACTCCAAAACAGGGATACTGTCAAAGAACTGACTGTAAAGGGACTGGATCATCCCTTCATATACAGGTCTGTTGCACAGACATACCGTTCGCAGAAGTTTGTGGAGACACTGCAGGTTACAGCTACAGAAACGTTTTTGGCACAGCCCCAAATGTTTCCTGTTCCAATTAAGTATGACAAACCATCAAAGAAGATCGGCAGCAAGTTGCTTGCCTAAGCAGGGGGTCGGGATAGGACCAAGACGTGACTTTTTCCCCTTATGTTTCTTTTCACTTTGAGAATTGCTGCGGCTTCCAAAATTATCACAGTACAAAAGATCCTAATGGGCAAAATGTCTGGAGCTCGTGAATTACAGAGAATTACATTGACTTTCGCAGTCGTCACAGATGATGATCAGATTGAGGTGGGGGGAAGCTGAAAGGAAACTCCTTGTTGCTATCAACCTATCAAAGCAGCGAAGATGACAGCACCAGTAGGAGAAAAATATTAAAATGTTGCTGAATTTTGACACTAAAATTTGATATAAAAAAATCCAACAACAAACCCCACCCAAACCCAACAAATAACAGGAAACTATTTTACCTGTTTTCCAGGTTTTGGTGCCCTTGGAGCAGACTCCTGGTTTGGTCTTCTCCTATTTGTGCACCTGTGTTTGTGCACCAGTGACTCCCAGGTATTGTCCATTGCTTACGGGACCAGGTTTGGTCCATTGCTCCCCTCTTCTCACCAGGACTGTCCCTGTCCAAGCTGTCGGTCCCTCACTGCACCCAACTGGCTGTTAGGTCAATATAATATGCCTGAGCATCTGTCCCTTATACCCTTGAATTTTTATATCAACTTGAAATAAAAAAGATTTCAACACAAATATTATGCAACAGTTGGAAGTAAATAAGTCATAGGATACCCTTAACGAAAGCAATCAGCAGTAAGTCAGAGAGCTCAGTAGACATTCGTATGATATGTATGCCAGAGAAAGATTTTCATATAGGGGAAACTGAAAAAAGAAAAAAACTATTCGTCATCATTAGTAAGTATTTTTACAGTAGTTTGAGGAGAGGGGGAAGCAAAAAGTCCCAATAGAAAGCTGTTAATGAAGGATAAGAACTATCAGCTCCAGACCTACCGAAAGATTTGAGATGAAGCAAGTATTGTTTGCTTCCCTTTCTTACATCATTACCAGGGCCATATGTTTTGCATTTTTTTCTCTCCTGTCATGGTATGGTATGTTATCATAACCAGGCTTTGATAAAACAAAGAGCGCATAATGAACAAGTATTCTACAGTCCTTATTTCTTCGGATTTTGTATCATTTAGGTTTTGAAGAATATTCACATATTGCTTCCATGTATCTTCTTTTATCCTGACAACTCTTGATTAGAGACAATTCAAATTTCTCTGGGTTGGCCAACAAAGTACTCTCCCTGATCATTTAATATAGATTCTGTTACTGAATAACAGCGTAAATATGGTAGGTAATTTATGAGAGTCTCCAGTATGTTATTCTTCACCTTTTTTTCCTAGATTTTTAAATAAAGTGCTAGCTATAACATCAAAACTTTTGACAAATGACCAGAATATAACCAAGTTCTACTAAAAGCAAGCTAGAAACCTTACTGCTATGAGGACTCAACAGCTGCTCCTCGGTATTGAGCCGGGGGGACCAGAGCATGGGGCAAACCATACATCTTTGGGCTTCACAGCTACCTGAGTCAACTTGCTGGGGAGAGGGAAAAGAAAACCAAGGCACCTCCTATGCTGGTCCTGCAGGCACAGGAAGCAGACCAGAGTCCCTGTATTGATAATTTCCATCAACTTTCTCCTGAAGAAGTAAATACTGGGGGTCTGAAGGTCTTGACGTGAAGTCTAGTAGATGAGAACAAAGGCCTTTCACTTGTCCTTGTAATTTTTAAATTGCAGTTCCTCTTCATCTTGTGTGATAACTGTTATGCATCCTGGATAGACTAAACCAGTCACTTCAAAGTACCTACACATTGAATAATGTGACCTGAGCACGGGTAGTGCTGCTGCTTCCCCCGTCCCCCTTCCAAAATGTTCAGATCTCCAAAAGCTCAAATGATATTTTAAAAAAAAGCTAAATCCTGATCTAGTTATAATCTGTATAATCCCACAGAAATACTCCCAAAGCTTTTATAACAATGCCTGAATTCAAGGTGGAAAGACTTAAGCAAAACCCACTGTCTTCAGATGCTAAAACCTACATTATTTGATAAATAGGGATTTAGTTCCAATTAACAGGTTCAGAAGCAGGATGATTCAAGAAGAGAAAGCTCAGTAATCAGCACTAATTATACTAATGCTGCTAGTGTAATTAATCAGTCTTGCAACCTGGAAAATTGAGATAAAGAGCTATAAGATCTAGAGATTAAAAATTACTACGTAGAAACTGTGGTTCGTCATTATCCAAAATAACACATTAACACCAATTGCTGTCGGGGTTGGTTTGTCTTCTGTCCCCATTCGCCTGGCTGCCAGAGGGAGAAAGCTGCTCTGCTCCTCCACGCTCCTTGGCCCGTGTCTGAGAGAGTGGCCGTGGGAGGCTCTCCAGCACCAGCCCCGGCAGGGGTTGCCC
>NW_008824233.1:968992-975482 GCF_000699105.1 Pygoscelis adeliae | reverse complement strand
AGACATGGACCTGTTGGAGCAGGTCCAGAGGAGGGCCACGAAGATGACCAGGGGGACGGAACACCTCTCCTGTGAAGACAGGCTGAGAGAGTTGGGGTTGTTCAGCCTGGAGAAGAGAAGGCTCCGGGGAGACCTTACTGCAGCCTTTCAGTTCTTAAAGGGGGTCTGTAAGAAAGATGGGGGCAAACTTTTTAGCAGGGCCTTTTGCAACAGGACAAGGGGGAATGGTTTGAAACTAAAAGAAGGGAGATTGAGACTAGATACACAGAAGAAATTTTGTACAATGAGTGTGGTGAAGCACTGGCCCAGGTTGCCCAGAGAGGTGGTGGGTGCCCCATCCCTGGAAACATTCCAGGTCAGGTTGGACGGGGCTCTGAGCAACCTGATCTAGTTGAAGATGTCCCTGCCCACGGCAGGGGGGTTGGACTAGATGACCTTTAGAGGTCCCTTCCAACCCAAACTATTCTATGATTCATCTTGAAGCCACCAAGCAGGCTCTTAGCCACACAATGAGTCTTGTCTCTCCATGTCTCCCTTTTTTTTTTCTTTTAAGAAATGTGCCCGTCTATTGTCTATTTTATACTGTTCTCTCTCCAGCTGCAAGGGATATCATGCTCCAGGAAAGTTCAGATTACCCCCAAAAGATATTTCCATTCCCTAGTTTCTCACTTCAGATCACTACAAGATGTCCTAGCAGAAAAAGTGGGAAGACTGAGAAAGCAGAAAGTCCCACATCAGTCCATAACACATCACAGGAATATTAAAGTATCCCAGACACTTAAAATGTCTGCAGTGACCTAAAAGGACAAATGATATTAACGCAGTATAGGCATTCATACCCGTATCTATGCACTCAAAGAACTCATGTGACAGACTGTTGTTGTTTATGAAGCTATTTTTCAAGAGCACATAAAGTTCTCTCGCACTATATAAACTATATAAATAATTTTACAGTGACATGAAAACTATAAATCATAATGACAGAAATTCATGGATGTATCTTTGTCTAATGTGCTGTCCTTGAGTCCTTCTGCTTATAGAGCAAATACTCTCAAATAATCTGTGATTTTACATATTAGCTGTAAAGTGATGTTTGGCATAATGGATGAGTAAATAAAAACTGTTCATCTCAATTGTGTTTCAACATTAGTTTTATGTTGTCCTGGCCCCGTAAGTTTAAGGAGTATCCTTAGCACTAGTTCAAAGTAGTTTTTGTGATTTAATTTTATATTTATGTCTTTACTCAGCTGCAAGAGATTTTTCCAATAAATAAAGAGAGTGGCTATGAATCTTACATTACAGCTATAAATTCTTGCAGCAGGCTACATTTTTAGTGATGCAAAGGCTGGCGCTCATGGGCTCTTTCACGATAAATATATCAATGTCCGTCTGAACCCCCTGGTGGAAATATGGCTTCAATTTTTTTCTTAAAAACATGGATCAATCATTGTTGCCCTTGCCTATTCTTTTCTGTCAAATGCTTCAAATGTGTTGGAGTATCTGTAAAAAGTTTGAGAAGCACTGTGGCTACATGTCTTACAATCCTATTGTATAACATTTAACTTCAGCGCAGCTCTTGCTCGCTTTCTTTGAGATATACATGGAGCTGATCTGCACTTAAAGATCAATGTGATTAATGATAATCCAACAAATTCAACAGACTTTATAAAGTAATGTAAGGGTCTTTCTCGCCCGCAGAATATCCTATGGATCAGGATCTAACAGCTCCCTATGCCATTGGGCTCTAGGTTATATATTCCATATCCCTGGAAGAAAGCACTGAATGTCCTACCAGTAGATACAGGGGAAAGAAGAGCTATAGGTTTACATGCTAAATTAGCTTATTTTTCCATTTGAATTGATGGTAATTTTGTGCTTGGGACTACAGTGTCATTAAGAACATTTTGCAAAATAATTTCAGAAACTTTCTGTTTTACTGCACTGGCTAGAAACATTTTTTCTGTGCTTAGTGAATTTATTCAGTCTTTTGTTAGATGAGTAACTCTGCCTTACTAAAAAAAAAAGGCAATTCCAGACCAAGGAGACTTGGAAAGCCAGTAAGAATTAAACACTTAATTCTTTAATGTTGTATTTGGGTGAAGGAGAGCCAACATCTTTTCTGATGTCATATTCCTAAGTTAATCAGAGTTAATCAACCCTTGCAGGTGGACTACAGCATCTTTTAAAATTCAAGAAGTTTGTGCCTCACTGAAAGGAAATTGCGAAGGAGAGAAAGACAGGAGGAGTGAGCTTCCCCTCGTGTGAAGTTTGCTACTTTAGCTTTTTTGTCAGTGACACACTCACGTCTACCTGAAAGGTAACGTGTGGAAATGGCTTTGATCCTTTTCTCTCTAATGATCTGTTCAGTTAGCAAGCTTGTCATGAAAATGTGACACTACTGTCTTGTTCATGCTCACCTTATGGAAGAAGTATTCTTTGAATGAAAGCATCAAAGGTGTTCCTTAATCTACTTTATGGGAAAGTCTCTGTTTTATGGCCATGTACACTAAAAAATTGCAATATTTCTATAGTATTGCATAGCTGAAGCCAGCACAATATAACCCATCAGTGATTGCCTGGACAGCCTCAAAGATCCCAGAAATTGACAAAACCTTTTTGCAAAGCAATATTATCAATATTTGCTTTGACAAGTAAACGCCGCCTTTTTCTCAAGAGAAAGCCAGACTTTTTTATTAACAACATTTCTTTGGACTCTTAAAAAAAAAAAACAAACCACAACACTGTGAGTAGGAACCGAGCACCTATGTGGCAACATGATCAAAAAAGCTGGTCTGCACTGCAAATGAAGCAACTTCCAAATGAGAACCCACACGAGGTGTGAACCACGTCACGTGGAGCCTGGGTAGATAAATGTGCTGCCTGGCACAGGAGAAACGCACCCTCCGGGAGCGAGGTCCACACGCCCACGTGTGCCAGGACCATGAGAGCTGATGGCCTCACGCGCATTCTGCCTACCAGCCGTCGGATGAGGCAGCTATTGCAACAGACTGTACAGCCACATCGGAGACAAGTCGTTCAGAGGTAATGGTGACGAGTTACGGACTCTGTCCTTGAATAATTCTACTGAAATCAGTGGATTTCCATCTCAATATAAGGGTGCGTATGAGTGTGCATATGCATCAGAGCTACCTGAAATTATGCTCACATACACAATCCTTCTCGATCACGTCACGTGGAGTTTCATCAAAAGAAGCCTGTATGAGACTCGAGCTAATAAATAGCACGGCTTACAAAGAGAGGACACACTGCTTCCTACAAATAAGTAATTATTATGGTTTCTTAAGTGAGTGGTCTATGATACACTACAGTGAAGCAATTCATGTAAGGAAGATTATAATCCTCAAAAGTATTTTGTTTAAGCAGCCTTGTGATGCACAGAGACACAGGGGAAAAAAAGCCCTGATGGAAAGCACTACCAGGGCTGCTGGCAGGGCTGTACCACACTTGAGTCCAAAGGAGTAGGGGCTGGGGCAGTGCTGGGCAGTGATTTCCGCTGGGAACCAGGGCTAATGCTTTCTCCAATATTCGGCAGGAGAAGCTGACACAGAGCCAGGTGCCTGGCTCAGCAGGAGAGCCCCATCAGACCCTGCAGAAATGTCCCTTTCCCATTTGTTCCCAAGCCACAGGCTCCAGCCACAGTCAAGGATCTGCATCTAGCAATGCAAAAGTAATTGTGACTATTCTTTGGCAACACAGCACAGTACAAGAGCAGTCACTCCCCTTACTGCGAGGGGGCTCATTCTGGTTTCTAATGGTGTGCCCCTTGTGTGTCCTTGTCCCTGCAGCAAAAGCGAGTATTTCAGGCACCCTCATCACTCCTCCTGGCTCAGCAGCAGAGGGATCCACTAATGTAAAATATCATAAAATGTCAGCAGCAAGTTGCAGAAGGGAAATACAAGCTCCACAGCACCTGGAACTTCTGCAGGTTTTCAACATGCCAGCAGAGGTGAAGCTCTGGAAAGGAAAGAGAAGACTTTTGGTAGCTTGCCTGGTCTGAGCCAGCCTTGTACAGCCCAAGCTGTCTCAATTCATGCTGCAGTGACAGATGCTAACATCTATCACAGGCGCTTGGCATTTTTTAATGTCAAAACGTGCCACAGGTGGCTGCGATCACCGGCTACTGGGACAGCAAGAGCCCCGTCTGCAGCCTCTCATGGCCCTCCGTCCCCGGCCGTCAGCCATGCTGGCTCAGGGCGCAGCAGGGCTCCCCGGCAGCTCCGCGTGTGATGGGGCAGGCGCCCGTGCGACGATGGGGCAGCTCGTGCCGCTTGTGAGCAGCTGGGACAGCCGTACTCAGGGACATTCGGCTGGGCAGACAAACTGCACCTTTGTACCCGGTGAGGCGGCTGTTGCTGGTGGGATGCTTGCCGCAACAAAACCAGAGTAAGATGAGGAGGAAGAAATCACAAGGGTTTTAGTGCACTTTTACTATGGTTTTGTTTTACTCAGCATCAGTCTCAAAATGCTAATATTGCATTGGTTAAGCATAGCATAACTTGAAAAATATAACGTAAGCATAGAAGTACTCAGAATTCCAGTTCCAGGCTGTTCATGGGCTAACCAGAAATATTCCTAAAACTATTCAGATTAGCAAAAAAGCATACTAAAAATCATCATCTGTGTGGGGGCATTTTATGAATGACAAAAAAATAAATTACTGGCATGAACTTCTTGCTGTGAACTGCTTGCTTGCTTCTAGCTGCTAACTAGCAGATGTTCACATCTGAACCTGCTGCTTTTCCCATATTGCCCTTACCCAGTGAGCTAATAATATAAATGAACAACCACAATATGGTAATCTATAGCTGAAATATTGGTTAATTAGTGGCTACCCTAAATATTATGTGGCAATGAGTATAGCCGGAGAAGTAAGATAGCTTTGGAAGTCCAGACAGGTATGTCTTATTCTGTGCAAAAGAGAAAATGAATAGTCAATAACTAAAATTTAAAATATGATAAGTTTTCAGTTTGTCTGTGCTTTTGATTTTGACAATACAAAGAATGGGAGATAATATTCTATTAATCCACATCATACATCCATTCGTTTAGGCAGAATGTTCTCATATGGAGCCCCAAAATCACTACCCAGCCCATTTCCAGGGACAGGATGCCCCAACTGCAGGAGAGCAGGATTACACAAAAGACATCCTCAGAACTGTTTTTGAAAATAAACCTGACTTTGAATGCTGAAGAAAGGAGAGGTAGTAATTGAATGTCTATTTGAAAATGCTCTCAGAGAACAAATGCAGATATGCCAGTGGCATATGACGTTAATGCATAAATATAAACGCCAGTACGTAGATATAAAGAAAATTACTGTTGATATCTGTTGACTGAGTAAAGCTCATTTCAGCACCAAAACATCTCAAGTCAAAGGATCAAACCATAAACAGAAATTTATTATACATGTAATGCTTAAATAACTTACATTCCCTCCGGAAATAAAATGGCTTTTGTGGATGGTCACTTTGCACAGATTTTCCAAGTGTCTTTTGCAGCATCTAAGACAGTTTGAAAGCTTGCAACACTTGTTCTTATAAACAGGTCAACCCCCCCCCCAGCAACAAACATCCACCCTCCAACATAAAAACTGATTTGTTACCAGACAAAATTTACATACATCTTAAGAGCAAGCAGTTTAGTGATATACACACAAATAAAAAGTTTTAATTAGAAGAAAGATGTCATGAATAACATAACGACTAATTACATTACTAAAACTATAAGAAATTAAAAAAAGATGACAGTTTATGTGCTTATTGACTTAAAATCTGTCCTCAGACCTATAAGGAGCACAGCTGCTGTAAGGGTCCAATGAGGGCAGACTTTAGATCACATAAATTTAGATTTTTTTCCTCTTAGCAACTTAATAATCATGAAATTATATAACAAATCTGTAAACCAATTACCAAATGTCAGAAGGTGCCCTGATTAAAATACACACATCCCCTGGAACGTGCCATATTCACAAATTAGCCATGTGTTATTTATAGCTCCTCAAGGCACGATAATGAAGAAAGTGGTAATGAAATCTGAAAGCCTGAATATCCCCCTTATGTTTGAAAGCAAATCCCATGAGACCCATCTGTAGTCCAAACTGGGGGGTGGGGGGGAAGTCCTTTCTAAAACAAACAAAAACCCTACAAACAACCTCCGGCGTTTCATTTTTAAAATCATTTAAGCTGCAAACTAAAATCCTATCATCCTCTTTGCTCCAACACATTCATTTTATCAAAATGATTCTTTGAAATTCCTTCTTAATTTTCATTTTCCAACACCACAAAGTGCAACCCAAATGCTTAAAAAAACCAGACTCCTCTTTACGGGAACAATTTGCACTTGCAAAACCAAAGTTACATGGTATGCCTCATTCTCGCAGCGCGCGGCTCAGCTTCCTTCCCTGCCCAGCCTCTCTGGCTGCTCTGCTGCCCCTGGCCCTTCGCGGGAAGATGAAGGACACCTTTACACC
>NW_008824233.1:957136-968949 GCF_000699105.1 Pygoscelis adeliae | reverse complement strand
GTGATATTATTCAGAGGTTGAACTCAAAACTCTGATCACTTCAACCCTCCTCCGAGGCACCGAAATCCCACCGGCATGCAGCTCTCTTTCCATCGCCGTAGGTGGTGGCTGGGAGGGTCTTATTGACCCCAGCTCAGGTCCTTAATAAGACATATTTACACCTACCCTGCAAGACCCTTGCTTCCTTCTTCAGGGAGATACACCTGATTCAATGTACCATTTTCAACCTCCGTATGTTAACATTTGTAAGGCCTTCGCTATGTTACCTCTGCCGCCCTCACTTCCCACTCTCCCCAACACTGACTTTTGACTTTGTATTTTTATTCCATATTTTCCCTGTTCATTATTGATCAGAACTGTTATTCTGCTTCTCGTGTAAGTTTTTCTTCTTAAAAATCATGTGTTAATATTCTTTTATCTTCTTTACTTATGGTCATATATACATGTACTATATCATATGCAGAAAAGCCTTTTTGAAACATATGGTAATTACCGCACTGAAATATTTTACACTCATCCAATTTGATGCAGTCAACCTGTAGCATTGTAAGACGCGACTAATTCATCATGTTGTAACATGAGTGCATAAGCACAAAACAAGGATAAATGAAGGAGACTGCCTCTTTTTTTGGCACATGAACCAATCCCCAGGAACGCATGGTGGCTTTGCCTTTTTTTCGTGATGGATGCAAACACCGCAGAACTGCCAAAAACATTTGAAGGTACATCAGAATATCTAAATATGTTTCTAACGCTTTATTGATACAATAATCAGTATCACTACCTCTCAACCCCCCAACTCAGTAACGTCCTCCTCCTACCCCAGGCCTTTCCCCAAGAGCCTCCCCCCATCCATCCCCCCATCTATATTCTAACAACAAAATGAACAGCAACAGAGCCTCCCCCACGAAACTTGGCGAGAACACGTTGCCTTCTGCTTTTCTTGTCTCTATCCTCCTTCTCCCTGTGACGGGCTTTTTCCCTCTTTCTTTTAATCTGCCTCTCTCCCCCCCTTGCATTCATTAGCAATTTTCTTGTGTTGTTAGAGAACTTATTTCAGGCAGTTGAAAAGCTCTTGGAGGCATCTGAAGGGGTGAAAAATCATACTAGAAGCCAGGAGTTGCATCTTTATATTACTTTTGCAGACCTGACTGTTAGCCAGAGGGTTAGCAGATGGGCATGTGTTGCCAGAACACGTTTTGAATTTAAACAAAATTACATTGGCTCTTGCTGGGCTGTTGCAGTAGCACAGTGACCTCAGGAGCCATTTCTACCTGTGCACTGTGTCCAAAGGTGAAATGTGTTAAGGTTTAATTTACTTGATTTAAAACTTCTCTGTATGTGAGAGATGTGGATAATAGAAACAAGTCTAAAAAAAAATTAAAATAGTTCTCTTCTTCCTTAACCTCCTTTTCTGCAATTCTTTTCACCTGTTCTTTATTATTCTGGCTTTTGAAGAGCTCCAAGATACATGTTTTTGAAGTATTTCTAATTAACACAAGCCTCTGACCTTTGCTTTTGAAGACAAATGTGTAGCTGTAAATGGCAAAATAACAAAAAGCAACGCCCCCAAAATTTCTGTTCCAGTTTGCTTCGACCAGAAGTACAAAGCAGGAGACTTCCATGGGAAAAAGTCTCCAGAATACGGCAGCCTGCAAATGTCTCCCCCACGAATACCCCTCGAGTCATAGATGCGAGGACAATAATAAATCAAGAAATGTAGTCAGGGACCGATTCTCGACTTCAGACTGCCTTTGGCATCATTCAGCATCGCGGTGTCAGCAGGGACAGGAAGTCTCTCTTTATTGAGAGGTCAGAGTTCAAGTATCTTAACTCCAAATTTTAAATTATCATCGTAAAGCCATGCTTTTACTATATTGTTCATTCCAGAATGCAATTACCTTTTCTTTCCAGGACTGAATGGAGATGCTAGGTGGTAAAGATTGTCTTTTGTTAGCAGAGACAGACTCTATAAGCTATTGTGTTGTTAATTTTGCAGTTGTCCTGGCTTCCTTAATATCATTTAGCTATTTCTTTTTGTTACAGGTACCTGATTCTGCTTGATTCTGTTTCACTTTGAACCTCCACTGATGTTGAGGATTTAATGCCTTTTTTATCACACTGTGCAAAATGCTCATGGAATCTTTGTGCAGACTTTTTGGCGGCAGAAAGAGGTTATTATTATCCTCCCCTTTGTATTGTATCTCCAGAAATCTATGCACATGCTTTGTAGCCACCCACTTTGCACAGGAGCTTGAAGAAATGATTTTGTTTTGTTCACTACAAAAGCATTTTTTTAAAAGATGTGTCTTTACGATTGTCCTTTTTAAAATTTGTGCATGCATAAGGCATTGCTTTTAAAGGGGACTTGGATGAATTGCCCCAATTATACATACCTTACCACTCAGGCTGCTTCTTAGCTCAAAGGTGAAACCGTCTATGGTGAAATCAAGAAGTCTATATTAGATTTGAATGTAGAAGAAAAAGAATTTCGTTCACTGAGGGCAGTGACGAAAGAGCCCCATCTGCAGTCTGCACCGGTCATCCAATTACTCTGTTTCTGGCATTTTCAAGGATGTTAAACACACCCAGACTTTTTATTACCCCAATCCACTCAATACGCGATCTGTAAAGGCAGGGAAGAAAGAGTGAGTTCCCTTCTGAGCTGAGAAGTGTGGTTGTGTGTTAGATCTGCTGAAGCTGGGAGGCACATTTGTAGTGAGGAAAAAATGTACTTTTATAAATTACACACAAATACTACATTCAAAAAACTCATGATGGCTGAAACAGATCACTCCCATCACCAGCCCTGCCCATTACTGTGTTAGGACTCCTTGGAAATAGCGCTTTGAGAGCAAAGCTATGACATGAATTAAATAGGGTTTCCATTTTTACATAAGGTCTCAACGAATATATTTGTCATATTCAGTATGAGCATTCGAAAAAAACTCTTTCTTGAGTCCATTACCTTCACTTTTCCAGATGCTTTTAGTTTATGTGTTTGAAAAGAGCAACACTTCCTTCCAGCTGCAGCCCAAAAGAACAACAAAAGTGTTTCCGAAGAAAAATCATATCTATACAGCCTCTTCACTGCCTTTTTATTCTGGGTATTCTTCCTTTCAGGCAGTGACAACACCTGTAAGTGAAGCAAGTAGAAATTACCTCTTCTGCAGTAAAAACCCGCCTCATCCATCAAAACCATATTGTCACTTGTTCATATATTGTACACTCTTAGTTTAATAGTTAGATAAATATTGCAGTGTCTGGATACTACAGGAAAGTATATTTTTAAAATGCACACAATAATAAAAGACAGTAATAACACTAGGAAATGCTTTTAAGGAAACCCAGGCCCTATAAAACTCTCCCGGCTTCAGGTGCTATTACTGCCTCAGCAGAAATTGGCTCTAACACCGGTGAAAAAGGACTTGGCATCCCAATTCTTTAATAAGAGGACTAAACAGGACTGTCACTTTCACTTCAGTTGGACTGACTCGGGAGAAAATCCCATATAGGAGAATCTCCCTAGAAAAAGAAAACTAACGGTTTGTAAAATATCAGCGGTAACCCTACAGTTACTGTTTTTATTAAAGATTACCAATATTTCTATTAAAGATGAGCTGGAGACAAATCAGGAGCTAATGTTTAATTATATTTAGACCTGCATGCCTAGATATATAGGAAAAAATGCTCACTTAACGGGAATTTTTCCTTAACTCCAGTGGAGCCAGGATTTCCCACTGAATGTTTTAATTTTCAGGATATCAACTGCAAGCACATCACTAGAAATAACATTAATGATTTTCAGTGCAGTTTAAAAATAATCAGAGGCAGACCAATTGTCCGAGTTACATGCTCGTATGAAGAAAAGACTGAGAAAAATCATGCAAAGCTTTATAAAGATAATAATTCTATGACAGCAGCATAGACTCATGGAACGGTTTGGGTTGGAAGGGACCTTAAATATCATCTAGTCCCACCCCCTCTGCCATGGACAGGGACCCCTTCCACTAGACCAGGTTGCTCAAAGCTCTGTCCAACCTGGCCTTGAACACTTCCAGTGATGGGGCATCCACAGCTTCTCTGGGCAACCTCTTCCAGTGCCTCACCACCCCCATAGTGAAGAATTTCTTCCTTATATCCAATCTCAATCTACCCTCTTCCAGTTTAAAGCTGAGGGGAGAACAAGAAAACAAACATAGGGGTGAGGTCTAAATCAAATATGAAGCAATCTATATTTTCCATTAAAGCCCTTGTGAAATTGGCCATTTTGCAAAGATCTTGATTGAAGACCATGTGAAAGTTAATGGTTTTGACTCAGATGATCCTCGGCACTCAAATAAGAAACAAGGAGAAAGCAGACCCACAAAAACAGAACTTGAAAAAAAATGCTAGCGCAAAACCATACGACATAAAAGAAACAATTTAAATAGCTCTAGAAAATAGTATAAATAGCCTTGTTCCCACAACTAGAGGGAGATTCAACAATGCAGATTCTCATTATAATTTCAGCACCGTGTTCCTGTTTCATAAACAGCATATCAGTAAGATTTACCAATATTTTTTCCATATGCTGAAAGCTTTATTATCTATTCTTTGACATTTGGTATTTTTCTAATTCTTTAGTTTTAATAAAAAGTAATAGAGATGTGTACTAAAGACTTCATTTGTTAGCATGGCTGATTTGAAGGCTAATTAGCACGTTCATATCTGTCAAAAAAATCCAATGTCTTTTGTATTCCTATTTCTGGGTTCTTTTGTGGTCAGTTTAATTAAATTTGTTGATAAAATACTTGACAAATAGAGGAGGAGAGAAAAAAAACCCACATTCAATAGTTTAGGTTAGGTTTTTCAAAGGCAATTAATAGTTAGTGCCAATTAAACTGAGGAAGGAATCAGCCAAATAATTTTCTAGGGTTTTTTTTAATGTTACCCTTAAAAATTTAGCACCTCTTTTAACAAGAGTAGTCAGGAGAGAACAAGGAGAAGTCATGATGCAAAACGGCTTCCTCTCTTCTTCTCCCCCAAAAGAAGAGGCAAAAAAAAATTACTGAGATGCTGAAAAACAGGAGTTCACAGTTTAAAAGGCTGCTGACAACCTCTTATGGTGGTCTGTTTCAGAAGCTATGATCTCAAGAGCGAGCAAAGTGGGTCATAACGTTACTGATAGGTGAAAATTAGGAGATGAAGAACACTTCAGAATGTTTAAGTGTGGTAGGTATGATTACAGCAATCAAAATGCTATCCCATTTCACTACAGTTTATCTTGAACAGCAAGGTTAAAAAAGAAAAAAAAAAAGGGGGAAAAAAAAAAGCTATATGATCCTAAATTGTGCAGTACACATAAACGTTAGAAACAGTCCTGACAGAAGTCTACACAGGCAGTTGACCCAAAAGGTAACATGGTATTTATCTTGTTTTGTACTTTCATCGAAAAAGATTCCTGCTCCTTAGGAGAAGTTTTTCACTCTTACCTTATGGCCAAAGTAATCCTTTGTCGGTTTGGTGCCGCGGACTGACCTGTTTCCCACAAAATATCTGTGCAAAAAAAAAGCTTCATCCTTAATTATAACACTGAGGTATTTGCAAGGATGTTTGTATATGTAATTCACTGGCCTGTAATGACTTGGTATACTTTATGACATATGACCAGTAAAACAGCATAGCGACGTTTGTCGCAAGACCTGAATTTGGTCTCATGACCATGAATATAGTCTCTGTTGCTCCAGAGAGCGAACATTACCTAGGCACTTACATATACTGTGTAAGTTGTAGTTTTTCCTCTTCTGTCAAGCTATTTTTGACTACTTGGGATGTTTTCTCCTCTCCCCACATTAACTTCCCAAGCAGTTTCAGAGCAGATGTTTGTGCTCTTGATCCTTGTTAGGCAATTGCTCCACAGTCTGGGGCCATGGCTCGTACCAAGGGCTCCGTGGCAGTAAACACTATCACCTCTTTCCTCTCCTGTGAAAACCTTCTTCTTGCTGAAGACGCAGCGTCTCCAAGGATCATTGCATAAACCTCACTACCTTCCCTACAAAGTGCAAAACAACTCCATAAATACACAGTGACACAAACATTAAAAACTCCAGTCGAGCCTTCCACAACAAGATCTCCTCTTTCAGCAGAGGACAAGAGAATAAACAAGAGATGACAAATGTTAGGTCATTCTCATAAGCCAGCATAACTCCGCGCTGCTGCCAAACATGAATCCTTTCTTCCTTCTGTCAGCTGAATCAGCAAGCTCATCCCAATTCATCAGGGAGCTGCACTACCGCTAGTGGACAAAGAAGAGGTTCAACAATATATAAAGCGTGATATATTAAAGGCACTAGAAAACAAACAAACAAACAAAAACCCACAAAGAAAAAAAAACCTAGCAGTACCCAATGCAGATTAAAAATGCAAATAAACAAAATAACTTCATGTGTTTTAATCCTAATACTTAGGGATGAGTTGAGCATGAATGTCCACACACTTTGTTCACTACCCTGTAGGCTGAAAGGGTACAGAACTGAAAGAAAGCCTTACAGAAGATAATTAAGACAAAAACTACGCACCCAAAAGTCGTAATGAAAAAATACGAATTAAATGAAAAACAGTCCCATGCGGTTAGGAAGCAACGAAACGTCATTCTCAACTTCTTCCAGGAAATGAAGGTAAATCAGCACAGGCGTGTGAAGCTCTCAACTGAAGGTCTGTACTCCAAGCACAAAAGTTAATTGGCAGCTAGCTTCTTTGCAATAGATTTAAAGATTTTAAGACCCAGAGGGATCAGCGTGATCGACAGATTTGACCTTCCATAAAACAGAGGTCAGAAAATGTCATGCAGTAATTCTTACATCAAATCTAAAAACTTTTAGGCTAAAGTAGAATATATATTCAGCTAAGGTATCCAGACCCAGCTTTGAAGATTTAGAGATGGAGTGTTCATTGCCAGCCTTTTAAGAATTTATCTACCTGCCCTTAGTGCTAAGAAGGTTTGCCTAATACCCAGTTTCAGTAGCTCTTTCTTCAACAGAGGTAGCCACTGCTATTCACCCCCAGCTTTTTATTACACTCTTCATTTTCTTTAAGCAGTAAAATACAAAGCATATTTTCAAAAGTGAAATAAATAATGAGATCAAATTAAACTTCACAAAAAAGAGGTACTCAACAGTGTGCATCATGCAGTTTCAGGGTGCTTCTGATTGCCGCTGTCTGGCAGAATCAATGGTAGATATTTACGCTAAAATATTCATTAAGCACAGAGTGAATTAGTAATTGCTTTAATCATCTTTCATACAGTAACCATCGTTGCTATTCTTTGTGTTCTCCTCCGCTCAGACAGTTTCAGGGACATACTATCATGTTTATATTGCACAGTATCCATTGGAGTCAAAGGAAAAACATACATTAGGTAAGCAAGCAGCCCAGCAGATGGGCTTGCCAAACACCTTGTACAACGCAGATTCCCTGCATTACGCACTTGAATCGCTTGTTGAAACTGTATTTAGAATAAAATTGCTTTCTACCATCTTTGCCCTTACAGGGGACCTACAAAGTTGCCAGCAGCTGCCCTGAAGTCATTCCGCTGGAGTCTAAAGCGTGCATGAGACAGCAGCCCTGGGCTTGACCCCACGCGGGTGCTCTCCATGCCCATGGTATTGCCCGTGATGCTGGAAAACTCCCCCTTTTTTTTTTTTTAATTGGGCTCCCAGGGAAGTCCCTTGCTGGCTGTTCCTTGTACGCTGGGCTGTCCTGTTCCCCGCCAGGCTGACGAGCTCCTGTGCCCGAGTCCTCCCTTGCAATAATCTTGTCATGTTATCAACAGCAGAGAGAGAATCAAAATCTGCCCTTGTGTCATCACAAGTCAGGATTTACCGACATGAAAGTTTAGGAGCTTACATTTTCAAAAGCTTGTTTGTAGGACTTATTCATAGGACTAAGCACAAAGCAAAGCAAAAACAGTGGGGCTTCTTTAATGTCCAAGCAAGCAATCCCACCCAGCAAATTACTTACCAAGCGAATAAAATAACTGCAGTAATTTCTACAAGAACAATAATAATGTTTGCCAGCTAAGTGGAAATTTGTTTATGGTAATACCATGAGCAAATATCAACCCAGCCCCCTTCTCCCATCCTTTCCAAAGAATAAGAATAATTTTATGGTCATATATATATATATGATCATATTACAGACAGACTGTTCTCTGCAACCTTTTTATTGATTAAAATGCACCCAGCTGCTGACATGTTTTGCGGAGCATAGAGACCAAATGCCCGCGTCTACAACTGCTAAAATGGAAACCTGTCCACGTGCAGCTCAGAAAGACATGCATAATTTTTTTCCCCTTTTTTGAAAGAAAAACTGTATTTTTTTTATAATAGCAAAATAACAAAGCCTAAATTCCCTACAAACTCTCAGGTTAAATATTTTCAGGAAGAAGTCTGTATCCACTAGCAATACTGTATAATGCTGGACTAGATTGATGAAGGGGGAAAACTCATTTTTTCATTTGAGAGAAAACATAGTTGTTAAAAGCACACCAGGTGCATGAATTCAAGTATATTTATTTACATTTAACATATGTTCTATTAAACTATCCATAGTGAAGAGGAATGATTCGTAAATTCAGGCTATTTATGTCAGGTCTCTGACATGAATATAGTTCTTGAACTAACTACCCTCCAGCATTCATAAGTCATTACTTATCTTTACATCACTATAAACTGGTAACTAGCAAAATTCACTGCCTTAAGTTAACGGGAAAAATCCTGTTTCTTTTTCTCATCTGCTGAAACAAACTCAACGTACTAGTGATGTACGAGAAGCAAAGAGGAGCCAAGATAGGGGTGGAAGGCAAGACCGCTGTCCTTTGAAAAGGCGCAGTCTGGCAAACCCTCATGGGCGGGGCAGTCCCAAAATAGGTGCCAAAGAGTTTCTTCTGTGCTGGATGTTGTCAGGAAAAAGACACACATGCACTTCCGTACCACCATCCAGACACTATTTCTTACCTGAAGATGTTGCATCGCTAAACATTCCTTCCGGTGCTGCAAGACACCTTCCTGATGTGCTGCTTTAAATGGCAGCATGTCTTTGTGCGTATACATTATTTCTGAGATACGGTACTTCACATCAATGTAATATGCTGTTGTGTTGAACTTCAAATAGCTTGAATGCATTTCATTAATAAATAGAAAGCAATAAACCACAAAACGTTCATTCTGCTGTTCCACAGACAGCATTAATTGCAACAACCAGCCTTTTTACTGCGACCAACAATGAACCTTAAGTCCTTGAAGTGTAAGAATTAAAATCATAAGAAAACAACCATCCGGGACTAGAGGCTTATTAGAGGATTTATTTTAAAAAGCTCTTTGTTGAGAATAGATTTTCTTTTCTGTTCACATATAATTTATAACATTCTGATGTATTTTCTTCAGAAGTGGTCAGAAAATAATCTAGACTAACAATATAGGACTGGTAAAGTGCTTATTCTGACATCCCTCTATTATTTCTCCTGTTTCCAGAGTTTTCTGCTGATCTTCAGAGAGATGTATTACTCCTACACTGCATTTTACAATGCAGATAAAATACAGAAAAGTAACTGCTGTGCTTTAAGGTAGGTAGCCAGTGAATCCTCCAGAAACTCAAGGAGCTAGACCAATATCTGAAATTAAGCAAAAACTGATTTTTTTCCTTGCTGAAAGCTGATGTGTTGTGAGCGATGTTCCTCTCTGTCAGACACGACTCTTTCTAACTCCCCAGTTCAGAAGAAAAAAAACATTTAAATATAAATAGTTGTAAATGTTAAACAAATTAAGATTAATGAATTTTTCTTACTGCCTACATATTTCCACAGGTAAGAACCGGCCATAAATATTAGTGTGCCCTGAAGCCTACATGCTTGAAATTTTGCAATCAAAAGCCAGAAGTGCCAACATTGTTGAACCAAATGGTTCTTAAGATAGCCTCTTTCAAAAGAAACTTGGAGACATCTCTGAAAGTTTTAAGCATATTCTCTGCCAAAACTACTGAAACTGGCAATTAAACACAAAGAGAAAAATAATTAATTCACCTTTGACTAAATCCAGTATTTTCTACGGGAGAAACTGAAGGTCATATGCAGGAACATGGCTTATATATGTGGCTTTCCAAAGAGACTCCTTTATGACAATTACTAATAACACCCCCCAAAATCTAAGTATGCCTCACAAAAATTACTCTGATTGTGTGGCAGTTGTATCGAGTCAGACAAAAACAGAGGTGATTGTAAATAAAGGACTTTTGTAAGACAGAAAATTTGGTATTTCCTCATTTGCTTTTGTCCGAAATAAGGAGTAAAGCTGTCTGAACTTCCTCCGTGTTCTGAAACAAAACGTCTGGGACTTTGCACTATGGAGCTAGGAAGTCTTATGAGAACTGCAGTGCTGCGTGCCTGCCTGGCCTCACCGTCCTGTGGGGAAATCACAGTTTTTAACTGTGCTGGCACGTGCTGGATGCTCAGGCCTGTCTTTTCTAGAAGATGGCTTTTGCAAAAAAAATGAACTACATGCATCTAAGCTGCCCAAACAATCAACAATTAAGGAAATAAAAAATAAGTGTATACTGTTCCTTCCCTTCCCTGGCTCCTTTTTTTCTCAAACTTCTTGAAGAAGTTTGAATTTAATAGAAACAAAAAGCGTTACAGCGAAAACAAACTATATTTGCGTGAACTTAAATGTACTTTATGGCAATGTGAAATTGCCCCCAAATATCAGCACATTTCTTCAAACGTCTTTCCAGTGCAGCTGCAGAATGTGGTTTCCCTGAAAAGGCTGGTAAGAGGCAGAGGCAGGGCAGTGCGTTAGGAAGATGGAGACACTAATATCGAATTTATGTAAAATGTTTTCAGGAAGAAGTTTTAACAGAAAGAAATAACACTTGAAAAATTGTATTCTCCCCTCTGAAGATTTAAAGTTGAGAGAAAACACATTTTCCTCTGAAAAAAAGCAAAGCAAACTATTCATAGAAAATTAATGATCAACTCTATTTAATAGAAACATAAGCCTAGGAGATGCTAGATCACTGTTGTAGAGCTACAGAGGTTGTGCCCAGAACCTTTCATTCAGACCTAACTACCCAAATATCAGAGTATTTTCAGCATCTTTCCTAGAATGACTGGAAAAATACCACAGAACTCTTGGCACCTGGATTGTGAAGATGCATTTCAAGACTACCAAAAAATAATTAAATGAACGTAGCAACCTTTCAGGGGACTATGAGTCCCTCCGTGCAGACCACCAGCCGATACCATCACATCCCACCCCACCTCTTGGACCTGCCCGTGATGGCGCAGCGCTGCACCAGCCCTAAGCTCCCATTTCCTGCGTCCTCCAGAAAGAGCGAGCGTGTCCTGAGCCGCGTGTCCTGATCCTGCTGGAAGTGTCTCCTTCGTAGGGATAACATGGAGTCAGCACCTTCCGTCTGCACCGCCAACAGCTCCGGCCTCGCCGTTCGCCATGTCTTCCACAGCTTTTCTCTTCCTCCTTTCCTTTCTCATTCTTTGACTTACTTGGGCACTGTTTTTATAATATACACTTTTATGGTACAATCAATATTATTTTTCCTCCCTCATGTGCTCCATTCCTTTGTCAGTGCTTTCCAGTACAGTTTTCTTACTCACATATGTAACCACATTGCTGAATCTTTGTTTTCTTGCCGTAAGTCAATTTGTGTGACATGTCTGTCTAACTAGAGCTGTCTCTCTAAACCCGGCAAGTATTTTATCTCCCTGATTATTTTCTCAATCCATACTGGAATTTTCAGAAAGCAGAAAAATGTAGTAGTAG
>NW_008824233.1:877076-957023 GCF_000699105.1 Pygoscelis adeliae | reverse complement strand
TCCCTCCTCAGTGTGAAAGCATGCAGTACGCAGTATGCTTGCTAGTTTTCAGAGTTTCTCTCTAAAGCCAAAAGCCTTCAGGCTCAGCGTAAATCTGGATCTAGCAAGAAACCGAAGCTGAAATTCTCCAAGGCAGTTACCTGTGCTGCCACTTCTGCTGCTGGGCTCGGACAAAGTCCTTTTCTCTTCCTGCTACAGCTTTTGAGGTCTCCCCCTGGTTTTCTTCTCCTCCGCAGATTGCCCTCACGGGATACCGGGGGTTTCTGTTCGTGCCTCTATTCCCCGTTCAAAGAGAGAGGTTTCCGACTTGCTGTGCCAGACATAAACAAAAAAGTGAACGTTTCAGCCATGATAAGGAACAGAAGTGTAGCTGGTCATGCAACTTTTTGGATAGAAACCCCCAAACCTTCTCTCATTATACCCTTCATCATTTCCAGCTGTTTTCTGACCACGCTCACCCCAACTCACCTGTGGGCAGGATGGTCCACTTTTCCAACCCATTTTAACTGAAAACATCACACACAGAATAAAGAGGTGGAGGAGAAACCTTTCAAAATACTGGCTTCCTTCCTTGCCTCATTGGAAAACAGGAGCAGTGCGGGTGTGCCTCTACAAGGCAATCTGCATTTTAGAAATTCCCATGATTATCTTCTTCTGCATGATAGCAAGAGCTTCTCGGGGAGCACATTAACTCCTGTGCAAGTAGCGTTTGCCGTACAGCTCTCTGGCTTTTTTGAATTACAGTGTTTTGGGAGGAGCCCTGTTAAAAGCTAACTTTATATCCATCACAAAGTTTCCCTTAGATGCAGACCGAGCATAGCAAGCAGCGATGGTTTTCATTTTATGCTTTAGGAATTTCTACAGGTTTAGCAGTTTTAATACAGACGTTAAGCTGTTCGTTTTTTTTTTTTTTTTTTTTTTTAGCTGCGATACTGTCTTTAAATCTCCTGAATATGCACTATTTGACCTACTGAGCTCAATAATTTAATGGTGTAAGCCCTCAAATATGAAGTCAACAGACAGTTTAGATGAAGCATCAATGGTGTGCAGGCAACAAGCTGACATAAATCCTAAAGAATTTAGCTTTTAAAAAAACCCCTTAATTCCTTCTTTACTTCAATTTTCTTCCAGGGCTCTCTGAAAGATCTCTTTTGAACCTTTTCACAGCTTTATATGACTCTTTAAGCTATGTCAGCAGGATGAGCAGCAGCTTATAGGTATAGCAATGAAATTATAAGCAAACATATGTAAAAACACAGTGTCAGAACACTTCCTAAAATGGACTTTTCAGAAAATCAATACATTTCCGCTAATGTAGATCACCCAGCATCATCAGTGAAAGAATTTTATTGAAACAACTATAGGAAAAGAATCAAACCTAACCACCAACATCAAAAGCAATTATATTCATTACGAACCCGTAGGACCTCTTTAAATGACATAGCATTTCACGACCAGCTGTGCAACTCCATGGAGACAAATCTGGATCTCAGCTCCGTCTTTATGCAGTTCCATCTTTGTATACTCAAAATAAAATTAAAAAAAAGTAATTCTCGGAAATTCAAGGGATTTTTGTTTTACCCAGACTATAAGTGGCATTGTGGGCGTTTGATTATCCTAAAAACATCCTCAACGTTGCGTAACCACTGAGAGCTGCTGCAGGTTCTCACAACTGTAGATCCGGAGGACACTGTGGTTTGAAAATGTTCCTGCACATAAAATTTCATAGCAAACATCCAACCTTCCACATTATCTTAACCTGAGGTGGAAACACTGATGAATCAACATTTTCTTAATTAACTTTATTTTAATCCTGGTATTACACTCATCCTTGAGGAAAAGAAATCTTTTTTCCCTGACTTCAGCAGCAGCAGAATGGGAGCACCTATTGGTGTTTTTAATGAAGTTGAGAGATACTGATTGCATTTTTCAAGTAAAGAATTAAGGTCTCCCTTTAAAAACAAGTATTACAGATTAGTATTCGTTCTTTCTGAGGCATACAGCTTTCTACAATGAAACTTAATGAAGTAGGCTGTAATGTATTTCCTGTAATATATTTCAATAAAAGAAAATATAAGCCAGTAAAGTTGCTCATGTAAGCATTCAGGATTTAAGGAATTAAACAACGAATGCATGAAGTTATTAACCTTCTTGGAGAATTAAAATGTGTCACTATGTGATGAATCAAAAGCAGCAGTCATTTCAAGTTTGAAGGATTGATTTTATACATGCAACCGAAACACAATTAAAACAACATGCAATTGTGTTGCGTCTACAGAAAATTTGGCCATTAGACCATTAGAACACCTTTGCAACAGCTTTTATTTGGTACATTCATACACCAGTTACCTCTTGGCAATGGCACAGACTCAGGAAGATTGTATTCTAGTACTTAGCCTCAAGGAACGGGATAGTCTAGTAAAATTAGCGATTTTTAGGTTTTATTTCTTTGCAATATTCTGCTGTACTGGGAACACTAAGAAGATCAGCATGACTAAGTAAAATTTCACTCCTGCACGGCTTATTGCAAGAGCAACAAAAAAACCTTGATACCAGACGAATCTATGTACAGGTTATCTGCATATGTCAGGTATTTAACGGTAAATTTTATAATAGGAAAGGCTTAGAAAATTTATAACATTTTCTCTCTGAGACAGGTCACAAGAATGTTCTCTGTTTAAACCAGCTGGAACACTGATACCATGAGATTAATTATAACATAGAAAGGATAAAAGAATTACCATATTTAAAAAAACAAAACAAAACAAAACCCAAATAGCAGAAATGAGAACAATGAGAGGTATTTTTTCAACTCACTGAAGTGTCCTACTACTTAAGGTAGCCCTTCCTGGTGCCCTTTTGCGTGTCACAGATTTTGTGTGTCCCCATCAATTCATTTTCCATTGGTATCATGCTTATCTTATTAGTACCGATCTGTCATTGTCAATTAGGAACTCAGGAGATCTTCAGGTTCTCTTAAAGTGGTCACTTGGCCATCAGATAATATCAAAACACCGTTACCATACCATTTAACAGTTTTGGTTTTTTTTAGCATTTACTGATTTGTTCAGCTCCTGAGTCTTCTAGACGTTTAGGAATATAACATGTTCATTATATCACTAATGATATCATACGTTGCCTATGTAGTACCCACACAATTAATTATAAGACCACATGCAGACACCATTTTTGCTATCTGCGTGGAGCTGACTAAGAGCTCCTATACAAATGATTATCAAACAACATGTTAAAAAAATGTGCAACTGCTCACTGGCTGTATTCAAACAACAGCTCGTTTGCAGCTTCTTAGTAATTGAAACATAACAAGCTGACTTTTAAAATAAAGTTCAGGTTTGCCTCTTGATGAAAGATATCTCTGAATGACTAATTTAGAATTTTTTCAACTCATTCTACTGAACACAAGATAGATGCATCTGAACAGCAGAAAACCTGGGCATCATCTAGAGTTTAATGAGTGCCTCTCTGTCCCTAATGCCTGTGAGAACTCTGTCAGGGATGGAGATAAATTATTATTTTGAACCAGCCCTGAGTTCTCACTACTGTTGTGTCCTGTCTCTCAGAGGACCCTGTAATGTATGCTTAAAAGGATGCACGAAAGGACTCGGTGAAGAAGCTTCCTTCTTCATCCCACCAGTGCTGCCGTCATTTTTTTTCTCTGCTAACAGCAGGGAGAGCTGCCACTATAAAGCTCCCGTGATTATAGTCGCTTTCTAAAATGGCAATTTCCTTATCAAGAAATCACTCCCTCTTTATAAAACCCCTTTATTATTTCTGAGGAACAAAATTGTGCTCTGGAAGGATTACCCAAACACATCAGGGGACTGTGGTGAAAGGAACTTACACATTACTTTTGATCCATCTACTCTGTGAGCAGTAACCAACACTGTACTCTTCTGAAACAGGTCATTGGAGAAAAAAAAAAAACAACCACAAAATCCAAACAAACAAGAAAAACCACCTTACATGGAAGAAAATCTCTCAGCTGGTCATTGTACCCCTCACCTGTCTGCTGAGACTTCTGTATCAGTTTTCATGTGGGAACAAAAGGAGGCGGACATGAAGAAAAATGTTTTTTTTTAAGGCGAAGGGTTTCACAGGAGACCTGAATGTGGTGGGGGAATCCAAAGTATGTATTAAAATACAAGTCAGTACACAGAGGGTGTACATTGATTCTCCCTTTTTGGTTTGTTTTCTTTCTGCTTCCCCTAAATCCATAAAATAATTTCTTTCTTCAACTCTTCCTCTTTCTCACTTGGCACTTCCACCCTGTAAGCCAACTCCTTTATTTTCATATGCTTTTCCTGCCTGTCTTCTCGCTTTCTCCCCTATCTCTGTTCCCTTTCACACTGAATCCAGAAATGGACATTGCACGAGTAACAGTTAAGCATCTGCAGACTCGTACCCAGTGCCATCTCTGGTCACTGTCCAGCAGACATTTAAAGCGTAGTTTACTTCTTAGCAATAACTGGATTCAGGCCAGCACACCTTGCCCATTGCCATTACTGAGATTCCCTGTGGTCTCTAGCTAGCTAATTTTTTTCATTAGCTCAAAAGACAATTGCTAACTCCCTGCGGTTAGGAAGCAACTTTCTTTATGGGTAAATTATTCCAAGTTGTCCAATGCAAGCATAATTAAAACGGAATGGTTGCTGCCATGTTAACCACAGACAAGCTGGTCAAATACTAGAATGAAGCAATTTCATTCTCCCATTTCCTAATTTCATTTTTATTCCGATGAAACATGTCTGACGGGAGTGGATGATACATGTAGGTTTATACCAAATCTATAACTGAGTATACCAAAGCTATAATTTTCCTTGAGGAATGTGACAACGGCACAGACCAATCTACTGATGCAAACAAGCCTGGCCGTGGTACCACCCACGGAGGCACGACAGAGCTTTTACCTTGGTGTGAGGTCTTGGAAACTTGTCGCTGGTGAAAAGGAGTAAGGGTGCTGGACTTTCAATATGAGATAGACAGAAAGATTTGACTGTTAATTCACAGAGCAGCGTGCTGTCATCCCAAACAGCCTCTTTTCACATCTGCCTTCTTTTTCTAAAGCCTTTTTGCTTTCCTGTTTACTTCCTCGCCACTATTTCTGAACTTTTCTGCTTTTAACCCTTTTCCTTAAAGAGTGATAGCTCGATTCTGTCGTACATTTCTATCACAAACTTTGTGATGTAAATACTGTGACCTTCTCATGCAGTTTTTCTTACCTTGATCTCCGATGTCACTTGCAAAGCAACTCTAATGAGAGAATAATGCAAAAGTAAAGATAATTTTTAATAAGTCAGCTGGGAATCTCAGCACAGAGCTGTGCACACCTCACGACACTAGTTATACGTTGCTGCCATGTTAACCACAGACAAGCTGGTCAAATACTAGAATGAAGCAATTTCATTCTCCCATTTCCTAATTTCATTTTTATTCCGATGAAACATGTCTGACGGGAGTGGATGATACATGTAGGTTTATACCAAATCTATAACTGAGTATACCAAAGCTATAATTTTCCTTGAGGAATGTGACAACGGCACAGACCAATCTACTGATGCAAACAAGCCTGGCCGTGATACCACCCACGGAGGCACGACAGAGCTTTTACCTTGGTGTGAGGTCTTGGAAACTTGTTGCTGGTGAAAAGGAGTAAGGGTGCTGGACTTTCAATATGAGGTAGACAGATTTGACTGTTAATTCACAGAGCAGCGTGCTGTCATCCCAAACAGCCTCTTTTCACATCTGCCTTCTTTTTCTAAAGCCTTTTTGCTTTCCTGTTTACTTCCTCGCCACTATTTCTGAACTTTTCTGCTTTTAACCCTTTTCCTTAAAGAGTGATAGCTCGATTCTGTCGTACATTTCTATCACAAACTTTGTGATGTAAATACTGTGACCTTCTCATGCAGTTTTTCTTACCTTGATCTCCGATGTCACTTGCAAAGCAACTCTAATGAGAGAATAATGCAAAAGTAAAGATAATTTTTAATAAGTCAGCTGGGAATCTCAGCACAGAGCTGTGCACACCTCACGACACTAGTTATACTATTGTCCTCCAGGCACTTATAAATTTGCACGAGCTCCAGCCCTCCAAAATGCCTTACAGAGCCTGTGAGAAACACCTTTCGGCAGACACAGGGACAGAAGGATGCATCAGCCCCATTGTTCCTCGAGCCAGCAGATGCGGTGATGCAGAGCACCCACGTGCCGGCACGGGTGCCTGTTGCAGCCTGTACAGCAAGCAGCTGGAGGAGCGATTCAATCGGCACAGTTATTTATAGTTTGAAACACAAGTGAAGTGTTTCACTTTCCTCTGAAGCCACCAGGGACACTCAAATCCTGTCTAAACATCTAGCTCTCTTCTCTGCTGTTACTATTTTGAGGGCTGTATTATCTTTCACATAAATCTGCGTGGAAGCAAAACCTCCCATATCTGCTACTTCAGCTCAGCCCAGATTAGGTCACTTTCATATTTATATATTCTCACATTTTTGTGAAGGAAAGCTAGAGAATGAGGACAGTAGATGTGTCTGTTTATCGTTGAAATACACGTGCAGGTGGCCAGAGACAATTCAGGGCTTCTCTTCCCTGAGGAGGAGGACACAGTCCATCTTGCACCGCTTGACATCTCATGGATCTTACTGAGAAGCCTCATCAACACACGATTTCAGAGATGACACAACTCCCTACCAATGAGTTGACAGCACCAGGAGAGAATCAGGATTTGGGACACCAGAATATGTCAGTGACAGCCTTCCCAAATTTCTCTGTTTCAATCCTGAGAGGCCAAGCTTTAGGAGTGTTAACGTGCATCCATGAAGCACAATGCTGCAAAGTGAGGTAGCTGCTCTAGTAGAGGTCTCAAAAACTTTATATTTGTGTTAGCACAGCTTTATATCCAATTTTATTAGTTCTGCCTTTTAACAAATCTACCTAGCTCAAGTCGAAACGTTTGTACTAAATCTACCTCTGAGGCCCTTCCTCTCTCTATTAGATGGAGAGAGGAAGAATTACAAATTATAAATATAAATCTGCAATAATATCAACACAAATCTGTTGGTGAGATGGTAGTGTTGGCCTGTACATAAGGACATGGGGTTTGTATGCAACACCTCAGGGATGGCAACAGTGAACAGCAGAGTAAAGGGCGATTTAAACTGCTCTACTAAAAATTTGCCTGATGCCAAGGTGACAAAGGGCTGGTGAAACAAATACTTAACTCCTGAACAGATGTTCTCAGAATAGGATGTTCTGCAGCACATGAGGAAAACTCATGTCCCCTGTTGAACAGGACTGGGTTCTGCTTAAGAGTCAGATGTATCTGAGCCAACAAAGAATAAAAGGCACCCCAGGCTCGTAGTCTGGCATTAGGCCTGAGAAAACAGGTTTTACATGAAACTGAGAAAATAAGGATGGAAAATAAGTACAGAAAATCTTTTCCTAGCATAGAGCATAGTGAAATAATGCATATTTTGCAAGTACACACCATCGTTTGTTTCTTAACTTTCACCGGGTACTCTTGCCCATGGTTAGCTACAGCTATAAACAAAATCCATGGGGAGGAAAAAGTATAAAGAAAGGAAAGATAAATTGAATTTTTTGTCCCCCCAAATCACACACCTTCAATTGGAAGGAAAGATTTTAGCATACCTGCACACTGCTAATAGCAAGCTCTTTCGCTGCCCGATCAAGCGGCAGTGTAGTTCGTATCCCCCATGCCCGACATCTCCGCCTTGTAGGGCAGGAATAGGGTAAGGTAGCTACCTGGAAATCACACACTGAGGTCACCTTCCATTCAGCAGCTATTTTCACACTCTATAAAGGAGGGCTCCTGGCTATCTAGGTGCAAACCCTCTTCCTGACTGAACACTAAGTGTACTTTAATTCCACTATTCCTATTCTCTGTATAGCAATATGTCATTCCTTATATACGTCAGGGATTTGGGCCAACACATACTTCAGGCTTTTGCCTGCAGTAACAGGTAATATACAAACCCAGCTCTTGGCCAAATCTTCCACAGTGAACAAATTTGACAGGGGAACCACTGATGCAGAATGAATGCAAATCAGGACGCCAGTTTATTTTCCAGTCAGTTCTGCACATAACTAGAATCTAATGCAGTTATGGTAAATATTCAAAATCTTGATGTAAGGGTGAAACATATGTAAATTGCCATTGTGATTTTTTTAAAGTAAACTAGAATCCAGCAAATCCATCTCGTTTCATTATTCTCTGCAGCAGAGAAGAAAATTCAGTTACCAAGAGCAAATTAAAAATAATAACACTAGCAACACATATTTCACAAATGCATTCTGCTTCTTAAAAAATAAGGTCCCTGGACGCTACAGAAGTCAATAAATTATTGCACAGGCTCTATGCAAAGTATCTCCGCAAAAAGTAGATTATCTGCTGACATGTAAAAAAATGAAACCGTGCCACTTCAAATCTGAGTACACCGCTGTCAGTGTGTTCTACACTTTTAATGAAATTTTAGAAGCAATCATTGATGACTATGCAGTAGTCATGTCTTCTGCCAGAGCTGTCAGTTTACATAAACTCCTAGTGGGGAAGCCAATATTAATGGCTTAAGCTCCTCTGTACCCTGGAGCTACGTTTGGTTGTGAAGACGGGATAAGCAGGAACGCCAAGCTCTCTGCCCTGCTCCCCTGCCAGCTTGTGACGCACCTTTCAGAAGACTGCCATAAACAGACATGAGTGCGTGCCTGCCTCTTCCGTCAAGGTTTTTAAAAGCAAACTTGTTGACCAGCGAACGAAAGCTAAATGGCTGTCTAGCCAAAATTACACTATGCTGCTGAAGGCATTTTTAATAGAGGAATTGCTGAGAGCTCACTTTTCTTTTTTTATACGCACTTGCATATCGAGTCAAGTGACAACACAATTTACGCATTCAAATGGAAATACAGAACATGTACTAAATAAAGCCGTATTAAGGCTTTACCAAATCACGGTTGGTTTTGTGCATCATTTACTCTAACCAGTTTTTAGACAAAAAATTATGCAGCTGGATACAGGAGAAGACCAAAAGCACAAGTTTGCTCCCAGAGAATTTCATAGAAGCAGTACAAAATATTTTATGCTAAGATGAGCTAGTAGCCATTTGGTTCCGGAAAAAAAAAGCCAAGGTTGTTTAACCGAGAGACATGAATTTAGAATCCTCTCAAATGTTGGTTGTTTTTGTTTTGTTTTTTAAATTTCATGGCACTTTATCAGCAACTCAGTATTTTGTTAGAGAAAAAGAGGTGATGTCTAGAAATGTAAATCATTCCGAAAGCATAGCGAGGACAATACAGTGTAGCTCCTGAGCCTTTTCTTGCAGAAAAAAAAACCCCTGTTTTTCTGTATAACCCTGTTACAATGAAAACAAAAACAGAATTATGAAACTCTCACTAACATATGCACCTACAGAGCCACTGCCTTTGTCTGATGCAGTTTTCTGCATTACCCTCACTTCACTCTTCCTCAGTTCTTGTACAAAACCTGCAGAAGCCAAGACAAAGATTCTCAGTAGTCCCACTGGTGCCCCTCAGGCTTCTAACGTTATCATTTGATTTAGGATCCTACATGGTACACTATTAAACAATGCAAATTATTAACAGTTAACATCCAAGAAACCAGAAAATTACTCTGATAACTGATATTGTTAAATATGTAGAACAAATAACAACACTCACCTTTTTTAGCAGCGTGTTTATCAGAAGCAGAATATCCATCATGGCAGAAAGGAGCTGCTTTGTTTTGAGAAGTAGTACCCAAGTACAATATTTGTGACCATTGCCTTGTGGACTACAGGTAAGCCTCCTTGTTTGTATAGCAAACTTCATCTGCTTTCAATAGTCATAAATTGAAAGGTTACAGGGTTTAAACCATTTCCCAGTTATGATATGTCTACCAGGCAGCAACAGCTGGGCAATAAACTTTTAGCCATAAATGTTTCTGAAAGCGGTAAGTTCATGGCCAAAGCCATAACTACGGTAACATCAATTGATGTCCAAAATGCAATCCAGCTGCATAGTTCCCTTTAACACGAAACGATATCTTACATTGCAAGGTACTTACCAGCAGCCTCCAGGTTAAATAAGACGGGTTAAGGTCAGGTGGGATGGCTCTGAAAGGCTTCGTTGAGTCAACCTGAGATTTGTGGCCTCCTCTGAGCTTCCAGCGTTCCCTGATTTCATCCCCATTCTATCGAACGCTCTCAATATCACTTTAGACTGGATATTGAAATCACTTAGCAGCAATAAAAAAGAGGAGCGCTGCAGAATTGAATCCCATTTTGCTCAGCACACATCTCTAAACTATTACCAGTGTGAAATGAAATCTAATGACTCCCTTAGCAATCCCATCTTCTTTGTCCTTTTGTTTTTTCAGGAGCGTTATGATACACTAAAGCCATTTGGACACACAATAGTACACGGGTTGTACCACAGATTTCAAGAAGAGATTTCCAAATTTATGTAGCCATTGCATCAGGTTGCTTTTCAGCCATCACACACTCACAGAGAAATACATTAACAAAGGTAGAAAGAGGCAGTGCAAACATCTTAGATAAAAGACAAACTTACATAAAACGATTAGAAAACGGAGAATGGTGAAGTTACCTTAGTAAAATATTTTTATCTTATCTAATCTTCAGAGCACTCATACTAGTCTGACTTTATGGGAAGAAAGACAAAACCCTTTGCTATCATTTCACGAGTATTATTAGTATTATTATTTCATACGATATTAAAACAAAGTAACCTTCTCTTAGGCTGAGTATATAAGCCCAACCTACCATCTCCCTTTCTGTTGCTAGGAGTTTACGTTCTCTTTCCCCATCAGATTCTTAATTACTGAAATTTGATTTACAGATAAGATGCCAATAACAAAGCTACGGTTACCTGTGACCCATTTCCTTTTCTTTTCCTTGTGTTAAGTTTCATGGTACTAGAAAATGGAAAATGTGACTGAATCTCTGCAGTTTCATCTAATGCCCTCTTTGGGGACGTGAGCTCTATGATGGTACAAACACTGTACAGAAAATGCGACCAGCTGAAATCCAAATGCCTTGACTTTCATGGGGAAAACAGGGCAACTGCTATGGGCCTGTGCTATCTGAGACGCATCTTCTTAGTACTGCTAAATGCTCCCTGATTTTCATAGTCTTGTTTTTCTGTTGTTCATGATGCCCCCTCCTTCTCTCCAACCACATCTTCTCTTCCATGGCATTGGAAGTTTTGCTGAAATAATGTACAAGGCAGATGACTGATCTGCAGACCAACTAAGTGATGAATTTGCAGGGCAAGTGAGGATATAACATGCCCCAAGGAGGAGTTTTGGGGGAGGATTACTGTGTTGTCAATTATTGAGAACAGATGTAGCTTATAGAGCTTGGGCGGAAAGCTCATCTGATTGCTCTTGGCCAAGTTTAGATGATGGCTAGTCAACAAAATGCGATGCCCAAGAGACTGTGAAACTAAACCTTCCGGAAACATGTCCAAAGAATAAACCAAGTGTAAGGCAATACTGTACTAATAAATCAAGTGAGCCTCTTAACAGTAACAGAGTCAGATATGCGTATAACGATTCTGTTTAAACCATCTGAGGAGCTTGTCAAAGCTGTTCTATCAAAATAATATACATAATTACTTCTATTAAATACAAAGAGATAGTCAGCTTCTAGTTTTCCTCAAATTTAATAAATGCTATTACTTTTTGTATTAATGAAGATAGCAGTCTCTTTAGATAGCTGCATGTTATAGTGTCTTCCTGGACAGCATTTTTAACTCCTTACTATTATTTCTGGAGTGCACTAGTTCCAAAAATGTCATGAAGACAGGATCTGGCATGGTGAGTCCTTGATGCAGCTTATCAGAATTACAGGCTGACTGGTTATAAAGTAAAAACTCCTAAATAAAAATAAAACAGTCTTGGAAGGGAAGCTTGCTAAATATCTGCACCGGTAGTCTTGGGCAGTCAATAGGAAGTATACAAAATTAGCAAAATACAAGCTAAAGATGAATGCTATTTAAAATATGTATCTACTCTACAGAATACAACAGAGTGAATTTATTGCCTATTACAAGGTAATTAACTGTTTCATGGTAGGATCAGTATGAAGGTTTTCTCCATATGACTTTCAAACAGAATATCTCAGTCAGTGCTAGACCAGAATATGAAGCTATTGCTTGCATTAAATAGCATCTTATGGTGTGGAGTAAGATAACATTTGGCATGAATAAAATTATCACAATTTGTCCTTTCATTCATGTTCGAAGTTCAGCAGAAACCTACTGGAAATTGTACTTTCACCATTTTATTTTTCATCTCTAAAATATAATTGCTGCTTAAATGAAAGCACTCAACTCGGTTGCCCAAACATATTTTGGACGTGGAAAATGGATAACTTCAAAACTGTGTATTCAGTTTCTGCCACTTTTACAATCAACTGGCATAAGGGATGATTTAAGCAAAGAGAAGATATACAGCAATGTAGGAAATTGAACATAGTGGCCAATTTGAGACTGAACATCCAGAATCACTAGCAGTCAGGAGTAAAGCTGAGTTCCACAAGGCGGAATTCCTAGCTAAAAACCTGGGGAAGTAACAGCCTACACCACATACATCCTCTTGTAGAGGCACCCATCTCAGGCATGGGAGCCCTTTCTCTGCCCATTTTTCAGCCTGGACTTCGCCTTCGATTGTCCATATCCCAGGTGACAATGGAGTTTTTCTCTTTCCAGAGACGGCTTCCCTCTTCCCGTTATTTTCTTTAAACAAACAAGAAAGTAAAAAAAAAAAAAGAAAACAAGTACCAGAAAAAGAAAAAGAGTTCTTGTTTTCTAGCCCCAGCATAGATTGCAGGATGTAAAGTAAATGTTTGTTCTTACATTTCCCTGATTAGACTTGAATTCCTAGTATTAATAACCACTGCAATTTGTAGTTAGTTCCCTGGAAGGAAATTTCACACAAAAGTCGTTCATCTTTCTTTAGTTCTTCTGTTTCCATAGACACTGGAAACAGAGCAATAAAAGCTCTCAGGATTCCTTGGGTGATGAACAGATGGGTGGAAGGATAGGTAGAAGAGTGCCTTTCTGAAGTGCAGGTGTAGGGTTTGTATCTACACCAGTTTTCTCCCTTCTCCTGGGCCATGTTTCCAGGAGACGGATGTTCTAGGTTAATGTATGTTTTTTTTTCCTTTTATTGGCACATATATATCTGGGTGAAAACCTCTTGTTGCCTTTTATATGAGCAATAATACCCCCACTGCAAAGGTGAAAAGCTCTTTAAATGGAAAAATATTGTTTCACCAGGTACAAAAGGTTACCCCAGCACTAAAAGCAATGGTTATTGATGCTTCCCCCCAGTCAAGGTTCTTGCTATTTATGTCTCTAAGTCGAGGTATATGGTAGACAAGCATTTTATATCATTTACAGGTTACATAAGTTATAACAGCATCCTGATGTCAAAATTAAATTGCATTTCATAAGACATTGCCTCTTAAAGTACCTTTTACACATAAATGTAAAGCAAGACTATTAGCATGGCTGTTAGACCATAATAAAGAACGTTCATGATTCGTCTCTTAATTATGCTTTTTCACTATCATACTGTGGCAGTACAATTCCCTTTTCAACCACAAACCATGTTCATGACATACATATAAAGCAATAAAATTGACACAGATAAGAGCAATGGGTCACATTATTCTGTATGATTGAATCAGAAGACAGTGCAACTGCAGAGAATTTGTAATTCAGTGAGTCTCTTTCAGAAGATTTTGGAAGATCCCATTGCCGCAGATAAACCAAACAGCAACAGACTATACAACTGCAGTTTAGTACATGTGCCTTTTCATGCAATTAATCTCATACAGCAAAAAAAGCATCATGTCTTGGATTAATGATAATATTGGGTGGGTCACCATTAGCCACCTGCTGCTGATACAAATCGTAACAAAGGACACAGCATAGCACGGAAGGACCCACGTTACAGAAGAGTTTTGCACCTTAGAAGAAGTTGAGGATCTAAAAGCCTATCTTAGAAACCCTCCCGACCCCAGAAGCACATCCAGTTGTATTTCGTTAGATGGCGGAATGATGTACATGGAAGTGTCTCTAGCTCTGGAGAAGGGCAGAAATCTTCCTAAAGAAAGATTGAACTGGGCAGCACAAGGCGCTTGTCTGAGGAAGGTGGCCATGAAAAAGCTTTAACCTTGGAATGTTAACAAGAAAACTTGCAAACATAATAAAGAAGATAGTTGTTGGGGTTTCCCCTCCCCCCTAAATAGCTCTTTAACCTTTAGTTAGAAACTCTGTAGCCCTGATGGTGAGAAAATGGGAATTTCTGTAACAGTCACCCAACTAGGACCCATGAGCCTAACACAAAGGGAATTTTTATAGAGCTTCTCCAATATGGGTTGCAGTCTGGTTAGATGAGATGGAATGGAGCCTCAGTTTCTAAAGAAGTTCAGCTTATTTTCAAGCGTGATTTTTCCTGAATAAAATAAGATCTAAAAGAGCAATCAAAAGTTAAAGATTCATGAGATACAAGCATTTAAAAAATAGAAATTTTGGCAAAGTGTAGCCATTGAACAGCTGTAAACACATTCAGCCTAGTCACAGTGTACATTTTATATGTCAGAATGTATTTCCTTATAATGATGAATTAACTGACAGTTCATTATGACTTCATACAATAACTAGTTACACTTCTACAAAAAGTCAATTTCTTTGGTTCAGCCTGTTCTTTATGCTACATGCATAGTAATTTTTGGTGCAACCTTGGTTTTTTTACCAAATCACATTGACATAAAGCTGTTGAAAAGGGGACAACAATCAAGATCTTAGTTTTATTGGCTGTGCTTTGTACTTACATGACAGGCATTTGTCTGCTTAGGTAAGAGAGAAGTGTTGATTGATTTCAGTAATATAAATACTTTTTCTTAGAAAAATGGGTCTTTTGGACCAGAGAATATTCTATTAAAGATAGAAATATGGAGAAAAAAATTAGAATTAAAATATATTACATGCTCTTGGAATTTTCTTTGTCCTATAGGTGTAATTACAGTGCAGTATTTTGTTCTGTATGCAAATGTTGACAACTTCACTTTTTTCTAATCTGAATAATTTCTTATCAATCTGAAGAAATAATATCCACATGGGAATTGGCTTAAAGCAGTGAAAGAAGCTTTTACCAGATGTTCTCCAAGAAAAGCTGATGTTTTGAATGTATTTGGGAGACAGGCACAGCACTGAACCAGGTATTTCGGCTACCACATGGTGCAGTCTACAGAGACAAGCCAGATGTTTAGCACTAGTTCTGAGACCCTAGTATCTATGGGGAATTTTGCTATTTATTTGGAAAACATTTTATTTTAAAAAAACCGAACACATCAGCAGCATATAGCTTGTTATAGCAAATGTACAACCTAAAGTTTTTGAGAACACCAGATTTTTTTGAAAGAAAGAGGGTTTTAAAAAGCACTCACACACTTCAGCTTTAAAAAGCACAGTCTTTACTGATCTAAAATAGGCTGGGCCACTGTAGCCCGATTATTTCTGAATAATAGCAGGTCATTATTAAAAAGAGAAGAATGATAACACAGGACATATCACAAAAGAGACTGCCAGATGTAAGCACCCGTAGGAATAATGTGTGGGGTCTTGCATGTTCAAGAATAACTCCCGCAGAATAAGATGAGGAACATGGGGTTGGACTTTTTATCCTCTTGTGCTTTTTTGTTCTGTGTGAAGACAATAGCACTGGATTTTTAAAGTGTGGACTTACTTTTCAGCAGGCTGAAGATACCTGCAGTTTTAAAAGGTCACTGGACTCGGTTGCTCATTAGTCTTCAGCCATCTTTTAAATAGACAAAAGCCAAATCACTGGCATTGTAAATTGGTCTACAATGTCATCAGCATATAAAGATAAAAGCTCTGACTCTGATACTGGTTGGCCACCATCCAGCAGTTACACTATTTCCAACGACACTAGAAAAAAACAATATTCTTTACAGACATACTACCTGCTGGTTTTTTCCTTTAGTCTAGAAACTTGCTACAATTTGCTATAAACCGTTAGCCTAGCCTACCTTGCATAAATGCCAGGGTGGGAGGGAAGCTCACAGAATTACCGCTGCCTTTGGTGTGCTGAATAGTGTAATATTTTCGTGGTCTGAAAAAAACAGTGAAAGGTGACATCCAGGATCTCTTCAGTTTCTGTTATTTACTCCTAACATATAGTTCCCCTCAGATAAGATAACATTTCTATTCCAGGCAGAACAAAAGTTTAAAAGTGATGACGTGAAGCCAGGGAACAACAACTGCAATACCACTTCCAAGTGCCAGGCTGCAAATAAAGCCATACCTGCAGACAATACAGGGCATTTGCGCAGGCTATAAATTAATACAGAATTTGAGCTACTTTTTGCAGATGAAACTGGCTGTAGTCTTCTCTTAAGGAGTCACATAAAGCCGGCTAACTGAGCCAGTCAAACCTACCCAGCTGAATATGCTTGGCGCAAGTGGGCGGTTCTTGCTGAACTCAAGCCGTGGCACCAGCCATCATTGAAAAAATAGAAAAAAATAGAAAACCTAAGAAAGGTTGGGGGCTGGGTTTTTTTGGAGGGGTGGGGAGTGGAAGAGAGAAGGAGGAACAGCTGCTTTGCTATTGGTTTATCATTGTGCTGTTATGACTACGAACTTATCTATACTGGATATCTATACGGTGCCTTTCAGTCCCCTGACAAACTTAACAGCTGTGGGGTTATTATGGCTAGCACACATTTCTCCACGAGAACTAGATACCACACCACTCTATTTTAAGTGTGATATAACGGAAAATGGGATCTCAAATGGCCTTTAGCTGTTAACCTCAGGAAGCAGCTTTAAAAATACTATATTTGTTATTGTAGTTGTTAATAGTTTCAAAAGGATGACTCCTAGGACTGCAAGAGCTCGTTGACTTCACATGCGTACACCCTTCTCTGAGGTCAAATGGGAATCGTTCATGAGCACACAGTTGAGAGAAGAATTACCTAATGAAGTGCTCTTGCCTGAGCACATCCAGCTCAGACAGCGCTTTCATGCGAACATAAAAAGGAACTTTTAATGTGAAAACCTGTTTTTGTTTGAAACTCGGAAATGTTTATAGGAAATTCTGCCTCTAGGCTCTGAGACACGCACACGCATAAATGCACAGAGCGTTGTTTGCATTTACATCATTGTGATCTCAAGGGGGAAAAGGTCTGAAAAACAAATCTGTTTTTACAAAAGGACGGAATGAAATTATCCAAGTTAGAACATCTTAGTAACAGTGACAGCCAAAGATACTTACCAAGGCAGACTTTGTCGAAATCCAATCTGTTGATAGGCTCTTCAAGAAACAAGATGCAAAAGTCAAAAGCATGCATTTCGAAGTCAATACTGCAGAACCCTGCATTGAACTTCACCAATTTAGTGATGAGAAAAGAGAGCATTAGATAGGGACATTTATTTTGGGAACTGGAGAGAATGGGTGATGGCGAAGTGATTATGTTATGGACAGTGTAATGTCCACAGGAGCTACTTCGATGATAAATTCACTTATCACCACATGGCAATTCCACAGCATATGAAGATATTAGATAAGAATTCCCCTGAGAATCTCAACTGACATTTCAGGTGTGACTCATTTGACTTAGTGAATTGTCAGACCATATCTTAGAACAAGGTAGACATAATTTTTTTAAAGTTTCATTAGACTTATGGAGTTTGTTTTTGTGTATAGTGCAAGCTCTCTCTTCTCTTCTCTTCTCTTCTCTTCTCTTCTCTTCTCTTCTCTTCTCTTCTTTTTTCTTTTCCCCTTTCCTTTCCTTTCCTTTCCTTTCCTTTCCTTTCCTTTCCTTTCCTTTCCTTTCCTTTCCTTTCCTTTCCTTTCCTTTCCTTTTCATAGGTGGTATTTCAACAGAATATCAATCACAGGTAAAAGTTAATTTCATTCATAAGAACCATTGACTGCTAAAAGTGCTTGCCTCTTACACGAAAGAGTTCCAAAACCTGAAATAACAGCTGGTATGACTATATTTTTGAGTCAACTAATTGGCTGAATTATTCTGAAGTGTGCACAAGAGGGAATGATGAACAAAGTCACTGACTCAAGAGGAGGAATGAGCAAGAAAAAGTTTGTAAGAAAAGGCAAGTGCAATGACAGATTTATGCTTTTTCTTTTGTTTTAGTCTGTGAAGTTGTTGGTAACATTGGGTGTTTGCAGCTTTTGCACCCATCTTGACCTGGCAAACCTTAGGGTCAATGCTCTGGTTCCTGTCGAGACGGGCCGAAGGGCAGAAAGGAGAGTGGCAGATGAAGAGCTGGGATGCAAAGAGGGGGACAAAGATGAACAAATGTGGTGTCGGGAGTCACCGAGGGACCCAGGTGGGGAGGTTCAGATGGGAAATGCTCGTGATGGGAACTTTGAGGGCCCACAGGATGTCTAGATCTGGGTGAGGGACCAAGCGAGTAACTGCTGATGGGGTATGGAGGCGTTGAGCAGCAAGAAGTCACATGGAAAGGGGAACAGAGCAGGACACTGGATCCAGAGCAGTAAGGCCAGACTGATTGGGTAAATAGGCTGGGATTGGGATTGACTACTGGAGATGAGGACCACTTAGTGCTGCCGCTTATTCCTGTAGCTCGGTGAAGGGGACAGAAGGACGTGGGTGACTGTTGCTGATGGTCTATATGCATGGCACTATAAAATGTCTTACAGTTTGCTCTTCAAAGGCCTAGTAAATTTCACACCATGTACGAAACAAGAATATGCCATAATCACAGATTGTCTGTGCGGGCTTTTTTCAGACACCTTATGTATTGCTATTGTCTCTGACTATACAACGATAGGCTGTTTTTCCAATATTACCTGTCTCATTCAGTGCTAGAACGGTCCTGTTCTGGTATTGCTGCCAGCTGGAAGGGGGTTGTCTATAAAACCCCAGTTCCACCTGCAGCAGGGGTTGGAAACTATATAGTGCATAGGAGAGGAAACAAGAAAGACAATCACACCTGCCCTGGAGAATAAGATTCATGCTCTGCAACAGATCTCTCACGTGATGCTAAAATACACATTATAGAAAGAAAAAAACACAGAAGACAACTATTTGTGTGTTTCTCATGCTCTGGGAGCCTGACTCCCAGTTTGACTGACAGATCACCAAAAATACATCCCAAGAGCATGGTGAACCCCTAAGATCTCCTATTCTGCCTTCCTGCATAACATGAGCCGCAGAATTTCACCCAGTCATTTCTGTATCCATACAGAACATGGTCTGATTGAACTAACAAAACCCAACATTTTTGATCGTATAACTGCCAGCCTTCACCTTGGAAGCGTAATCAGATTGGATTGCCTACCAATATTTAGAAAATTAGCTAGGAAAGATCCTGTTAAGCAATGCTTGCAAATTTAGATTTGTATTTCTGGAACTTTTTATTTCTTATTGAGGTCTTGAGAATATGTAAGATATGAACAGGCAAACGCGTTATCTTCTGCATCTTTTCCCTACTATGAAACAGGAAAAAAATAACAATAGCAACACTCCCACGAACTGTTACAAAATAGAAGATTCATACACGATTGTCTATGCTTAAACCACGAGGGAGCGAAATACAAAGACAAAAGAGGCATAAAGTCAGTATCATGATTAGATTAAAAAAAGGAAAGCAAATACTTCAAACCTGTCTGTTAAGCAATGCTGTTTGGGAATGCTTTCCTTGCTTTTCATATTGCTTCCCCATTGGGAGGAGGGTGGAATGCGTGTGTTGATTTTACTAAAATTTCCTTCTAAAAGGGCTGTTTAACTTTGAAGTAACACTGCAACACAAATAACCTCACTCAATTTACATACAAACTACTCTGACAAGCCAAATGCCTTCCCTTGGCAATAGCAGAAGCAACACAGCCTGTGTCTGAAGCATTTCAGCTGTCCTGCTCGTTCAGCACTGCTCAGATACTTCACATTCTGCAGTAAATGAGGATATAGTTACTTACAATAAAGTTGGGGAGAAAATTCAGTAAATTTTAAGCCTGTAAAAAGTCCAGTCCTGACTTCCTTCTTAACATTTTGCTTCAGCAAAGCACTTAGGTCTTGATGACAGTGAGGGGAATTAATAGTGTTTGTTATTCACCTTCTTTCAGTTGTTCTGTGAACTGAAAAAAATGAAGATATTTATTGGTGCACAGTCAGTTTCCATCAAAAAGCTGAATCTGATTGTATTTTGGTTTTACTTTTGATAGGTTTCTCACAGAAAATACTTCGTCTTTTCTTCTTAATCCATTCTGGGTACCTAACTCTGCATAGAAGCTCACACTTTTTGCGTAATTACTTTTAAAGCCTTCTCCCGCCATAGCATGGCTGTCTCTTTAAATTACTTATTACTTTTCTCTTCCTCTATTAGTCTTTGTTGACGGTCAGTCAGCTTTAGGTAGTGAATGCTGTAGGCAAGACTGCCTGTGCCCAGGGAATCTCCTCTGCAGAGAGAACAAAACAGCTTCACTCACTTCTCCGTGAGCGGATCTGCGCAATCTAGAAAGGGTTACCGGCTTAATTTGCAGGCAGAAGTGGCTCTCCATCGTTCCTCCTGTTGCTCAGCGGCTGTGTGTTTGACAAGCAGGAGAGTGAAAGCTGTATCAAGAGCATTCCCTAAACACCAGAAGTAGAGGAAAAACTAGCACAACTCTCTGGTGCATTAGCTGCGACACTTACTTAGGAACCATTTTATTCAATATTTAATCCTAAGGTTCTTTTAGCAGCTTGTTCAATTACTGGATGAAAGAAAGAAAGAAAGGGTAAAAAAACCCCAGCAGCATAGATACGATTAGCCAAGACTTCCCATCACCACCACCACCACCATTTATCACCAGCCCTGAGAAATCAAATCTTTTTATTCTTTCCCACTCATTCCACTCATGTTTCGTACTTCTATGTCAAATACAGCAGATTCAAAAGGAGTGACTGGGAAATACTTTTTTTCTCAAGTAGCCCAATGATTAGAGCGCTGTTTTGAATGGTGCGAGCTCGCTTTTGCCTTAGCTAAGCTACACACAAGTATTAAAGCAACGCGTTCAGTGAAGCAGGAGGAAAGCCTCACTCTTTCTCTGCAGATCCTGAAAAAAAAAAAGGTATAAAGAAAGGGCTTAGATACGTACTCCAGGAAAGGCTGTGGATCCCACTAACATGGAATTGCTGGGAGTTAGGCAGCCTAATGTTGGTCACGGTCAGCCTAAATCCTTTTCTTGTGGCCCAAGCCCCTAATCCCAAGCATGTTCCTTCAGAGGTACATAATTCATAGTTTCTAGCTCACAGGCATGATCAAACCTACAGGTAACGAACGTTTCTGTGGCACCATACATAAGCATAACACCTTATTAACTCACACTTCTCAAGAGCCTCCCCTGGAGAAACGTAAAGGCTGCAAGTGTCACAGTCTCTCTGAGAGCAGCACAAACGTGTCCCCTTCCTAGTGAGATGTTTTCCTACTGCAGGCAACGTTTCCTCAGCATCGCTACGGAAAGGAGCAGCTGCCATTGTCACTGCATATCATCCGCCTTAACAAATACTGGGGATCCACTGCCAGGACTAATCCCTCTCCTGACTGTCGTAACATGTACAATGAGTCTTCTCCTTGGGCATCTTTTTCTACTTATCTATTTTTTCGCTACAGAAGCCATGTCTACGCAAGCAAGGGATCGTATGGAAGAATGAATAGGCTCTGAATTATGCATATCATATCAGACAGCCTTTCAGAGGCTCCTTCTGGGTCAGCATGCTCCATTATTCTCCAAATGTCACAAAAAGGTATTTAAATCAACAGGCAGGAGAGCATGGATTAACAAGCAGAGAAACACACAGATGTCAGACCAGTTGCTGCAATCATGGTAAATACGGCACACCCATGTCTCTGCTGGCCCTTTCTTTAACAGCAGTTGGGACATGTGCAAGCACACTTATTTGGGATGGGAGCTGTGGATGCCAGCTGGACCTATCTTGCTGTTCCTACCTTGCTCACAATTATTTTTGATGACTTTGAAGCCACCAACAGCCATGGCAGGACCCTGAGGCCTCAGCTCCAAGGCTACCAACGCAGCCTCTTCACCACCAGGCTCAGGATGAAGTTGCACGAGCTGGGACACACCAGCCTCACAGCTCGTCCCATTCCCTGTTCCCTCCTTATACCTCTCCCCTGTCCCTTCCTGCCCCTGGAATTCCCTCTCTGGGCTGTCTGCACCTCCTGTCTGACCCTGCTGGGGGTGGTCACTGACTTGACAGAAAAGCCCTCCAGCAATAGAAAACAAAACACAAAAAAAAAAAGAAAAAAAGGAAAAATGCAGATGTATTCTGGCTCACGGGTGAGCAGCCCATCTCGGACAAATTGTGGCAGCATCGCAATGCCCAGAAACTTCACCCCCTGCCTTCCCACCTCTCCTTCCCTCGCAAGCACAGCGTGATTCCCCAAGCTTGCCCTCCAGAGCTGTGCCCTGTGCAGCTCTGGGTCTCTCTCTCTCTCGGGTGGCAGCCCTTGAGTCCACATGTGGCAGCTGCTGATTTTAGTTTTTTTTTCTGGTGGATATAGATTGCAATGTAGTTCCCTGCTTGTGCTTTTATTTCTGCTGTCACAGAGCACCGCTGCTCTCCCTCATTCCTCCACAAATCCTTACTCTCAACTACATCATCATCTTAACCCAATGCTTTCTTCCAATTTTTGCAATATTAAAAAAAAAAAAGCTCTTCCAGAGAACACAAAAATATAAAGCAAAATTACAACAGGTGGCTTGTAGAAATATTTATGGATTTATAGAATGAAATGGCTGTTGTGCCTCTAGGTTAAAATCCAGGACAGCACTCACAATTTGGGTTTCTGTGTGTTCCCCCTGACCCATCCAAATTCTTGCTAGCAGGGATTGAAAGCAACAGTTAAAGGCACTTGTGGTGCAGTTAAAGGCATATTGGAGTGGATAAGCTGGGCGGCTGCTGAGCGTCTGCTGGGCACTGAGGACCAGCAGGCAGCCTCCTCCTGCATCTCGGCGACGCTCAGTCCCTCCCCACGCACTGCAGGTCCCATCGCCTTCCACTAGCAGCACACCCCAGTCCACAGTAGGAGTGCTCACATTTATTTTGTTTCCAGGCACCAGGCTTGTAATTGTTAACTACTCTCACTAACTGATTAGACACTGAGCAATTCCAAAAATACCAATCTGGGGGTGATAACTTTCTGTCATGTGAAATCTGACATCTCGAAAGAAAATGATGCATGCACACATGCAGACATTTCATAGCTTTTAAATATTAGCGCCAACAATTATTTCTGCTTCACTACTTACACTTTTAGCGAGTTTTAATTATTTAGAGTTCAGCCTGTTCAAAGATTTATTTTATTTTATTTTTGATATTTACTTTCTAACTGTCACACCTTCTTTGTCACAGCTTCAAACATGCTGCAACTTCTAACTTACTGAGAATGTATCAAGGGATTTGGTGCTGGTACCAATTCACAGATTCACTCATCCCGTAGTCATTTTGTTGTCTTCAAATGTCATTGAGATGCCCTGATTAGATTCCTCTCCGCAACCATTGCTCAGGTAACCTGTCTCCGTTCTTCTAGAAAAAAAACCCCCAACAAACCCAAACCAAAATTATGCTTGCACATTTTTCAGAACAAAGGGGCTTTCAGTGCGCAGAATTACAGGAGGTGTTATCCTCACAGGATTATAGGCAGTCCTGGCATCTTGGATATTCAGTCAGGATCAGAGTGACTTGCTCTTTGTTCGTATAGGAGCGAGCTACTCACCAGAAAAAAAAGGTCTTCATAGGATGCCTGTTCTAAATCCTCACACTGATGCTTGTATTAAATCCTAAAGTGTTTTTTGATATAAAGGAAAGACAGAATTAGTCTTTAAACCTAGCTGTAGAGCCTCAACTAGAAACTACATTTTTCAAGAAATCTGCTACCATGCAGCAAAGAAAGAAATAAACAATCAAACCCCCCCGCCCCAAACGCACCGCCTTACCCTTATGAAAACATGACTTTTGAGGAATAGTCTTCTGAGCAGGCTAACGGATATTTTTTTCCTTTATTAACAAGAAACCCCTATGACCTCTCTCACACGTATGTGGACCGCGTGCCTATGTCTAGATGGCGGTGACACACAGTTCTTGAGCTCCCTTTCCATTTTCAGGCATGTTAAATTTGCATCCACCGCTTATTTCACAGTAAACCTTCTACTAGTAGCTGATTTTCCAGTACTAACCCAAAAATTTCACTAACTGATATATAGTATATTACAGTACACCTGTGTTAATATAAGCCAATCAGCTCCATCTCTGCTGAGAAGTCAGGACAGACCCACGGGTCTGTCCATGGAGAACAGATTTTGAAAGCAAATAATTTTTACATTTTTAAGTTCCATTCTGAATAGGTAGGTGCTGAGAAAACTGTTGTCGGGAGTGCCAAATCAAAAAGTAGAAAGACTGAAAAGTGCTGGCAGTGCTCTGGAAAAGCTTTGAGGTGAAATTGGGAATTAGGGTGGTTTTCAGGGTGAGTAGCTGAGAGGTGGTGGGATAGGTCCTCCTCCTCCCAGGAACAAGAGTCCCCCGAACACAAGAAGGTCAGGGTTTCAGCTTCGCCACTCTTATATCCTCCTGGATATTAAAATACGGAGGATTAGGTCTCCGGCCTCAAGGGCTGGCCCGCTTTTCCGGAAGGTCCATAAATCAGCCTCCAGGACTGAGGCTCTGTGCCAGTGAGAAACTATTATTTATGGGTTGGAGACATGTTTCAGGTGCACGGGGAGTCGGAGAGAGGATTAAGCTGTCCACATAGATATAGCGATTCTGCAGAATGAAGCTGCTGCTTGTACAAGCGGTCTTTGGGTATTCAAGGACTGTGCAGTCCAGCTTTTAGTTAGGTGTCTGAATAGAGATTAAAAGCTGCTCACTTTTTGCAAATATTGTCTTTGTTCTAGGTTTCTTTACCGCCGCCATCATCCAGACAACACGCTGCCCTTAACGTATCTACCAAAACTGCTGTCGGGGTTTGAAGCGACAAAGGAAGGGCATTCACAAAGAGTCTTTGATTAAAACAGAAAAGAACATCAACTTACATGAAAATATAATTCAGTACTTGTTTGATATTTTGTTTTTACTCTAACAAAAAGGTAAATGTAATCTTTCACAACTTGTTGTTCACCAGAAAAAAGTGTATAACAATATGCACCGACTGCCAATGCTGTATTTAAATGCTCAATACAGACGTACTTGTGGAGAACTGACAGAAAAATCCCCTGCTGTCTCTTCCTCCTCATTCAGCAAATCAGGTGGAGGATTTTGAACATAAATTCAGAAAGTATTTTCATAAATAGACTATTTCAGCAGTTAAGACTGTGGTTTTAAGCAGTTCTGACTCTTCTCACATTCTCTTCCTATGCCTTGATGGAAATAAATCAAACTCTTAAGCTGCTGCAATAATCTCTAAGAGACAAAACAGATGGAAGAAATAATGGGATAAGGTACATTATGAGTAAGATCTTGGCAACACAAACCTAATGCCTCCGTTCTTTACCTAAATGTTTAGACTTGCAGCTGCCAAAACCAAAATAAAATTGTGGTACATTTTATATATAGCACACTTCATATATTAAAAAAAACGTAATATAAACCTGCACAGGAAAAAAAATACTCCAAGAACCAAAATACTCCAATATTCTTCACTAGATTTTGTAACGGACCCCCAGAAAGAAAGAAGGCCGTACATACACACGCAGACATTGCAGTCCTTTATATCTGCGGCCACAGATCCACCAGCCTCATGCAGTGGGTCGTGAAGGGCAGATGATGCTGGGCAGTCCCTGAGTTGCTGCCATCTGTGCTCGGTACTGGGATGAGCTCGTGGGGATCTCCTGAGGCCAGGGAAGACACGCCATCTCCCTCCTGGATGGAAAAGCAAGTCAGACAGGATTATGGTGGGAACAACTGCATTGATCAGGCATGGAGCTGCTGGAAAGGAACCCTAGAGCAGCACCAATTTTTACTTCTTTTATTACCTTGTTCCCCTTCCCACGTTCATCCCTTTCAAACCCCTTGTCTCTCCCAGTTACACAGCTTGCCCTGTGTGCTCTCACCCCAGTGGCCCCGGTTTTGCTGTCCTAATACCGCTTTTTTGGTATTTACTGTATGGTTTTCTTGATAATCTGCCATAGCAATCTGCTAACTCCCCATTCTATTATTTACAAGATTTGTCCATTTCTCACGCTGTTATCTTGCTATTGCAGCCATAAACCAGGGTTAGCCTGGACAGCATGGACATGACTTTCCCTTTGATTTCTAGAAGGTTCAACAGTTTCTTTTACTTCTATTTTGTTTGTGTAACCACGTGGCCAGGGTAGGCCATTCGCTTGGGCATTATTTGCTTTTGATATCGGTAGTTTCTCACGCTGCTGTCTCGAACTACACATTCAGGACAGGTCGTTTGCCTGCGTGCCTCGACACAGCCACGGCTCATCCTTTGCTACTTATGGACCTTCTTGATTTTTCACAAACAGCCAAGTAATTTTGCCGAGGAAAAGGTATTTTCTTGACATTCACTCTGTTGCAGCACGGGCAAACTCAGCCTCCACAAGCTGCCCCCAGCAGAACTTTGCTAATTGCAACCAACTTTATTTTTATGGGAGGCCCTATAATGTGTCTGCAAGGATTTTTCCAGCAAAGAACCTGAGAAGAAATAGGTACAACTATCAAATTTCAAATTTAAATACATTAAAAATAAACTGCACCCTGCTGAGTTTTCTTGACTGATAGAGAATTATCCTCCCTCACTGGAAAAGCACATCATTTTTTGGAATTTTTTTGGAACCAGTTGATGAAAACCAACTGTAAAAATTGTAAAAATTGTCCAGAACAGAGCTTTCATGCATTTGTGTAACTCTAATGCGTACTATGAACTTGCAGTGAGATTTATCAACTTGGATCATCGCCCATTCTCTGAAAGAAAGAAAACTAAAAACCGGCAAAGTACATATCCAAGGATCCCTGTGCAACCTCGGACGTATAGACTTAAATTCTTGCAGAAAGTTTAAAGATATGCAGCTAATACCTTGAAAGAAATACATTTCAGGGAACCTATTTTGACTAAGAAGAGGGGAAAAAGAAATTAGAACTAGAGATTAGGGAAATAGAAGCCCATATTTATATATAAGTAAGAATGTGCGCATATGTTTGTGTGTAGAGTCATGCAGCTAAAAGCACGCACAGCTTTGGGGGTTTTTGGTTACTTGGTTTTAAGCTGTTCCAAGTCGCGATCCTCAAACTGTGTTTTCCATAATTGGTTTTAGCTGAGCTGTAATGCACTGAATTTAGAAATCCTAAATCTTCTTCATCTTATGTTGGTTTTTGGAGATGAATGTTATAATAAACTTTGTATCATACTAGTAACAACTGCAAGAATCAAGCTAAATATTTACTGTTAGGAAAAATGTAATGCTTTTATTTTTGAAGTGGAGCAGCTACAAAAACGCCTGTAAATATTTATCATTTTTATTTCAGTATTAATAACCAAGTTTTTATGACCTCATTCAAGAAACCCACAAGAATCTGGCTGCTCTTTTTGTATTATGTTTGTGCCCTTTACATCATTTCCTACTCCTAATAACTAATGATGATAGGTAATTACTTAACAGATGGTAAAAGCTCCTTAATTGCTTTTAAGGACTACTGAGCTTTGCTGTATTTTGGGAGCATTAACTTCTGTGACTTTTCATCTTCCTCAGCTCATTCCAAGTTTGTTCAGCCGTCATTAAATATTCAAGGGCCTGGGCTTTTTTTTTTTTCCTCCAGCACCACTGAACAGGAGGTTAGTAACACGCTGCTTCAGACCGTCGTTATTTCAAATACATTTCTTTTGCGAGGCCACTCTTAACACTGACAAAGCATCACCCTTCTCTTTTCTCCCCAGGTCTGATCAGCACATCAGCCCACGCAGCCCAGGGCGTCTGACCTTTAGTTACCAGAGATGCATCTCCCTCTCTTTCCTGGAGCAACATACTGTCAGATCATTAAGAGGAGGCTAGGGGGAAAAAAAAGTCAAACCTCAAAGGCAGTGGGCTGGTCTCATTAATGTCTTACACTGCATTTACATTATCTCCTGAGTAACACAGGCAGGAGAAATTTCCAAATCAGAGGGGACAAAAATGAGGAAGGAAATTCATCGTTTAACACAAACACAGTCAGTGACCCTCTTTATACTTCCCTTGCACTTTGAATAAATTGCACATTAACCACAGTAAATGCCGGCCTAATTAGTCAAGGTACACTATACGCCACCGCCAACTCTGCTGAATGCTTTTTCAGTTCTAATAGTTTGTCAGGGTTTGTATGTAAATGCGTACGAGGAGCTGTGGTAAAAGATACAAAACTGACTGAAATAAATTTACTGCTTCACAAATTAGCAAAGAGTATGTCTAGAAACAAATAATTCAGTTTTATGTTTGCCGCTAAAATAAACTATATGGCTCTTGCATTTTGCATGAGACTGTGAGATCTGAAATAATAAACAAATAAAGTCAGGATGATTTCTTCATATTTAGGATCAACAGCCCTCCTGGTATATAGCTAAGGTTACAATTGATTAAGTTGTGCGTTTTTCATTTGATGCAGAGAGCTGCACACAGAGTACTGGATAGACCATACATGAGTTCTGGTTAAGTGTGCCCAGAAGTGTGATTCATTATTAAAAATAAATGTTTATAACCGATTTGTTACTTGAAATAAAATAGGTACATAGTACGAATACAACAAACGGATTATAAGGTAGAGGTTGTGAAACTTTTATTGGAAGCATACAATGTAAAGGTTTGGTTGTTGTTTGGGAGGAACTCTGAGTCAGCCCTGCGTAGAGAGAGGCTGAATACCTCCCTCCCTCCCTCCTTTCTTTTGCTGAGGGACGGCCATTTATCGCCTTCGTACGTTAGTGTGTATTTATACTAAGGTAGCTGTCCACGACCACATGGGACTCAGTAGCATCGCCACCTCTTACGATGTTCGGTCAGTGTTTTAATATTTAAGTAACAGCTCCTGGAGTCATACGGTACATTTATTCTCATAACTAAGACAAGTACGGGATGATGTGCTTATTTTCCTCTGTATACCTCTGAATTGCTCAGAGCACAGATATCAATTTCCCATTTGTATGCACTGAATCTGAGTACCTCCTGTAACATTGCAATTTTATTTTTGATTGAGAAGAAAATGATAGTTATTTGCCCAATGAAACCCCAAACGTGACCTCAACTTGTACTTTGTTCAATAATCTCTAGTACATTTAGTAAACTGCTGTTCTGAGCGGATTATGTTCAAACATAGAGTGAATACTTACAATCATCACCATAAAAAAATGGACTTGCTAGGTATTAATTTTTGATGTACCAAGCACTTCCTTTGCAATTCCATCGTCAGCTGGCATCATTGTACCACAAATTTAGAGTGTTGCCTGGAACAGCTCTGCGTTGTTTTGTAACATAACTCCTTATGATTTAGCAAGTTTCAGCAGCTGATTGTATAAGCCATTTGCATTTACTACTCTTTAGGAAGATAAGAGATATAATCTAAAAACTTTTAAAATAGAACTATCTTTGCACGGCTTAATAAATTGTTATGGATAAGCAAAATCCCCGATTATGTTACACTCTAAATTAGCCTGGACTTTACATGAGTTTGTAACCGATAGGGGAAAAAATGAACAAAACAGAAAATAAACCAACTGTAAGTCTTGGAAGATGCCATATGAATAAAGCCAGAGAGGTGATGGAACAAGGAATAATCACACTTTTGGGGAGAAACTAGGAGGTAATTATTATGCCCCACTTTGCACTGTTTTTCTTACCTGCTACATGAACTATGGATCCTGAGATGCCACACAGGATTCCCTCCTGAAAAGGACTCTGGGATTTGGCTCTTGTTTTCCTGAAGGTGGATAAAACACTACAGAGTACAACAGACTGGTGTGCATGCTTACTGCAAGCTTTCTAAAAAACAGCATGCGCGGTTCTTTAGAAACAGAAGTAAAAATAATAGTCGAGGAACCTGCTCTTTCTGCAGACAGATGAAAGCTGTGCTCACAGACTCCCAGCGGGTTGCAGCTGGGGTGTGCGTTCCTCCCTGGCCCGCCAAACTCTGCCACTGGTCTTCTTCACTACCCTCTCAAATCACTCAGAAAAGCCTCCTCACGTGGAGGACTGTGTGGCAGAGATAGCTAAACTCTCCTCCACTGAGCTAACGTGGGCTAACGTCCAAGCGTGGCTTTGGAGGGATGAGCCAAGCCTACATTCACAGCTCCAGGAAGCGCCCCTGCCTGAAATGCAAGGGAGAGAAACACAGAGCATGTGCCTCAACAACTCTTCCAGGATGCTCTTTTTTTTTCCCTTCTTTTTTTTTTTTTTTTAAACGCAATCTCAGAAAGAAATATTTTTACATTTTAATATACTGATGAATCAAGCAAAATCATATCATGAGACTCTGCATGAATAGTAGGTATATGTAATATATAGTATTTACTCTTGCAGCCTGACGAAAGAAATTGAGTTCTTCTTACGTACCATATTTTAAGAGCTGAAACAGAAAACAGATCCTTTCCCTGCCTGAAGAAATGTAAAAGGAGTGTTGCTGGAAAACTGAGCTCTCTTCTTCAACGAGCTGTAACATGCTGTCCACACTTAGAAAAGCTTACAGGAAACAACGTATTTGCATTTGGATTTGCATATTTTTTCTATCTTTTTTATTTCTCTGCAAACCTCATGTTCTTTGAAGTCCTCCAAGATCCACTAAAAGCAAGCACTTTGCAGTAGGCTTCCCTGAACCTTACAGAATTAAACCCGTGAATGGTCTATCGCCTTCGTTACAGTACATGATTTCCAGTCCCAGCAAGCGCACTAAGCTAATTCACAGCAAACCACAGACTTGCCATCGTTCTGAGAGTGCCGGGTCGGAGCCATTTCTGAGACAAAGCACAATCCTGAAGCATTTTAGGCTTTCCATCTTTGATAAAAGCAAAACATACGTAGGACAGGGAAACAAAGAAACATCTACGGTTTAATTAAGGGCTGAAAAGCCACAGGTATCTTCTGATATTTGAACTAATCACCATACAAAATTTTCATTTGCTACATATTTTCAGATTTTCTGCAGTTTCATGGCTCTAGCAGAAGGCATGTGCATGAATGCGTTTTCAAGGTTCTTAGCTAACGGGTTTCTTTCTGTCTTTATCGTATTTATTTTGATTGAAACAATAATATCAGAACGGCTTCTACAGCCTCTGGGTACCGCAGCACACAACTAGCACTATAGCAAAAATCCCTCAGTGCTGAAACAGTCACATTAGCACAATCTCTGTGAAGTTGTAATTATAAAGAAAACGTATTTTCAGAAAGCAAAATAAGCATAATGAGGTTATTAAGCGTGACAGCAGGTCAGTCCGGGGAAAGGACAAAAAAATGAGTTGAAGAAAACATTAGTAAATAATACGTATTCACATCACCTGTCCTGCTAAAATTGTTTAAAGCACTGCAAGAAGTCATCTCTGAGCCAACGGTCCTTATTCTACAGAAGACAAGCGGGACATCAACACTTGACTGGAAGAGCCCCCCCAGCATGCTCCAGGATCCTCTCCCCCCATCAGGCGTCTGCTTGAAGCACACTTTGATTTGCTGTTTTCCTTCCGAGGACATCTGGGAAGGGAGAGGAAAGGCGATCTCACCTTAATGAAGAGCTGACTGGCGCCTGGGATCTCTGGATTCAGGGGCCCTCTGGGGTTTGCTGGTGCAGAAGTACCCATGGAGAGCGGGACAGTCCCTGAGGACCATCTGTATCTTGAGAAAGAAAGATGGAGATAAAATTCAGTACTCCCACAGATCCTGGAGTATTTATTCTGAGATTTCTAATTCAGATTGCATTTACCCTACGGAGATTTCTACTTGGACCAGGTGAGTGTGGACCTGGTCCATCACTTCAAAAATTTAGTAGAGTCATCAGAAACTAGCTCAAGTGGTTTAACAGAGATTAGAGTACAAGAATGGCTGTTTTTCGTCCTTTGGTTGGAACCCAGTAAGTTCCCATGAGCAGAATAATGCACCAAGTGGATCAGGACAAACTCAATAGATCTTAATAAAGATCTTTGTCCTATTGACCACTCGTGAGTCGGTGTAAGGAAATACAGTCCACATCAAGCTACCATAAAACAGATGCTTGCAAAGCCCGTCCCACACTTTGCTCTTACACCGTGAGGATATTTCACGTTGAGTGCGTCCTGCCTCGGTTCAGCCTTGCAGCTGGTTACGCGGGGGATGGAGCAGGGTACCTATTTGTGCAGCTTGCCAGGGAAATAAGAAGAGGAGGGCACAGGAGCATGCAGTGACCTGTTACCTGTCAGGGACGGGGTGTCTGGCAGCAGAAAGGGGCAAGAGCGTGGTCTTTCTGTTCCACTGACTGGTTTGATCTATGAGAAACTCTTACAGGCATTTTTCGTCATGTAATAGGTTTGCTCGCATAATTAATGCTTCCGTGGAAAGGAACCTGGTTTGTAGCAAAGTACCAAGCAGTCCTGCCAAAGTACTGCAAAGGTTTGCAAATCCAAATGCCTATTTTGAAAGCTCCGACAGAAGACTTGAAGACTGTGAAAGACTTCATAGCATTTATTCATCACCCCAATAATCCTCACAATATAGAAGCTGTGAATCTTCTGCAGACTGGGAAGCTAGGGAGAAGAAAAAAATGTTGGTAGTAGTGTCTATGTTTCCTCTATATTCTTATACTACTTTTTTTTTTTTTTTTTAAACTTGTCTCCACTTCAGTGGAAGGAAAAATAATTAGAAAGAGGAAAAAATTAGATTAAATTAAATCAAAACTTGATTGTTAGCTAGCAGCTGGGGTTCTGACGGTCTGGTGCTTAAACCTACACGATGCTTTCAGGAGCTCTATAGTGCAACCACCATCTGTAAATCCAAAGCTAAAAGGACAGCATGATATGAAATAGGTGATATGAAATAAAGATAACTCACGGTATGAGTTTACCCCCTTCTCTTCTCTATTTAATTTTCTATGGGTGAAGTGACCAAAGAAAAGATAGAAACAGGCAGATATTTCTTCTGTTTTTTTACAGCTAAAACTTTAAACATTTTTAAAAGGTACAAAATTACTGTGGCTTTGTGTCTATATCAACACAACCTGATCCTTGAACTACATACACCTGCATTTACATTTAAGGAAGCAATCTTTTTTAATCTTGATGATGTGAAATAACAAGCATTTTGGAATGCAATGGTAGTTTTTATTTTTAAACACAGGCCTGCATGTAATATTACACCCCATAGTCTCAATCTGTACAATTAATATTATCCATCTAATGAAAAGGGAATCCTGTTTTCACTGGCAATAACAAGTAATTTTATACCAGAATAATGTCACATACATTTTGGAGAAAGGCCTCAACTATGGATGAGAATTTCTTACTTTAGGAAAAGGTTTCCATAACCTCATAACTGAAAAAATAGTTATCTTGGAAAAACGGATCAGACAATTTTCTTTCAAGCTCAGCCATTATGAAGTGTGTTTGGTTTTTTTTAATCCTTGGAAATCCACTTTCTCCGCTAGCAGCTTGGGGATTCTTTCTCTTTATATTAAGTAAGGATAGATTTTCTTACTTATATAAAATGTCTGGAAAGAAAAATCCTGCTTAATTCTTCATAGCAGATCTTTGAGCACAAACTTCCACAGAGTGACTCTACGTTGCTCTGAAAAATGGGAATGGAGCTCTAGTTACAGCTTACGGACTCGGGCTCTGCTCTAGACAGATACTATAAGCAGATGACTCTTACTAAGCTAAATCTCTTCATTTCCGCCCTTACGCTTCAGTACATGTTGAATGTGATTTCAGGAAAGATCATATCTGAGCTTTCGACTTTCAAAGAACTGAGAACAAGACATGTGCTTCTTAAAACCTCTTTTTTTGATCTGGGAATAAAAACTGTGGCCGGTGCCACAGTGCGAGCAGAGGAAGGTGCACCAAGACACACCTCTGGAACCAGATGAAGGAATTTAGACTTCCACGTTGCTGACAGTATTAATATGATTTGCCCCATTTAACAGTGGGTGCTCAATTTTCTCTGAGCAACATTACTGTTACTCAGCTGTCTCTAATGTTCGGTTTAGGAAAATGAACTACTGTGTGGCTGAGAGATGTTTGAATCAAATCATATATTATGACTTGGGGAAAATGATGGATCACATTCTTCACCCATTTACTTAACGTTCTTTTTCATCATTAAAAATGTATCTCACATAAACTGAATGCACCGTATCATCTTGTAGATATGCGAGTAAAATTGACTTTTGGATTAAAATTACATCTATTTAGATTGCATGCAGAAGCACGTAGCCACTTATTTTAGTAGTTTTATCTTGTAAAAGAAAGAGGGACCAGAATGAGGAGTGCAAAAATCATTGTATAAGTAGATGTGTATGCAATTCAGGTGCATTCTAGCTTAACTGGAGACTGGGGTGGACAAGAACACATGCTCTTTAACTTCCTTCCCACTGGTGCCCTAGAGAAATGCTATCTGTGTTGCTTCTTAAAGATCTTATCAGTAAACCTAGCCAAAGTATCTTGCATTTCAATAATATTTCAAAGTCGTCGTTTTGTTGGGGTAACCACCAATCATACCAATCAACGGAGTTTATTTCCTCACCTTCTTGTCTCTGTCCATCGGTGGTACCTTTCCGTATACTTGCATTAAACTGGGACTTTGGGGATCTGGAGTTACATTTTATTTCTAGGTGTGGGCAGGCTGTAACCCAATGGGGTCTGGCAGTGGTTCATACTTTTCAAAGCCTGAAACAGTAATACCAATGTATTATTAAATGGCAGTTTCAAAATGATACAGCAACAAGTACGTAATTTCATAATGGCACACAAAAATAATTGCCCTAATACATTTCTATGCAGAGAAAGCGTACCTTACACATCATGGAAAAACTGGTTCTTTTGGAGAGTGCAACACAGTTTTGCTAATGCAAGGCTCACAGGGCGTAGATAATACTGAGTGTAAGCTTCCAGCGTTTTGCATTTTACAATCCTCTGAACTGAACTAGAGATCTGAAAATACTGGTTTGCCAATTTCCAACTACCAGGGGAATTAGCATTTCCCCTGACTGCTAACAGCACTGTGTGTCACAAAAATATATCTGTCCAGAATGTTTCTTACTGTAGCATCACTTAAACACTTGCAGAAAGGGAGAAGAAAGAAAACTTTGAATTATAAACAAAAGAATCTAAATAATCACCATCAAGGTAAAAAAAACCTGTGCTTGCAAAAAAGCACAAAATATTTCCATAGACCCAGGAATTTAGATGATACAGTGTTCAGAAATTTTCTGCCAGAGGGCTATTTTTTTCCCTTCAAGAAGTTTTGATACATCAGCAGCCATATGCTTTAGTTTACTGGTTTATGCTGATTTCAGTGACATTTTGCTTCTGATGAGAAAAATCTAAGTGATCTAAAAATCTATGTGATGTTTCAAAACGAGTTTCACTTAAAATGTGTAATACATATGCACAAACCTTTGGAAGAAGACAGATTTTGATTTTGTCAAAACTTCTCCAGCAATACAATGATGAATTGCAAATTTCGTACTACAGAAAAATAAGTAGAAGTCATGAGAGGAGAAAAATAAATTGTCGCTGAAGAAGGTTGAGGCTTGGTGTTATGGAAAACCTTCACTACTGTTAGGCAATTATTGTTTTTTTCCACTGGCCAGGCAACATCATTGCAGAATTTTATTTTTTTGGTCAGGATGTAGGGACCACGTTAGATGTACATGTTCTTGATTCTGCCTCACTGAAAGAGGATGGATTAGATGACCTCTTGAGATAACTTCCAACTACAAATTTCTTTAGTTTTACATTTTCTATAGTAAATTAATACTGCACACTCCTTGATAACAAAAGGACATCTCTTCAAGTATGCTTGTGCTTTTTGAAAAGAAGATAGCCTCTAGTAGAACAGTGAGGAGCATGCAAGAGAATTGTTTCCTAACTCAGATTCATCTTGATGAGAGTTAGTTACCTGATCCATGTAGGAATTTTTGAAAATTAGACTAAATACACGAATATCTTGAAAACCTGTCCCAAATTCTAGAGTTACTGGTTAAATGGACTAGCTTTTTGGACTTACTCCATTAAAACAATGGTGATTACAGACTACTTTGAAATTTTGCTTTTGTACAAACTGGAGATACTAAAATAGATGTGTTCAAATACAGGATACTATGTTATTAATGAAATTAAGTTGTATTTACAAAAGTGCAATATAATGTGTTTAGGAAAACATTTGGGGAAATTACAAAATAAGTAGATCCGCCTGGGATGCAGGACTTCCTGACTCAAAATTGCAGTGCAGGCATTGATAGTCTGTTTGTAAGTGGCCATTTCATGAGTAACAAGTCTCCAACTAGGTTCCAATGAAAGTTTCATAGAATCGAATTGATCCTTGTTTCTGATCCCTTTTTCGAACCTGTGGAGCCTTTCAGTTTATGGTGCTGTTTTAAGCAACTTGATATCAGTACTTTTGAGAATGAAAGAAAAAAGGGAAATTGTACTTTGACCCTGATTTATGAAATAACCTGCATTCTTTTTAATCCATGAAGAATGCATTCATTTTTTTTCTTACAGAAAAAGCCAATTATGACATTTTTCCAGGTATGTTCTTTTCGATGAGATTCAGCTACTGCCATCTATTGATATATATTGTGAAGGGTCACTATGAAAGTGCACATCTTCACTGTACCTTTTCTAAGGGTACTGTTAAATATCAGGGGTGAGAAAAGGACACTGAAAGAATGCTTCTCCTTCCCAGCAGTGAAAAACAGTGATTTTGAGAACTAAGAAAATATCAGTAGTAGTTTGAGGGTGGGGTAAAGGCATGAGCTGCTTTTATTTTCGAGGTAAATTTTCAAACAAGAAAGGCAACATCCACATATATAGGGGTGGTCTGTTCCCAAATGACTTATCTGACAAACACGTCTGAGATGCGTAGCTGTGTTATCCTCATTAGCTTGTATGTAGGTGAGTTGGCCAATGTTCAGCTCTGTAACAGCAGCCCAATCTCACTGGACATGCTCATTCTCAAAGCCTTTGGAAAACAGCCTGTTTCCAACCATCTGTGGAAGGAATGCACTGACCTGAATTAATTAACTGAAATCAAGCCAGTTTTATAAAGGAACAAGACCAAAGAAGGAGACGCACTGAATCGGAATAAGAAGCGAGTTGTGACTTTCAGCAAAGCCCTGACTATGCAATAGGGAGAAAGCTGTGAACTTGAGGAAACTGCCACTATGGCTGAGGAAAGCAGCTCAAGCAGAGCAACCTCATGGGAACGGAGGAGAAAACAGGGAAGGGTCTGAGGTAGAATTTAGTAATTTCTTTTGCATATCACAGCAAAATACTGCCATCCCTAAACACGACTTTTGGTTTCTCTTGTGCTGAGCAGCAAAAGCAGTCATTATCTCCTCTACTCCAACACCCAAGGTCCGACAGCTATGTAATACACCTAAGGGCTTTTTGAATATTATTGCTCTCCCTTTCACAAATGAATAACAAGGCTATTGCCAGGCTTTCATGAACATTTCTTCTCTCATTGCCTCTTTCATCTTCAGTTGATCGTACAAAAATAAGAATTTTTCCCTTCTGAAAACAAGCTTAGCTTGTCTATACAGCAATCTGCTTTATTAATTTGTTTTCAGCTGAGATACAAAATATCTACTGCATGCTTCCTGCATTTTGTCAACATCTTGCTAATTACTTAAACGATACAGTTTTCTTCTTTTCTTCTTCTTCTTTTTTTAAATGAGACATACTGGGGAGAGGGAAAGGCTGTCTTCAGTTACTCATTTCATTTATTCAAATTACAGCTTTCCAATCCAATACTGCAGAAAAAGTGCTCTGGGGTAAATTTGGAAGTCTGTTTCATTGTGATCCCTTAAGTATAACGCAATTAGAATCATGCCATGAATGACTAACAGTTTAGAAGCAATTATTTTATGACTAGGTGAATTTCTACCTCACAGCAAATATTTCTCACATTTTTGTGTGCTAGTCTTTTCAGCTCGTGCTAAGACGATTAGAGAGATTAAATAAGCATTTGTAATCATGAAAGGAAACCAAGAGCAATCTTACTCTTGTTTGAGGAAGCTGAACCGGGGAAGTGGAGGACTCGGGCCAGCTGTGTGTCCTGCAGCACAAGCTGGAAGGTAACGGAGGCCTGAAGACTCACTGCGTCCACTGGGTCGGGCCCATCAGAGGTGGTTGATCCCATTCTCCATGGTCAGGCTCTCTTGGGTGAATGTAAGCTGGGAGGCAAGTCGCAGCCTCCACCTGAGAGGCGGGAGCTAGAAAGGTGGAAGCACACACCACCATCGCAGCGCGGTTTAGCACAGAAGCATGATGGACACTGAGAAAATGGAAGGGAATTAGCATTAACAAACCAGTTAACTGCTCTATTAGAGAGTGCTAAAACGCATGGATATCCTAACCGATGCCAGGACTGTTACTCAGGGAATTCCAACTACTTACTCTCTACTAGGGATTCACAAGTCATAGACATCATTACCCAGTTTGGATATGTTTTTACCTGTACTATTCCAGTATTTTGACAACTTTTCAATTTGAAAATGGAGCTCCACGCATCTGTGGTGGAACTCCCGTTTCCCATTTTAAGGACTTTAAGACCACCAGAAGCACGTCCCTCCTTTCATTACTACTCTATTTCCCTTTTAAAATAAAAGTTACACTAGTTACTATCGTAACAGTCTGCATATAATCTGCTGAGAATAAATACCCACATAATGAGCCTGAAATGATATGGTAATTTCTTAATTCAAAATAATTACATGGCTATTTGTGCCCTCTAAAATAAGGTATTACTTATTCAGCCCAAACAAATTGCTATTTGCCCAGGTTTTGAACTGTGGTAAACAGTAGCACAGCAGTCATCTGAATTCTGAATCCTGAAACAGTTTAATGTTAGATGTTCACTTACACAGAAACGGAAACAAATATTTGTCAAGGCAGCAAGCAGATTTTAGTACAACCAAGGGGAAAACAGAAAGCCCTTGAAAACGGGACTGAAAAAAACACCAAGTCAGCGTGCTACAACAAGGGCACCAGCTGGCTCAAAGTCACCTAGCTGCCCTCTAAAACGTCTCACAAGCTTGAAAATGTTAGATAGAAGAAGAGGATTTGTTTAGTTTATTTTGGCTTGTCATTGGTGTCTGAGTTAACTGCCTGTCTCCCTGCGTCGCCTGGAGATACAGGTAGGAAAACCACCACAGAGATGAAAACCAGAACAGAAAGCCCTTGAAAACGGGACTGAAAACACGGCCAAGTCAGCGTGCTACAAGGGCACCAGCTGGCTCAAAGTCACCTAGCTGCCCTCTAAAACGTCTCACAAGCTTGAAAATGTTAGATAGAAGAAGAGGATTTGTTTAGTTTATTTTGGCTTGTCATTGGTGTCTGAGTTAACTGCCTGTCTCCCTGCGTCGCCTGGAGATACAGGTAGGAAAACCACCACAGAGATGAAAACCAGAAGGCAGGAAAGAAGGAACGAGGGCAGACGGACGTTCAAGCCACGGATTGCAGCCAGCTTTCCTCCAAGTCAATAAAACTGCTTCCACTGGCTTTAATGGAGGCTGGAGAAGGCCTCGATTTCAGAGCACTAATAAAAGATTTAAAAGTCACCTCATTCAAAGCAGTAGTAGAAGGCTTTTCATTCACTTGAATAATGTGAGCTAGAGCCATGGATGCTCAAGACTATTGACTTCTCAATGGTAATTCTCTGCTTTCTCAGACTGGAAGAATGACTGATAATGAAGGACTTGACTTGCAAGTGGACCGATGCTGCTCTGTGGATGAAGGCGGAGCCCTTCAACACCCAGGGTGGAGATCAAGTACTTCACAGACAGGCACGAATGTGCTCCATGCATTGAGTGAACTACATGAGTGGACTAAGTTGAGTGCACTACTTTTCATCTGTGATGATTAAATATTTGGGCCTGGAATGAAAACTAAATCCACACTCGATTTTGTACTCCTGTACTGCGCAGCTACTCCTCATTTATTTCCCCTGTCATTTAAACACATTAGATTGAGTTTTATACCTGTAATTATATTTTTGCAGTTACTGACTTCACTTAAAGAAGTAGACCTATATGCAACATCTGGCATGCTGTCTCCTGCTTCCAGGAAAAAAAAAAAGGAATCTGCTGAAATCTGGTCCATCCCAATTAAGCACATCTTGGGTGAGAAATAAAGCTCAGTAATCAATTTTTCCACTTAAAAAATAGGCAATCTGAAGAAGCAAGATTTTCAGAGGCTGATAGATTACGGAGAAGAAATAACACAGGCGCTGTTGTTGCAAACATTTTCAACTTACAACAGGGTGATGCAAAACGTATGATGAATCAAACAGAATCGCTGCTTTGCATCCAGAGGCATCTTGGACCTGCTGCTAACAAGAGTCACCTGCTGATCTAAACCTGTAAGAAAGAAAATGATTGCTTATTTTCTGCTAACATATAAGCCCCCCCAAAAAAGTAAAACTTTGCATGACTTAAGTGTAGCATTCATTTTTATGCACAACTTTAAATTTTTGTTTCAGCATGACGTATCTCTTAATCTAATTGTATATTATAGCTGGACTATTCCAATATGTTCACTTGGCATTCTTGCTGCAGAAAAATCAACATTGTACTCTTTGCTTCCTTTGCTGAAGATGTTAAAGGTGTCATTTGGAAAACTTGACCTTACAGAAAAATTGCAACTTTTTATAGCATTGATAGAGTTACCGTTAAAAACCCTCAACACTATGTTTTGCGTTGTTTGAAAATTAGCTGCATGTTAGAGTACAACATAATACTATGCGCTATACCATTTAATTAATTAGTTAATGTCTTCCCAGAAACCACATGTTTTTTCTCTCGTTATCTGTACTTCTTATGGTTCAGGAAGTAGATTACATGCCGTGAAAGGTTGTCTTCCTGGAAGCAGTTTTCTGCTTGTTCTATCTGAGGTTGTGTCAAGACGCTTGAAGTGTCCTCTACATCTTTCCTACGGCTAAGTGGCTGCAGGCTGCTTTGTGCTCTTTCATGCCAGGTCAATTTAATTCAGCCTTGGTTTTTGCTAAGGTTGCCTTGCCATTCTGCATACCAGTACTGTTTTAGGTGTTCTTGATGCTAAATAGCTTGCATATTTTCATGAGAACATTGCTGAGGCCCTAAGCTAAGCTCTCTACGGTTTTCTATGCAGATTCTTTAAAGCACCACAGGAGAAAGGAAAAACAACAACAAGAAGAGGTTTTGACCCTTTCTTTAGTTGTCAGTTAGCATTTTCTTTTGTGTTTTGGCACAAACGGTACTGAGCGTGGTAACTTATGATAGCACAATAGTAAATAGCCCCACCGTTGTTACTTGTAAACAACAGAGAAAATTGCCCGTAACTTATTTGTTCTGTCCCACATTTTTTACAGTACAACTGATGAAGATTTTTAACAACTTTGGCTGCCTACAACGTGCTATTCCCTCTAGCTCTAACAAGGTTCAACATTCAATGTTCTGGCACTAGTAGCAGTGCATGCAGGTGCTGCTGCCCATTTTGAGTGATGATGTCCAGTATCTTAAACAAATCAGTTAAAACTTTGGCTTTTATTCTAATGTAAGTGTCATTATATCCACTCGAACAAATTTATTTATCCATCTCAATGATACTGCTTGTTTCAGCTTGTTTGGTTTTAATTCAGGCCTGAGCTGCTCCATAATCATTTGTTCAAGTTCATGACATTACACATTGTTGACTAATAGCTTCATTTTGCTGAGTTTCCATTTATTACTGTCACTATTACAGCTGGATTTGAATTTTTGTAACTTGCCTATCCTAGCATGAATCTAATTTCATTGACGTTTAACGCCAATCCTGAGGGCTTCTCTTTGACTCTTTGTCACTTAAAGATCAAATACTTTTGCTGCTGACTTTTAAAATCAATTATAATCTCACAGGATTTGGCTGAGAGGATAACCCAAAGTGAAAGGCAGCGAGTCTTAAGAGAGAGAGTTTCCCAATGCATTAAATAAGATTGATTTTCTATGTGCAGAAACAAAAGGTCTGCTAAAGGGAAAAAAAAAACCCCACCACAAAAACCCCACAACCTAGAGTCAAGTCTTTTCTATGATACCTGGAAAATGTGCATAAATCTGTATTGCAGTTGCTGAATTTTAGGATCTGGTATAAAAGAGAACAACCCCACAAAGTGTTGGAGGGATGCTGTTGCAAAACATGTGCACAAGTCCTCTTAAATGTAGCCTTTCCTCTTCCTTTAAGTGCTTCAGTTTTTCCCGTGACATATTCTATCTTTGGTTCAATCCATAAAAAGAAAGAAGCATAGAACAGCCCAGGTTGGGAGGGACCTCGAAAGATCATCTGGTCCAACCTTTTGTGGAAAAGGGAGCCTAGATGGAATTATCTAGCAGCCTGTACAGTCACATCTTGAAAACCTCCAGTGATGGAAACTCCACCACGTCCCTGGGGAGGTTGTTCCAGTGATTGATTGTTCCCACTGTAAAAAAATTTCTTTCTTATCTCAAGATGAAACCTTTCCCAGTACAACTGGTGCTCGTTGTCCCTTGTCCTCTCCATGTGGCTCCTTCTGAAGAGAGAGCCTACCTCCTCTTTGTGGCCACCCTTGAAGTACTGGAAAACTGAGTCCCCTGAGCCTTCTCTTCTCCAGGATGAAAAGACCTGGAGAAGGTGAAAAGACCTCCTTCAGTCTTTCCTCATAGGGCAGATTCTCCAATCCTTTGACCATCTTCACAGCGCTCCTTTGGACCCTCTCCAGTCTGTCTGTGTCTTTTTGGAATTGTGGGGACTAGAACTGGCCACAGTACTCCAGGTGCCACCTGACAGATGCTGAGTAGAGTGGGATGATCACATCTCTAGCTCTGCTAGTAAAAAAAAAAATTAATTAATCCCCATCAATAAATGCCTTTTTTTAACTATTTCTTAATATCAAGAAAATATATTTTAAAATCTAATTAAACTACAATTTATCATTTCCAGAACAATATTCCTCTCTCTTCTTTCCAATATTCATAGTTTCATTAATTGGATCTGAACTAAATCTCCAAGTTCAACAAAAAATTGAGGCAAACTGAAGTACTGCGCTATGTGATTTTTCATCAATAGATAAATGCCTTCATTTTCAGAGTCATTCCTTATCTATATAAATGACACATGCAGATTAATGGAATCCTAAAAAAAAAAAAATCAGTAACTTAATGGAACAAGCAAATGTTTTCTTGAAAATACCCTTTCACACTACAAATAATAATTCTTCTTTAAATTTCCAGCAATTACATACATTTGCTTCACACTTGGAATTAGGTTGAAAAACATTTTAAGGTACTGAATTTGAAAACTGTTAGAGGAATTATTCACATATGGATAAGCAGGAGGGTCACTAAAAACAGATTAAAAAATATTTTAAAAGCTCATTTTAACAGCATAATGAATAATCACAGAAGATACACACAAAAATGTAAGGTCTTTTGTTTAGCAATTCTTAGTGATGAGTTACTGTTATTTGATCGATAATAGAGAAGAAGCTGGGGGAAAGACAGAGCCAGAAAGTAGACAAATGTGATGGAGAAGCAACTCTGGGGAAGATGGAAGAGCTGCAAATAGAAAACTTGTAGAAGTCAAGGAGAAGACCAGATGGGCTGGCAGAAAAAGCTACTCAGAGAAGCCCAAGATAATATAGTTGCTTATCTGGCTGGCATGTCTGAGCCAGGATCTGCAGGATTGCCCTTTACTTGTCTTTCCAGGCTGCAGATTGCTACAGGTACCTTCTCTTCAGCCCTTCTGCTTTTCAGTTTCTCCTTCCCACAGTTGAACCCCCCCCCATTAATGAGAAGTAGTCATTACAGAAGCAATCCAGCAGTTCCTGAGAGACAGAGGGTGACCTATTTGGATGCATATATTGACACAGAATTCAATTTCAGAACTATTAGGAAATTATTTTACCTAAAAATTATGTTTGGAACTATTTTCCTAATGTCAAATTTTTCTTCAGAAAATTGTCTTGGATCTGTTTTAACCAAATTGGAACAATTTATTACATTAAACAGGACAACACATTTTGCTTAAAAATCAATGATTGTCAACTGCATTTTCTTAGAATACTGCCTTCTGGAAATCCGGACATTTTTAGCACAAGCGAGCAAGAACTTCAAGTTGCTGCAGACGATTTAGTCGTGCAGGTCATTATCTAGCTACGTGTACTTCAATTACTTCATCCTGGGAGGAGTATTTCTCAGCCTCACAGAGAAAATTGGAGGCCAGGCAATAATGGCAATAGAAAGGCCAATCAGCTCCTGAACGAAAGAAAATGAACCACTTCAGTTTCAGGAATGCAGTGCTTTATTTCAATCAAAAATGCCAAAACAAAATATGTGAACATTTCCAAATGAATGTTCTTTGTAATCTCCACGTCCTGAAGACCGGTGTTAAAACTTCATCTTCTCTTGAAATAAAAGCAAACACCGAGATATCCTTGGGGAGGAAAATGTGCAATTTCTTCTCATCTACCTGTTTCTACTACCCATTTTCAGGACACAGCTTAAATAATGGAGGCCCTTAGCAGTGAAGCAAGAGTACATTACAAAATGGTTAAAAAGACATAATCTGAGCTCCACGGTAAAAGTTAGTATGAAAGACACGAGTCTAGGGAACCCTACCAGTGCAATAAACATTTTTTGGGGGGTAGAATCTTTGTAATTGAAATCTGAACACAAATAAACACATATATAACGTAACTGTTCATGCACGTACAAGATGCTAAAAGCAAAATCACAAAGAGGTCCTGTTGTCAGAGCTCAGCATTAATTTACTTTCCAATTCCAGTCAATTTGTTATCACAAATGCCCTCAATTAAAATGTTTTATTTGATACAGGGTGGATTAAAACCATCTTTTTATTCTGATGGTAGAGATGCACTTAGCAGCATATAAAATAGTGATTTAATGGGTACTTAATGGTCTGAAGCTTTAAATGAACAAATCATAAATTAAAGCTTTCGTAGCCTTTTATGTTTTCCTATTTGGATCCTAAAAAACCAATTTGCATTCATTGTGTAGGGCTGATATACAGTACCTTGCCTCCCAATGACATTCAGCTGCATCACAAAATTTGCCCCCACAGTATGATTGACACTGTTGCCTTTTGAAGAGCTTTTAGTTTAAGGTCTGGGTCACAATCCTTCCTTGCCAAAGGTGGACAGAATGATTTCAAACTTCTCCGGGCAACTTTGAATTTGCTCTAACATCCAGATTCTGAGCAACTGCTGACAATAAATCCATTTCTTTGTCTTCAGTTCACTTCATAATTTCAAACCAGGCAGTAGGGGTGGATTTTCAAAACACCACATGAAAACTGAGCACAGGACCTTGATAAGTAAATAATAAGTTTGCATTGGCCAGTTTCTTTCAGTGATGTTATCTGAAAGAAATTCCTTCCCAAAAATAAACCTTAAAAGAAAAAGTAACTTATTTGTTTTTTCCTAAATATTCTATCTGTGTCCGAGAAGCCTGAAGTGCTTTTCTATGTGTCTTTCACATCTGAATACTCGCTGTACGGAGCCCAGCAGTCTCAAACCACAACACCTTCATGCCATAGAAAACAAACCAGAAAAATTATTAAAAACCCCCAACCTATAGAAACCGAAGCAGCAATCTATGTAAGCTCTTAAACACAGCCATACCTATATTATAAAACAAATTCAAATGTGCCCTTAGACTCTACACCAATACCTGTCAGCTGGCAGTTTATGTCCTGGGCCTTCTTGCCAGGGGAGGGAAGGTAACTCAGTGCTCCCCGCTGTCCGCAGCCACAGCTAGATGGAAGAGAGGGTCCTCGGGAGGTCACTGAGACAGTCTAATACTCACTTTGGAAAGGAAAAAAAAGAAGGGGGAAAAAAAAAACCTCAGACAAAAAGCAAAGCGGATTTCCCCTCCAACTTTCATTCAAGATATTTATAAAATAGTGTCTTCTCAAAGTGCATGAGCCCCAAATTTCTCAGTAGCTGCTACCAGACTGTGATACCTTAGTGCTTTAAAAGCAACAAAAACCAGGAGTCCACCAGCTTCCCCCCAGCAGGTTCACACCGCTTTGTGCAGAGAGGGTTAAGAGTGCTGCTGCACAGGCATCTTACACAGGGGTGCCTTAAAAAAAACAGGACATGAGGAAAAAGGGTTTTGTTTGTTTGTTTGTTTTGTTGGTCGATTGGGTTTTTTTAACCGGTAATTACACCTATTGTAAGGCCCTCGTGTCCTTTTTTGCTTCAGACTACTCTGTGGCCGGAGGGAATCAGAGTTGCCTTGTTGAGGTGCCATTTTTATGCACTGACAAATATGGTTGCTTGAATCATATACATGAGTCAACCTCCCTTCTTCCGGAGTCACTGTGATTTCAAATACATCAGTAATTTGGCAATTGGGAAAAAAAAAAAAATTAAAATAACATAACACACACACTCGCACATATATATTTATGTGAGTATTTAAAGTTTCATTTTGGGTTAGAAATATTCTTTTTGATAAGAATAAAGTACCTAAATAAAAATAATGTCTAAAAAGAAATATTCAAAGCTAAAAAAAAAAGAAAAGAAAAAGCCTAAATGTTTTCTCTCTTAATATATTTTCAAGTTCTAAAATAGAATTTATTTTTTTCCCAAAAATAAGTAATTCAGTGAATTCTACAAGCAATGCAAAGAATTTTAATACTACTACCAAAAAAAAAAAAATTGTTCTAACTATTTTAATCAATTTGCTGGCTTTTTTACACTTCTGAATTCCTTCCGAACATTCTGTGTCGTTACCTTTCTCTTTACCGCTACTATCTGCCAACAAGGCATTTTCAGAAGGTCTCAATGGTGCCACATAAATGGGGACTGTCTATGCATTGATCCATAATGGCGTGTGTTTGCAGTTTTCCCTCCGTACTGCATCATTAGTGCTTACCTCATTTTTACAGGCACTGTCATCTCGAGGTCATTTCAGTCATTTCTGCCTTCTGTGCAGTTTCCTCCCATTAAGGATCTAGGTTTGTAATAATTCTCTCTTGACCGATTAGTTTTGGACGTACCATATTCCATTTCCTTTTCTTCTCTCTCTTATGTCCATTTTCAGCTTCTTCCATATTGCAAGCTTAACAAGATTATATAGTGACAATATTAGTACCTCAAATGATATCTGAGACCTTACATCCTCATATTTATTTGTTGGGATTGCTATCATCAGTTAATGATCCCCCCTGCCCCCAAGCATTACCGGCTGTTTTTTCAAAACTTTGTCATATTTTTAAAAATAAAAAAACCCCTTTTAATATCATGTAAATGAATATGTGAACCTTCTGTCACAAAAAAAATTGTTTATCTACATGAAAGAGATGTGAAATTAAGAAATGGGTAAAAAAATTGAAATTATATTTCTCAATGCATTGTGTCTTATAAAAATAGATTTCTAGTTCATTAATATGTATGATATAGTCAAATCTACTCTGACTCTTTCATCTGTTTCAGGATAGTATTCATCTTAATAAGATAAAAATCACCTTTATAGGTTGTCACGAGATGCCCACTCTTTGTCCAGCTGCCTGTGGGAGTGTCAGTACAGTATGTCATGTAAATAGCACAAACACAACAAAACCAACCAACCACACAAAAGCGTTCTCCACTTTTCAGGAAAAAAAAAAAAAAGCATCTTCTGCATTCTGCAAATCTGCCAAGATTGAAATTTGATTTAAAAAAAACCAAAACAAAAAGACCAACAAAAGTTGTAAACCATTATTAGACCTGCAGAAATCCATCTGCTTACACTCTTCATATTTCTGTCATCTTTTGGGGACTTTGGGATATTAAAAGAATTGGTCTGTGATAGCCTGCAAAGAAAGGACTTAGAAATGCTGCATAAAAATCAAGCGCCCTCAACTTCCTTAATACAAATTCACTATAAATAGTCTATTAAATCTTCTGACTAACATTCATGCACTTTTGCTGAATTTATATCTCACAAATACTGGAACAGACTTAATTAGAGATGTGACAGTCTGAACTATTATTGGGGTGTTAACACATACCGGTCCTGTAATACTAGTTTTCTGTAGAAGCTAAAGCTTAACAAACTTTTTATGATGAGAAAGGCTAACTGCATTTTTTTGTGGTTTGTACCTCCATTGCCAGACAGGTTTCCAGATCACATCCATAAGGCGTGCTTCTTTATGCATGTAGCCCTTTCTTCTTCTGGTTACGTAGCCAAGCAAATGTTGTATTCAAAGCACTGAATGCACCTTCAAATAACTACTGAATATTAGGGGGTGCTTCCCCAATGAGCTCCTCAGAACTCCTCACAGGGAGGAGAGGAGTAGGACAAAAATTACAGTACTCCCTTCTGTAGAGCCTGAGATTCACGTGATAGAGAACTCACTCAAAAGCAGATTTCCCACCACTATCCTCACACCCCCTCTCCAGTACAAGTAGTCCTAAATTAAAATAATGCACGTAGTGGCACCCTAACACACAAGCTGTATTCCACTCAGGAGGAAATTTCATGTAATGATACTGTAGATTGTGTAATAAGCGTTTCCTGAGAAATTACAAGGCTCCTTGTCTAAACATCTTAGAAGTATTGTGTTCTCAAAATACAGAGGGTTAACCCTAAAAGACCCCAGGCTTTGCTTCAGCAACAGTTGTGCTTTAACAGCGAGTTTCTTCCAGAGCTGCTACATTCTTTGTGAATTCCTTCTTCTCAAATCCATCTACCTACTCTGCCCTTGATCCCTTCTACCTTTATCATTCCTCCTTGCCTCTGAGTTTGGGTTATCTCAAAATCCAGGTTATATGAAAACTTGTTTTAAAGCACTGGACCGTTTGAAAGAGGTTCAGATTTTTTGACGTGTGGGTTTTATGCATGAAAGTATTGCAGCTATCACAGTAAATGATCCTTGGAGTGAGTAGTGCCATGGTGACTGAGGAAAGTCAAAGTCCAGTTAACGTGCAAACAGTGCCATTTATTGTTTTAGAAGAAAATGACTTGAACACTCTCGCTGATTTATTTTGCACACTAAATATTACTGTGTTTTGAATAGTTTAAAAGGACCATTTTTATCTCTAAAGTTGCTCATGAACTAATAGAAAACCCCACTTAGGTAAATCTTACTTTAACTTTAGAGCAGGTTCTTTCCAAGATGAATGTGCATCCCACTCTCGGGGGAATCCGACCTGTCAGCCTTGATCTCATTCCAGCATGGAGTCAGACTATGCCTGGGAAGTCCTCCCTGGTTCCACAAGGCAGACGCAAGCTGCAAAATCCTGGCTTCAGCAGTATTTTGGCAAGAAATCCTAGAAACCAAGAAAGCTTTGTGCAAGAAAGCTTTTCCATTTGAATCTTCAATATTACTATTTAATTGCAAGTTTTCTGCCAGATGCTCTTTCATGCAAGTCCATTTGCATTTTTGCTAGATATTGACCCAAAACAGGAATAAGAATTTTCTAAGAAGGCTTCAGACACAAGAACGGTAGAAAGACAATGAATACTTTCAAAACTGTCCAGGAATACTTAATATAAACACAAGGAAGAAAGAGCAAAATGCTCCAACGTAAAATTCTGACCAAGAGCTGTATCAACCACATTCTGGATTTGCAAGCAGGTACTGAACTGCAAAGAACATTTAATGCATTTCAGCTCTTATCTAGCTACATGAAAAGAAAAACTATTTATTCATGTTTTAATCCTTTATTTTGTCAATATTCTATATTTCTGAAATATGGAAGTGTATAATACAGTCCATCACGATGTTATTTTGACACTTAGGGTAACATCAAATCTCCGCTAATCAATGAAAAAAAATTATCAGTGATGAAAATACTCATTGTTCAATGTATTGAAGACATATCACTGAGAACAGATTATAGCATAGTGGTGCATACACCATACTATTATAGATTTCTACAATAGTAGGCAAATTTATGAACAAGATAATTTTTACCAGCTATATTTAACATTTACTTCATCACTTATATTGTGCAATTTGGATATTTCACTAAATGCAAAGCATCAAGAAACTGCGTGCACAGACATATGTGAGTATAAATACATATGTACCTAAACCAATGTTTTATATTTTTACATTGTCAGTTTTTACATTTTTATATTATCGATGTTTTACATTTGCATTTACAGTACCATTTACAGAACCAAGATGGTCTCTGCTACTCTCTCCCTTTCCTTTTTTATTCTCTACCAGTGACAGAAATGCATCTACAGCATCACTCATAATAACGCGTTGCTCATACTGACGGAAGAACACGCTCAGGTGGATTTCTTTCCCCTTGCCCTGGGACAACCAAAGGCAAGTTTCACCGGCAAAGCAAAACCACCCAAGCCACTGACCTAGCTTGGAAAGACCAACCGTCTGGGACAGAAAACTGCAGAGTGAAGCTCCACTCTTACCCGTGCTACCCAAGACCATCCTAGTAGCTCTATATCAGAAGCTTTAAATTTGGTTAAAAAGACTGATATGAAATTCTCATACTGTTCTGCTTTCGGTTCTGTCTTATACATAATATTATCATCATTATTTTCCAAGGGAAAACATTTGGGCAAACAATAAGTAGTTCATAAAAAGTACATGAAAGTCACCAGTTTTCCCGAATATTAGCAAGGATCAATACATGTATTTACAAATGTCAATCATATAAAATAACAGCCACTTAAAACAAAAAGCTAATGATACAACTGTTTAAAAGCAGACACAATAAAAAATATCCAAAATATTCAGTGAGCATTTACAAATGATAACTGCTGAAAAACAGTGATCAGTACAAATATTCTTCACGTACAAGAAAAGTCAATAAAGAAAATTGCTCTTCAGAGTCACGTATGTGTTTCAGTCTCCGAAAGACTGTTACTGAAGTTTTGTTTAATAACTTTTTAAAGATAAAACCAGAATCTGACATGAATACTGGAAATGTTTTATAAGGTATCTAGGGATTTTGACTGATGCAATTTTTGACACCGATTTTAAGATTAATTTTTAGGTCCCAATTTTTAATAATTGCTAATCACGTAAATGGCTAATCACAGCCGTAAAGGAGGTCGTAAATTATTCTGAATTGAGTACACAGAAACTGAAGCATCTTTAAAAAAAAAAAGTGGTCCACTATAATCCATTATTCAATTAGAGTGTGTTAGGCTGCTTTACTTTCACAACCCACTAAATAAGAGACATGCATTTTATTCCAGCCCCTACTACTTTCCCTTTTACTATTGTGAAATGAACATAAAAGAAAGAAAACATAACTTTTGTTTCAGAAGTTATTGATTACCATTTAAAGATGGAAAAAATAAAATTATTTTAAAAGTTATATTATCCTGCTCCTGTCTCTCTAAAAGGAGTAATTGAATTTAGAGACAGTGACAAAATAGCTCAAGTAGTTGACAATTAAAAGAGACAACTGAGGAAAGAGCATGGTGCCCTGACTCCTTCTGCTGGAATAGATGAATCAGGTGAACTCATCTGGAGAAAAGAGGATGGCTTTTTCTGTGTAAGGACCGGCTCAGTTGCAAGGTACTGGCCATTTTCTTTAAAATGCATTTATCTTTATGTATACAGTAGCTGTACCAAATGACTGCGTGACTTTGCCTTTTTTGCATACATGCACAATTAGACGTTTGACTATAAAATTCCCACAAAGTTTTGATATTGCCACTGTTGCTGTACTGTCAGAAAGACCATTGTTCTCCTACAGAACTCTAAAGTCTGCACTCAGAGCAAAAGAGAGAATACGCAAAGCAACCGGCAAGAGATACGCTAAGCTGGATTTGATTTATTTGGGGAGTTACACAATCATATAAAGTACTTGGGATCAGACTAAGTACCTTCTTCAAGAAGCCTGTGCACTATGCACTTTCATTCGTATCTGCAAGCATTATAAAATGGCATCTGACAAGCATTAGACTCCATTTTTCATAAATACTATTGATAGCTTCTTTCTTGAATGATTACTTCCTGTGAACCTCGAGTGAATGAAAATGATGAGACTTGCAGATAAGTCACGACTGAAATTTTTCGCGAGACTTACATAAAACAGGTGCTTAGCAGTGAAAAGATGCATTGAATAGGAATATTTCTTTATTTCGAGGTGCTGTGAGTCCTTCTACTTCACCAGGAACCGCTGAAGCTCTGGCAGGCTGCACCACCGGTGGCCGTACTCTTCAGGCACCAGCTCAGCAAGCACTTCGCTCTTCAGTAACGCACTGACCTGCGTGTTTGACTGTCAGTGGTGAACTGGAAAAAATGGCATGGGGTTTCCTTCCATGATTTTAGTAACTTGCCAGAGCTCCCATATATTAAATACTGTCAATCACAGTCATCTGTTTTCCAGTCTATTTTTCACTCTATGGATTCCTAAGTTTAATGAGGGTTCCCTAATCAGATATTAAAGACTGACTCACAAACCTGCTTGTCCTAGAGGAAAAAAATAATCAAATATCATGGTTTTCTTTCTTCTCCCTATATTTCATCTTAGGTTGAAAAGAATTTTGCCATTCCTGTCTTTGAAGACAGTTGCAAAAGTCCATGTAAAAAAAATATTTCCAAGGAAGCACTATTAAATGTATATTTTAAAAAATGTTAGATGCCCTCCCCCTCCATCCAGGAAATGGCAACATTCTTTTTAAACCTAACAATGAAAAATAACAACTCTCAACTTACATTACATATTTTCCTATGAACAACACTGCCAACAAAATCTTTGCTTAGTAGTAACTTAACTGGTATGTCAATTTTGCAAGTAATCAAGGTGTATAACTCAGGACATGACAGAAAAAACTCAAGTTGTAAATAGTGGGAAACACTATTTCACAAACATGTCCATATCCTTCTTTAAAAATCTTGAGTAAACAGGGCATTATCCACTTTTTAAAAAAATTTTTTAGAGAGTCATGAGTTTGAAACAAATACTTAAGTCAGGTCAAAAGCTTAAGCATTTGTTAGAAAAAGTGGGCTTTTTCTGATCCAACATTGATTTTTGCAAGAATTTTGTAAGGGTAATAGATGGGTTTATGCCACTGAATTCCTTTAAGAATTGATTCTAATCCATCTACAGAAAGTCATATGTTACTCATTGCAAAATATATTTAATACAAACAGTTTTTAGACTTGAGAAATACATATTTTTAAATAGATCTTCCATGATCAAACACCAACCTAAAAAAAATAATCAAAAGTTACAGTTTTTCAGAAGGATTTCTACTGTTCTACCTTTTTGGAAACGAGTTGTTTGGTAGTTTTTTCTGTTTTGGCTCAAAATATCTGCCAAACTTGGTGAAATAGAGCACAACTCCATCATCAGGATAAAGCTGTTCACTTTGCAGCCTCAGTCCCAAACCATTAACATCAGTGAAGGGTTTTTATTAATTGCAGTGAATGGCAGAACAAGCTGTACCCGGGATTTGTTGCAAATTGCATTTGATGTGCTCTGGCTTTTTCCCTTTAGATACTTGTGTGATCATAGTCATAGAAAGTTTAGCTTCATTTGTAACTGATTTAGAAGTGGACTTTTTCAAAGGATTGCCTAGAGTTCTTTCTGATATCCAACCAGTTCTAAGAATAAAATTTTTCTGGTTTTGTTTCTTTTTAAGTTCATCAGATCTCTCTCAGGGCTTCACAGAGTGATGCTTAGTAGAAGCTTGAGAGAATCCGAAGGTCCTGTACTGCTGAGATGAAGTTAAGGTAAATTAAGGAATGGGTTTATGACCTTTGTTGTTCCAAGTTACTAGGAAAAAGTTAATGAATTAAAGTTAAGCACTATATACTACAGATAAACCTATCATGAAAGGTTGACCAACTGCGTTTTGAGTCTCTATATAGTAACAGGCATGTTTACAGGTGAAGAGCAATGAGGACTAACGAGCAGAGCAGACAGAAGTTTTCCTTCAGACGGTCTCATTACCAAGTGAGGTAGATGCCACCATATTTCCTTGTCACTTCCAAATCCAAAATGGTAGCAAGAAGTTGCTTACAGAAAATGATTTTTAGCTTTCCCAGTGAATAAGTTAATTGTCCTCACACTTTAATGGGAAATGTGTGAGGTTATTTTGGATCCTGCTGTTGCTGCATAAATGCGATGCTATCGGTGGTAGATACAGGCAACAACATATTGTGTCTTGTGGCGCCAAGGCTTTGCAGTAACAAGCAATTACACGTTTCTGCCCGCTTTGCACCTGTGATAATACCACTTCCAAAGCTATTAAATATGCATCTGTGTCCAGAGTGAGTCCTGCTTGCTTGGATATGATAGATGAGAGCTGAAGGTTTGGGTTTTTTTTCCTCTTTGGTTGACAGTGATATTCTAAGTAGCTATTTCTCTCGCTCATACCTCATCATAAGGATTGTTTTTCTCAAGCTGAATTCAGTAAGGCTTTATTGGCCTGAAAATACTCTCACTAGTGATGCCAAAATGAATTCTTAAAATCCAGATTCTCATAGATATCAAGGGTCGGAGTCACACATGAAAAGGCAACACGCTTTTTGGGTTAGTCTACAGGGGATGTACCCAGGTAGACTTTCTTGTAATTTTCCATACTTGCATCCAAAACCAAAAGAGTTTATGGCTATGGTGTACTATTGCTTTCCTTTATCTTCACCTGGAAGTTTTAGGAAGGAAGAATAATGTTTACTTTGTAAACTTTACTTTGGATTTTCCAGTCCTAATCTTATCTTGTCTGAATTTCCCTTTACTGGGCTGAAATTTCAGGGTACGATGCCTGAAAGAGCTCTTTCTGCACTGTTAATCTGCCAAATACTCTTTCCAGGGCCATACACAGAGAACAGAAACAAAAATAAATCCTCAGGGGGGTCATGTCCCCTCCTCCCATGTCCACCTCTGGATTTTTGCTGTTATTTATTTCTGATTTACTCATCCAAGTTTTTTCTCGACTTAAATTAAACTGGCTTCTCTACAACTTTATTGTGTTTCTTGTTTACATCTCCCATCCACTAAGTGATATTCCTTGACAAGTCAGAAGACAAATAAGCTGTCTGTTCTACTGTTTCTTTGTGGTTCTTTACCCTTTGTTTCTCTTCCTTTCCTCATATTTTTAAGTATTTCAGCAGCCTCTCCAGCTAGCTTTGTACTTTCTGTCCACTTCAGACCAGATAGAATATTTTGGTTGCATTTTACATGCAAAATAGATAAATGCTACAGTATGACCCTTTTTAAAAATGGTTTATTATGAAAAACAACTTTTTCTAGAAAATATTTTATCTACCGTTATAATACTATTTGCTAATTCAGGTCAAATTCGTCAATACTTTTGGTTTGGAACAATTTTCAAAGGGAAAGGGGAAAACTGGAATGCTATGGCTGCTTCTTATTGTACTGTTCTCTGATCAAGAGCACTTAATGCCAAACGCATCAGAAATCTGAATTGCAGTTCTCAGCCCGTGAGAATTTTTACCTACCCTCTTCCACCTGCCACTGAAGTGGGCCTCTCATCAGACCGGTAGGCACTCTGTGGCATCATATCGGAGCTCTTTTACTTCTTTTTCAAAACTTAAAAATCCACTGAACAGAGATCAGTAATCTGAAGTTCTTAGTTTACGAGAGACAGCAATAGCAATTGGTTCCTGCAAAAGTTTGGGAAGTTTGCCACTTCATTTCTTTAACTTTTTTTCACATGTGAAAATGGAACACTTCGGTTAGACCAAAGATAATAACATTCTGGATGACAAAATAATAATTTTAGTGGAGGTTTGTATTTTCCTTCAGTGAAACAGAAAAATAACAAAAACCAGAAAAAAGTATTGACTTGTATTTTCCTTCAGTGAAATGGAAAATAGTAACAAAAACCACTCTCTCTGAGTCATACTTAATTAAAGTGCTTTAAGTTTTTAATTTAGTAGCCAAAGAAATAAATCACTTCTGAGCAGCACTAGATAGTAGCAAAAGAAATATTATGGTACCCTTAATTCTCCAATGTCAACCATCTTGATAATTTTCTTTGTGCACATGCTTTAAAATTTAATATATACTTTTGTGTTTAAAAACACCTTTGGATTTAATTTTTAAAAACAATCATAGCTGGAAGTTTTGAGAACACACAAATAAACTGAGAATTTTGAATAACGGAACATTTTTGCATATATGTTCATTCCATCTTTTGTTTTGCTTAATATAAACGCTATTCTGTTTCTTCCAAGGGTAACAACTGTAGGCACATGTGCCTGCATACACACAGAGCTGGGATTTTGTGTTGACAAGGTCTATACAAAACAGATAGAGGGGTTTGCCAAAGGTTAAATATTTCTCATCAGGTTCCACCTCTGCTATTGATCTGGAGGTTTATGGCTAAAACTGAGTAAATTACATGACCTTGAACTAGAGCTCCTTGGATTTAAAATGTGACTTGATTCAGCCCTATTTTATATATTATTTACTTAACCATACATTTTGACTTCTAAACACGTGACTTTCCCTGTCTTTTGAGCGAGAGGGAAAAATGGAAACATGACAATCAAAGCTGAAAACTTTCAGCACTTCCTATCATTCATTTTGAGGTGGGTCCTAGACTTTGTGGCCTGAGGTTTTTTTAATGCTTTCACAATTGCGTAAAGGTGCCTGTAGACACAGATATTCAAAGGCTTTTCTTATACAATGCAGAAGGAGTCTGGCAATTCTCCTGCTGAGGTGCTTATTCCCATAACGTGGTGAGCCACTCTAAAAAATCTCAACGGCCCATAGCTGCATTTTTAAGCAAATGTATTGTTTTGATTAAAGACAGTTAACATTTTAGAAAAAGAAAAAAAAAGTTCCTATGGTGCCGTTGCAAGTCGCTTTATATCCACTTAACTGCGTATGGTTAATACTATATGACATCATCGTGTATGAGGGGAGAAAGACCAGAAAATATAGCGTTTGCTTCTAAGAGACTGACTCAACCCAAAATCTCAGCTGTAAACACTTAAATGCTGCCAAAGGGCTTCAGAGCAGGACACTAATAGTAGTTCACCTGTCCCTGATTTTGACTGCAAACAAGGAGATCGTTTGATCTCTGTGATGCGGTACGGACTTTCCCAGGCGTCAGGGACTAAACCCAAGTCACGGCTCCTACCGAGTCTGCCGGCAGCGATGGCTTCCAGTGGCGTTTGGGTCAGGCGCTCAGGTGAAAAGCTCTTGAGCTGCTGCTTGGCCCCTTGAGCCATCCAACCCACCAGCCCAGGGTTTCGCTGAAACAGAGGGAAACACATATGCTGTTAAAACTCACGTATATACAGGAAGCGTCTCTCTGAAAAATTAAAAATGTATGGTGCTGCATTCTCCAGAAGGCTTGAAAATAAAGTGTTGTAATAATGAAATATTAATATTTAAAGTAGAGAACTACAACCTCAGAACATAATATATCACGCTACAGTTTAGTCACTAACAATTACTATTCTGCACTTTTGGACTAAGTGTGCTGACATACAAAAGGGAAACAGGTAAGGACTTTATTTTTACTTCCTCATATCCAAAATAAAATTCATTTTAATTAAACTTTGATTTGTCTATGACAAAGGCTGATTTTTTAGCTGTTACTGTTCACATTGAGTGCAAAATGTACTTATCGTATATAGCAAGCTCAAAGAATTATGCTCACAGAAATTTTAAGATAAAATAAAAAAGAAATTAGGCCCAGTTTCTTTAGAAAGATCTTTAGTGCTGTTGTATTTTATGTAGTATCCGTAGGATTTCAAGAGATACCTCCTCATCTGTATGTGTTCTCTCTTAACTCAGGACAACACAGTTTTATATATAGCAAAAGCCACGAAAGGACTGACACAGCACAGAGCTCTGGTGAGAAGAACCAGAGCTGGAGGCATTTCTCTTACTTCTCTGTGTACAGGCCAGTGCTTCTGCTCACGCAGATAGAGGAAATTAATCCAGCGGATCCTCACAAGCAGTATTAAGGTTTGGTTTTCACATAAGAGAGGATTATTGTCAATTTAAATAATTTTGTTTCAGACTTATCTCAGCAGTATGAGTTCCTTGCTAGTTTCCACCTCCCAGCAATAAGGAATGAGAACAAAACAAAGGCAACTGCTGCGGCCACCCAAAACACAGCGTACGAACAATAGTGAAGAAGAGCTAATTGAGAGTGGGATGGTGAGCAGGGTAACCGAGGGAAGGGGAGTTTCTGTCTTAAAAAAATATTCTTACATAATACAATCTGAATGGAAAAGAAAAAACAACCTCCAAATGACTTGGTAGTTTAGCCATCAGATTTGACAACAAGTGCGCGGCAATTTCACAGCAACTTGAGATAACAGTTAGCGACCAGAACATCTTATGGTTCTCAGAAATAACACGTGGATTCGACACATCAAATACTCTTTTCCTGAGTTGGTAGTTTAAATTGTTCTGGTTTGGGCTTCTAGGGAAGCCCAAAAGAGAAAAAGAAATAATCTCATAGTGGAAATATACCAAACCAGTAGATATGAAAACCAACCAGTAGATATGAAAACCAAGCAATAGATATGAAAACCAAGCAAAGCGAGGCTCTGAGGAAAATGTATGAGCAGAACACTAGCAGCAGAACGACAGTCTCAGAACATTGTATGTTATAGAAGCTGGAACGCTCGAGTAAAGGGGAAGCTATACCACCAAGATACAAAGTGTTTGAATACTTCACATGCAGCCTTTTGGAAGGTAATAGCTGTTGTTAGAACTGCCAGCTATAAACCAGTCAAAAGACAGATGTACTTGAAATGTCTCGTCCAATAAAGATCCCAAATGTCACTCAAAATGATCAGACTATTTATTACAGAATTTGTAATGGAAACATGAAAGAAGGCATGGAATGATACAACAGAGACAGATGGACTGTTTGCTACATATGTCATTTAATATCAATCAGTGACTAGAATTTATTAACACAGTGGCTGCTTTAATGGATTGAACAAGCTTAAAAACATTCAAAGCACTAGATGGTAGGTGATAATTAAAATGCAAGACACGTGGCTTCAAGAAGTTTAATAGTCTCCTGATAATATCTAGTATAATTTATTTGTTTAAAAAAAAAAAAATAGACCTCACTCGTTTTTTGAAGAATTAAGGTTGTTTCACAACCAGTATCCACTGGAAGATGAACTGAACATTGGCATTATATTGATAAAACTGTTTGCTGCTTTTTCTTCACCTAACTCTGCTTGTTCCCTTAACTTTTAAGCACGCTCCTTGCAAGATACCTAATGGAAGCAGGACAGAACGACTGCCAGCAGTACAGACAGGGGAGAGCTCTTAGAGAGGAAACACCAAGCCGCTGGAGACATCCCAGCTACCGTGGATTTTCCCAAGCACTAGCTACCACGTTTTTATCTTTTTATTTGTGTAGCCTACAAGTTATTTCTCAAAGCAACTCTAATTCAGCAGCATGGTGTATTATATTTATATATAACGCTTGTAGGAGAAATTCACCAGATGATATTTATTATACTGAAAAAGACTGGAGACCTTTTCTCATTCCCCCCATTGGCATAGCCCTTCACCCAGTTTAGTGCTGCCAGCTCCGGTGAGTACTTCTTTTTGGCATTTCCAGAGAGTTATCTGCAAGCCAAGTTATTTGTGTAAAAGCACTTTTCTAGAAAAGAAAAAAAAAAAATTTTTTTCAGAATAAAGAATACAATGACCTCATTGTATACATTTAATTTCTAGGCTATTCTAAAATATGGAAATCTAAATAAGAAAGTCCATTTTTACCATAAATGGTGAAGAAAAATATATTCATACATGATAAATTTTTGTAACTGTTTAAATTACTTTAAATTACTGTGAAAATCCCATTTGGCAATTGAATCAGAGCCCAAATTTCCCTGAAAAACTCACATTTTCATAAAAGTGCAGTGGCAGAAATTCCAATTATTTTAGTAGTGAACCCAAAGATAGTTTGGTGTCCAAAGACAACTCCCTTATGCTGCTTTGCGAAGTCTAGGGCTATTTGTTAGGTTACTCCCATGTTTTAAGAGGAAATTTATTCCTGGTTCATATTTAAGTCTTCCATCTTCCCAGGTACAACAGTAGGAAATATCATGAATATACCATGATTATGAAATTATTTGCATAAATATCAAACGACACAAATACTGATCGCTCTTTCACTTTGGTGTCACGCTAGCGTTAACACTACCCTGAGTCAAGTTTTTTTTGACAACAGAGAGAGAATATTCTGTAAAAAAAGAGAAAAAGAGGCCTTTTCCACCCTGTTTCTTCCCCCAGTATTCATAGCCTTCTAATGAATCTTTTCAGCAATGTTTATATACCAATACTCTGAAAAACTAAAAAGTGGAAAACAAATCATTTCAAACACATATTCCAGTGGGATGCTTGAGAAAGAAAATTGAAAACCTTTGTAATTTTCCGCGAGAAGGTGTTTTTTTTTTACTGTGCTGTCGGTGTCAGAACATTTCATTTTTACCATCTCTGTAAAATCATTTAATCAGCTGAATTCTGTGTAGACGACCAAATCTGCCTGACAGACACACTAACCTGATGCATATCTTTGAAAAACGGGGCGGGGGGGGGGTATGTACACACATATACATAGAAATCTTCCACTTCACATAAACTGAGGATCTGTTCTTTTTCTTCAAGCCCAGTTGCTTAGCAACTCATGGAAAGGTTTTTTAGAAAATTTTTAGAAAATAAGGCCTAGTTGTTTAACAACAGAGTTTTAAGGTTTTAAATTGTGGGATTTTTAATAGCTGAGACTCAGTAACATGACTCTTAAGGAGAAAATCATACTCCCACTGAAGATTTTTCACTCATTTTAGAAGGTAGGATTTTCTGGTTGTCGCCTTTTCTGTTTCCGTTTGTTTTAAAGTCAATATTGATCACAATCTAACGCTGTTTCCCTGACTCTCCCCAGCTTTTCCCCTGAGCACAAAAGGTGCTGAACGTGTTTGCGGGCTTCAATTACACCTTCTCTGAAAATGATCCTTTCATGAGTACTTATGAGAAATGACAAATGACGTTCATAATCTGCCGTGTCACCGGAGCACTAATCAAATTAGACTTACTACCTTTGCAATCACAAGTGGGTCTTCATGTTTTATATCCGAACACAATTTGAGTCAAGTTAGCTTGCCAGAACATTGCTCCCATCCTCATAAAAGTATATGCCAGCTATAACAAGCATTTTGGGAGCAGGCAGGTGCAGTACAATACAGCCACAGGAAGTCTGATGAAAATATACACCAGACTGTTTTCCTCACTAAAAGCTGTATTTCTATTAGAATTCAGACAAATATCAATGGCAATCAATTAAGAGTGATTTGGATAAGACATTCTGCAGGTGTATTAGATTAATTATGAACACATTAGTTTACCGATGTGCTAATTCTGTGTATTTATTTAGACAGCATAGTATGGCTTGCCTCTAACATTAATGTCTGTTTTTTATTTCCTACTGCGTGGAATGAGAAAGACAAAATGCTACAAAAATTTGTTTTGCCTAATGAAAAGGCTTGTGCTCTAGTGCTTACAAATTGTAATTCAAAAACCAGGAATGAAAGTAGTCTGAGAAATACATCATTTACTGCTTGATTAAAACACTTAAATAAGTCCTGAACTGTTAAGAATAATAAATAGGTTCTCAGTGCATGATTTCTAATCCAATTATTTTTAAGAACTCCTAGAAATATAGCTAAGCATTATCACCTTTGCCCCAAAATCATTGCAGTAACACAGCAAATGAATAATTCAGGCAAATAATATTAGGAATTAAATTACAACTCTCTCATGAGACTCCACTATCATGCATCACTTAATAAACAGATACAAAAAAATAAATTTCACAACTGTCTCACCAGGTGACGTTTTGGAATACGATGTTACATGTAGGGATAAATGGGTTAATATAGGACTCAAATATTTGAAACTCATTGAATAGAAGACATGTTATGGCTTCTAACTGACATTTACATGGTGCCATCTGAAAGAACATTTTATAAATTTCAATGTTTTTGTAAACATTAAAAAATTTTAGCTTCAATCTGTTATATTTCATTTCCTGTTGCTTAATGGGTCTTGCTTTTCATCTTTATGGTTACTGTTTTAGAGGACAGCCAAGCTGGGTCTGACACAAAACATCCTAGCAGCTTCCTCACTTACATATTTTGGTTAATTTAGCGATCTTTAGCTGAAGGAAGTGCTTTGGTTTAAATTATATGACATTTCTCCATATTGCACATTGAATGCCATATCCCAGTTTTGCTACGAATTTTCACCAAAGAAAATGGAGAAAAGGAAGAAAAAGCAGGGTTTGATATTCCAAGCAAAATTAATATTCTCAAAATCATACAAGTTTTAATCATTTGCATCCAGTGAAATATAGAACAGTTAAGCAAAACCAAGATCCTCTATACCCAAGAGGATAGAGTAGAGGCCATACCAGTGAAAAGGCTCACTGTTTCAATTTAAAGTTAAACCTGTGCTGGTGGTGTCAGGGATCTCTAGATTTCTTCTTTCACTTGTCTTTTGCACAAAGAACAGGAACCTGAAGAGAGAAAGCAGATTTAGAAAAAAGTCAGCTACACCAGCTGGGTCAGGCAGATACTCAGTCTTAACTAGATCATGTCTTGCAGCTGGTTTAGTCACACAGGTATAATAAGACAAGGAAACAGGCCCTTGGAGCAGAAATAGCACGTATGCTTTTATTAGAGGGCAAAAAAGAAGAAAACTTCATGTGAAAAATCCCATAAAGCAATGCTATCACCGTACCACATTGCTTTATAACCAGTATCTCGCTCAAGTTCTAATTTTACAGGTAAATTGAAATTAATCCTTGCTGCAAAAAAACGTTCACTACCTTTTCTCTTTACAGACTTGCTCTTATTTTGCTCCTTCACAAACAATAAATACATGGGTATTAGATCCATGTAGAAGAGATCAAAATAAGGCCCACTCTATTCCTTCAAACTGACTTGGAAAAGTTACAAGAACTGGATTCAGAATGGCTGAACAAATTTCAATGACAAAAAAAAAAGTTAGCTGTTCTTTGTGTTGTTATTACTAAAATGTACTGCTCTGTAATAATTTAAGAATGAAAAGATCAGATCAGAGCAAGGACATCAGAGTTTAAAATTGCAAAGTAATCTTCCATAGAATTAAAAGCTGTAATTAAATAAAGTTGCTCAGTTGTCTACACTCTGCCCCACAATAATCTTTTGGAAATGTGCCAAGTTATGGTTCAATTTGTCATTTAGAAACTGTTACACACTTACTTAGCTTACATCATTTAAAAAATAAATGCAATGAGCATTTATTACAATACAATTACAATAAATGTAATTCACTAGCTGTGGTTTCAAAACCCCGACTGGTTTCAAAGTCTTGCTAGAAACTTGTGTGATAGTCTACAAAGACTCCATCTGAAGCACTGAGTACAAGAAATTTAGCTGATGACAGTCTTCAGCAGGGTGTTGAGGTCATCCTTTAGGCATCAGTTGTTTCACACATTACTCATGTCTCAGCATTATCCCCCGTTTTGCCATTACAATATGCAAAATTTTAGAATCCAATCACATAAAAAGGTTTCCTTTACTTCTAAATACAGCAGGATTAAGAGACCTACCAGGGAAGGAAATAAAACCCCTAAATGATGTTTCCAACTTTTGGCAACCCCAAACACCCAGAATTAGCAGTTGGACCTCCAGAAATCATACTCAGGGAACGCAAACTTATTTCCGTCTCTCAGAACCGGTCCTGGCACTTCCAAGCCTTTCTCTGGATTCACAAGGACTAGAGTTTCCCATAAAAATATCAAGAAAAAGCATGTTGCCTGTCACATCCACCTTCTCCAAATACTTAGTGTTTTAGTTACAATTGTGAGGAAAAGTTGCATCTCTCCCTGTTTTAGGCACAGACCAACTGGGAGGCAATGGCAGCAAAGACTGGCCCGCCAGGTAATGACTAATACGGGCTAGTGCGTGCTCTGCACCAAGCACGTCCACATCACGTGTGATTTTGAGACATACATCACTTGATCAGTTCATACATCACTAATGAATTATCCAGTAAGATACAAAAGAGGTCTAATACGAATAGATTGTCTAACCATTTCACGTCCCTGCTCAAAAAAAATGTAGAAATATTTACAAATTGCCAATGCATTTTTCCCATTTCTCAGTTTAAGTAGATGAATCATTACAGATGACCATTTTCTCACTTTCAACCATGATTTCTCAGAAAAGATGACCTATGTCAAACAGACGCAGCCTACATAGATACTTTAAGTCCATTTAACCCTGATGAAGTTAAACAACTGAAAATGTGAATGTCAAACCAGCTGAATAGATACTGTTCCCATTATTTCTTTCAGATATTTTCTAGAAATAGTGCAGTGAACAGAGAAAATTTACAGATGACCCTTATTTTTTCAGGTAGCTTGAGAATGGAGAAGATTTTTAATAAATCCATGGTGATCTAACAAGGCAGAAAACATGAGCATATGAACAACCAAAGAATATGAGCGTTGCATATGAGCCACTGCATATGAACAATCAATAAGCAATTATTAGAGTTAACCCACTTAATTTAGAAGCAAATAAAAATATCAACTCAGGAAAAAAATGAAAAAGACTATAAAGTCTAATATTATTTCATAGGTAAAAAAGATTAGCCATTCTCTGCAGGGGAAAACACAACTGTACCCAGAAATTATTTCATAAACCAGTGCATCTACCATTAAGTTATTTTACTCACTTCCCAATTTCCAATTATTTATGTCAACTTTTAGCAGTGGGACTCTGAACTTGTGCTGGCTGATCATGAATAATCTCTCATATCTGATTCCAGACAAGGATTAGTTCCATAACCATGGCAGTTTTTTGAATACCAATTCATGTCTAGACCTTTTTTTTTTTAGACCAAAACCAGAATCAAATTAATGGCTGTTTTAATTTACTCATTCTGTTCCTTGGCTTCATTTTCTTATTAAAGATGTCAACTACTATTTCAACACTTGTCAGAGAAATAGCAACCTCTTGGGAAAATAGATGTAAATCTCTATGTATTTCAGGCTGACAAAGCAGCAGCAAGATGAAAAGTTGTAAAGAGACTTCACTGTTCCCTTCTGGTGCTTCACCAAATATGACATCAAAAAATTAAAACCCAACATAATTCAAAAGTATCAATTTTTGCAAAAATACGGGGTTTTCATGTGATTTCTTTCATAATAATAAAAGTTGCAATTGGTGTTTCGCAAAGAGCAGGGCTCCACATGAGGGTGGCTAAAAAGACTGCCACCTTTTCAGTTCTCCTTTCAAGCAGAAAGGGCTTCATCATATTCTCTATTAACGTTTGACTTCCAGAGCCACGTGCTCCATGTTCTGCATGCTAAACACAGCAGCATATATCATCTTGTCTGATCTGCTCTTAGAGAGGAACAGAGAGACCTGATCTGCACACCTTTCCTTGCTTCCCCCTTGTTCGAGGGATGCAAGTTGATATGGGCTGGGCTTAAAAGCAGCCAAATTAGGCTTAAAAGACCCTCCCTGAATATAGCAGGACAAGCTGTCACCAAACAGTTCCACTCTCCTACGCCAGGCCCTAGGACCTGCAAATTTTCAAAGAACCTGCTTTCTTTTGTTTTGCTTTTTTTTCTACGGAAAACAGAGGCCAGGGTTGGCAAGAAGCTGTAGCGGCGCAGCTGGTGTGCAGACACTGTTATTGACCTAGTATAGCCAAATTATTTCCACTAGTAAGTGATTCCTATAAGCAGACAACCTACATAGCAGATGTGAGCACGTTACAGGATGCAGCACAGAAACTCCAGAATTTTTATCATCTGTATCATGTTCCACACTTACACAACTTCCAGCTTATTTCAACAGTACTGCTAGAAATTCATCATGCAGTTGAAGATCAAATGCTTTGCCTATTTTTAAGAGAAGATCCTCTTAATGCTTCATGGTATTACACAAAATGAAGCTTGCAGACAGCTGCTGGTGATGTGAATGAATAAGAGAGGGGCAAGCTAGAGATCACCTGGTACGTCCCCTGTGCCCAAGTCATGCTGCTGACAGACCTGCTGTGGGTAAAGAGACTGCAGTCTTCTCTCCCAGGTTAAATGACCGCATCCTTGCCTAAAAGCATTAGCACTATGGCACTGAATTTCCTAGGTTTGTATTTTTTTTCTTGCCCTTTTTTTTTTCCTGTTTTCTTTTTTCCTTTTTTAAAGGAAAGGAAACATGCCCTGGAAGATTTAACACGAAATTTCAATACTGTTAACATGTAAATTTGTAGCTGAAAAAACGACTGGAATCTGGTAATAAAAAAAATGGTACGTGTTATGTATTTCCTTCCTACTTTTGACTAGTGTGTATTAGCAACTCCATTGAAATGAGCGGAGCGTGCAGTGGCTGACAGGATCAGAATAAGATTTCTGCCCAGTTCCCAGCAACAGCAGATTTATGTCAAAGGCTGCCAGCAGATGATGTCATTGAAGGAATAAATTTATATTTATCAGAAAATGAAACAATCTTGCAAACATCTTTACATTTAATCGCAGAAGTCCTATTCTCCTGCCTATGTTCCAAACACCCAGGAGGATTAAGAGCATTATAAGAAGAAACACTTTGCCCAAACAAATTATTCTGTTAAAAACACGGAAGAGAAAGAACACCAGATGTTCAAAAAGAATTGGGTATAGATTTAAGAATCAAAAAGGGATGATGAATATGGACCATGAAATAAAGCATTAAGCAATGTGATGAACATCTGTTGAGTAATAAATCTAGTCTTTGTAGGGTTCTCTTTTCAAAGTGAATTTAATGGGAAGGTTTTCCAGCTTGATGAAAATGTTGTCAAGTCAGAGAAAATATTGGTCATTTTAAGAATGGTATTTCATCTGTTAATACAAAAAAATCACATACCAATAAATAAAAATTATTTACCTATGAAATAGAAGTCTTGCACTTCTACCAATTGATAAATAAATTGCTGCTTTTATTTATATGTAATCCAGATGGGGAGCCATAATTGACTCATCTCACGAGAAAACTAGAAAAGCTAAGGCTAACCATTATGCTTTAGTATCAATGTGCGTGTGGAAACAACCGCTATAGTTTAAGATTACGTACATCCCTTTTCTAGATTCTCTAAGTCTTAAACAACATTGGAAATGATGACATCGGGGTTGGTTTCTGAGGGAAGGTAAGTATTTGTTGAGAGACTAGGAACGGTGCCCTGCAATCTCCATACTAAGAGTGAAAAGGAGAAGGAAGGGGAGACCTTCTCTTCCATGCTGTAAAGTTGCTGTTGTGAACTTCCTCCAAAGACATTTGCAACTGAAACAGCTGGGCTGGAGAGCACAAATCTGGCATGAAAGGACTCCTTGCTGAGAGCTAATTGCCTTTGAACAGTCTTATGAACTTTTTATTGGCTTACGCAGAGGCAGAAACCTTGAAAAACTCTATGCCGCATGTGCACGGTGCGTTTTCGTCACAGGTTTTTCCACTGAGCATGTAACAGGTACAGCTAGGGAAGGGCGTACTTGCATCACTGCATGGACCTTGACTCAGGCCCAGAAAACTTTGTGAATTACAAAGGTGACCTTCTCAGCATTTTAGAAAACATTTATTTCATTATAAGGCAAATGAGGTTTGGGTAGGGAAGAATTAAAATCTGATCATCTCATCCTGGAAAGGAAGCAACCTCTGGGCTTCTTCCTCAGTTCACCACATAACTTCTCACAAGGAAAGCGGAACCATATGGCACATGCTATTTTAATTGTGCTGCATATTAAATAGGGAATAGTAAATACTTCTCTTTTGTTCCTTTTTTTTTTTTTTGGTTATGAAAAGTAGAGTCAAAATAGTCTGGGAAGCTATACTCTTCAAGTAACTTGAAAAGCATTTTCAAAGAAATGATGCATTAATTTTAGCCAAAGTGCCCTCTTTTAGTATAATGACAGCCAAGGTTTGCCCTGGCAGTCTTTGCTGTATGATAGTATGGCTTCAACAGGTATGATGGAAAGTGCCCCAAGCAGCGTGCTTGATTAGCCAGCTGGACTCTACACATACCGTTTCGGAGTAAAGGAATTCAACTTGAGTCCAAGGTACAAAACTCCCGCGTGAAAAGCAACACAATTGTTCTTTAAGATTCACAGCAAAGAGAAAGTAACCACAAATGCCTTTTGAAATAATGCTTATTTTCTTGGTGTGTGTTCTGTCAGTGACCTTGTTTCTGGTTTGAAGTGGGAGCTTATTTGCCTAATTGCTCTGGCCAGCTCTGGGTATGTGTGGAAGCTGGCTGCTCTGGAAAATTTCAGGTGAATACCAGAATCCCCGCTTTTGTATCTGGCTTCAAGTGTTTGTGCTTTATTCCATTCCTGTCTGCCTAAATGTATACGAGTTCTGTTCTAAAAGCAAAATCACAGTCTATATTTCCATACCGTTACTTTAGAATAGCTTTTATCTGCAAACGGCTATAGTCTGAAGAGAGCCTGCAAGCAACAATGCCTAGAAGTACAGGTATTCAGTTCCTCTCTTAGTATGTAAAGTCATTGCTCAAGTTTTACTAAACCTTTAGTCTGAGCACTCTTCCATCCTTACCTTTTATTTTAATGACTGATTAGAATTTCTAACTTAATTACACCAGAATGTGTTGCTGCTCGTCTTTCACCTTCTGCCCTTTGGATGTTCATTCATTATTTATTTAACTTCCCACTTTCTTATTAGTTTTTATCTATGCTCTGCAGGTGAATAGACCAGTTTGTTCATCTCTCACTGTATTGTAGATCACCAGCTGTTACATTGCTTGTAACAGTTGCACTAGATTGGGAAAAGCATTTTTCATTATTTCTTAGCTTTTGGAAAATATCCACATCATGTAAATGCCTCAGCGTCTTGACATAAAAGCCGTAATCTCTACAAATACAGAATTAAGCTGCAGAATTGTTCTAGGTCAGGCCTCACATATTTTGTATTAATCAGCAACACAGAAACACATGTACCTGCTACACTCGCGGCATAATAGTTATATTTTCTGCCCTACCGAATCTAATTTTCCTTAAAAAAAAAAAAAAGAAAAAAAGTGGAAGATTCGGCATGCTCTGTGCAGCGTACAGCAGGACAGGCAAACAGTTTTCTGCTGCCACTGGCAAGTGTAAAATTATTACTGGTTCTTTTTATGAGTACTAGAGTGCTGATAACCAGAAGTGCTGATTACCAGGGGTTTATCTTGTCTGAGCACAATACCGGAGTTCCCAGTTCCTGCAAGAGCAGTAGCATCTTTGCAGAGCCAACTCTGCAAGGCAACGGCCTTCAGGTCTTTGTGAGATTGTACCAAAGTGAGAAGGGAGAGTGTCTCATTCACTAAAGGCATAACAACATTTAAAAAAGTATCTATTGCCTCTTTTATGACGCAGTATCATCAGACTTGAAGGAATTCTTCATAGTACCTGAAATATTTAATTCAGGAATGAAAAAGACATTTTGATAGAAACATTCTCTGAAATGAAAACTTACCAGAGTACACCATTTTGAAAACAGAGGTACGATTGGTTTTCACTCTTAGATTAACTCAGAAGTCCAAAACCATCGGACTCTCCCTTTCTCCTCTCTACCAGGTATCATCTTTTCTTCATATGGTTTATCTACTTCAGCCATGGTAACGAGAGCAGAATTATATTTCTAGAAGATGCAATATTTAAACTTATATCCTCCTAGAAATGTTTTAGCTCAGTTACAGGTCTGCTGGCACAAATGGTTAACTTGCCAAGCTGCAGAGTGTTCTCACACATGAACAGAGTACTGCAAGGAATGGCATTGCCTCCTTTAAAAATCAATTATATTTAAATGAAGCAGATCAACATATATTTTAATCTAAAAAATTCCATTTTTCTATATGCAGCCACAACATTATACAGTATTTCTGTTAAATCCTTAACAAAACACAAAATCATCTAAGATCTTCCTAAAAGAGTGAAGAGGTCATGTACCAAGAACTCTTTGCTTGAGCTTGAAGTAATTATCTCCAGACGTTTAGGAAAAGTTGTTTAGCACTGTATCTGTCATACTACACCATTGGTATTTCCTCCCTTTATGCTTACTCCAATGTTACTAAGGGAGTGATTGTAAACTGTTTTGAACCAATTTGCTGTGATACTTGCTCAAAGAGAGCAAGTGAAGTCCCTTCGTTTATCCACACTCCAACACAAATGTCGAAAGAATAGAAACTCTTCTGAAACATGACTTACCTGAATGGTTTAAAAAAAAAAACGTATAAAAATATTCGTCCAAACACCCTCAATAGCATATGGAAAGAGATGGAGATCCAGTCCCTGGTGGACTCACGGTTGCCTATAGAACTCTTGTACAACAGAAGCACAATGAAATTGCTACTTCTTGAAGGCAAATATGTTATTTTGAAGTATAAGCTGCTGTTTCAGAACTGTATAGAGAAGATAAAACTGCAGTGAAAATTTAGATTTGAGTGCAAACTCTCTCAACTATTTCCTTTTCCTTTCTTTCCTAGAAGCGTTTCAGATCCAGCTTCAGATATCTTCATGCCTTTTGAGAGTACTTTCAAGCAAAATCATTGTTTTGATTTTAATTTTTTTACAAAGTACTTTAGAAGTGAAAGGGGGAAAATACTGGTCAATGAATATTGTATCTCTCTACATTTCCAGGAAATACTGAATTAAGTCTTAAAAAGCCAATGAAATTTTGCTAGAGGGACGGTGCTCTTTATAAAGTTCACATGGATGACCTTTTAATAGTTATTAATGTCATTTGAATAAAATTAATCTTTTTCAAAATATTGTTTCATCTTAAGAGAGCATAAATACTACGTTATTTGGAAATATGTTTCCTATTATTCCTGCTAGGCCCCAAGGATGTACATCTTGCACAGAGACGGTAAGCTGTTTGTGTGGGTAGAGGCTGGGTCCAGCTTCACTGCATAAAACTCCATGGGAGCTGAAACCGTTTGCTGTCTGAATGCTTGAGATCACGAGATTCAGGAACACGTTGTGTCGTAAGGGAGCCCCTGAAGGGGTGGAATGTGGGAGAAACGCTGCCTCTGCAGAGCCGTGCCATCGGGCTCCCCTGGCTCCGTGAGCAGGGACCTCTGAAGGGAAGCGGAAAGGCTCTGCGAAACTGGGGCTATCTTCCAGCCCCCCTGTGAAACCGTGAAATCTCCACTTTGACCCTACCAGGTCTGAGTTTGTTGTATCCAGTTGATACTGTTTAAATGATTTGCTTGTTACGCATGAAAAGATAAAGGTTGGTGCATTTTGGTCTTTTCAAGAAAGGCTTCTTATATGATTTTTATAGTGAAATTAGATTCTGTTCACATAGGGACGTAAAAACTGCACTTCTATTTATGTATTCTAACATAATTAGGCAATTTAAAATGTCAGGTGCTGTAGATGTTAATTCTGAAATTGTACACACAGACACACGGTAGAGTTCTCCAAGTGCAGCTTAGGGCAGGCATGGTCCACATTCATTAATCCTTTTCTCCCTTAAACGAGAGTTTCATCCTAATTTCCATTGTTAAAATTTTGTATAAATCAAACGAAGGAAAGTGAGAGTCTTTGTTTACAAGAACAGAGGAACAAAAACAACTACTGGCAACTTTCAGAGCTGGAGCTCTGAATGCACATTTATAGCATTCATGAATAAACAGAAGAATCATTTCATTGAATATTAATATTCATAAGAGTGGGGCTAAACAACATCAAATTCTTCCTACTGACTACTGCCTTCATCTAGAAGTTTAATTAAATTAGGCTCTATAAGGGCAGTGATTTCTTTTCAGAAGCCATTTGTGAAGGAATGGTCTCTTTATCCAAATGTTTTCAGCAATAAATTCAGTAGCATTACTGCAGGCGACACTACTCATATTAAATTAATGGATTTGAGAGCCTGATACTTCTTAACGAGCTTAATACACAGGGAAATTATTTAAGTCAAGATTTTTGTTTAATATTAAAATATGCTGATTTCTGTTGGAAAATGAAGATGGTAAAGTTCTTGAACCAGAAAAAGATTTATAGATTATCTACACTGCATTCCACAATGAGAAAAAGGCTGATAAGTAATGTTTCATAGAAAATATTAATTTATTAAATGAGATACTTCATCATGTTTTGAGCAAGTTCCTGGACAGGAGTCAAATGCCCTCAGGCTGATGGATGAATTGAACTCAAGTTTCATATTTCTTAAACAAGCACGAGTATCAGTGCTGGCCTTACAGAGAGCAGTGCAGCGGCACTGCCACCTTATTTCAGTTTGTAAGCAAAAACTTTGCTTATGTGATTTAAAGAATGAGTGTTTCAAACCATGCAGCAAATATTCTTAAATATTTATCTCCTCCAGTTATTTGTTCATCCCTGTTCAGGACAGGGCAACTGTCAGGGTCCAGGAACCAATCTTCAGATAAGTCAATGCCCAAATTACTAGGTGATAAACTTCACAAAAACTTCATTTCCTCCTTACACAAAGTAAGAAACTTTTAAAGCCTCCGAAAATGTTCATTACCTGGGTAAACCATTTCTTGTCCTCTTTTGGCATAAGTGCAGGGATGAAAACCTCCTACCTCCGAAGGTAGGGATTACCTTAGGAGAACAACATCTCTGGGGCTTAGACCCTTCAGTAATAACAGACACGTCATTTGGTCCTTCTAATACTAATGAAATCTTCCAGTAAAGAGAGGAAATGATTTACGTATAGCAAGACTGACAAATTCATATGCCTCCAAAATGTTATTGTTTTTATGTCATCTTGAACTCATACAGCTCCAGCAGTTATTCCTTTTCCCTGCAAAGATCAAACAAGTTGATCTGCCTGGGTCTTAACGGAGACTCATTTAGCATTTTAGGTTGTGAGGCTTTAGCATCTTTAATCCTTGTATTAGTACACATGGAAAGACAGCCTATAACATGTTCCATTTCAAGATTAAATAATTTCCAAAGTCTTAAGTAACCCAGATACACATGTCTAAATCTAATAATTGCTTCTAGCTTACAGTCTACTCCAGTACACACCCAAGTAATACGTAATATTTTTTTCTAACATCATAACTCTATTGGAGAGTGAATCTAGGTCAGCAGGCAAATGGCAGAATACGAGATGGCTCTTCCGGTGTGATTATTTTCTTTCTTCCTACTCAAGTTATCCTTCGTGTTCAGACTCCCAGGGAGGAGGACCTGCAGGCCACGTCTAAACATCCCCAGCTCTTTCTTCTGCTATCGAAGCACCTTGTCCCACAGGAGTGCGCTTATTTTTGCTCTCCTTTCTACCTTGCATTTCCAGTGAGCAAAACTCTCAAGGAATGGACTTTCTCTTACCAGATGTGGCCAGAAAGTAAACTAAGGCCTTGAACTCAGTTTTGCATCTCTAGGTCACATTGGAGTTAGCCGCTATCTCTGCTGCACACGCAGTGGTTTTAAAGATCCCTAAACAAGCCAACCCATGTAACATTTCCTTCATACATCTGAATGGGGAGAAGAGGATCAGGTTATCCTGGTTGAATTCATGCTCGTTAAGAATAAAACTTCAAAACTATGAGCTTCATCTCACTAAAGCAAATCCTAATTTATACTGACTCCTGAGCACTTCATGCTCGCTCTCTCTCTTTTTTTTTTCTTTTTAAATAATGCAAAAAATGTTCCTCAGTTAGGTCCAGGGCCCCAGTGCTGGAGCTGTAGTGACTATTTTAAATGGCTGGTTTTCTAGAATTTTCCTAATACTAATTTCATCTACAATTATTAAGAAGCAGCCATGACGTGCAATGATACCAAAAATAAATGAAAAATAGTGCCATAAATATACAGATATATCAGTAATTACTTTTATTTTAACAGCAGCTTCCAGTATTTATCTTTCTCCCCAGCAGTACTGATTTTTCAGCACCGTATACGAAGCAACTTTTCTTAATGTTTTTCCTAATCACACCGGTATCAAAGATTACAATATGAAACTACTTTGTTTGAGGCATTACATATTCATTTTGGTTAGTGGGGAAAGAGATGGAGAGCTAAAGCTAAAATCCTACTTAATTCTTGGAAACACCAGCATTTTTATTCATTTGTGTGACATTATGATGTGCCATTTGTAGTTGAAATACATTTCATAATTTTTTTTTAAATTAATATCTCTATGTTTGCGAAACAGCATATTGGAAATACACACTCGTTGTATTTTGTTTTCTAATGTATTTTAACATATGCTTACCTAATTAAAGAGAAAGCTTCTAGTATCTAATTATGAAACTATTGGACACATTTATAAACTTTCAAAATCCGACTATATAGAGAAAAGATATTCTACTTTTGCTTAGTATTTTGCCACTCTCCTGATGTGAGTTTAATGCTCAAACATTTTGGGAACCAAATTCTAGGCTTAAGTATTCCTTTCAAGTCAAATTGACACAGCTAAGTTTATGATATAAATGTATCATATTTTTCCTGTCAAAATTTCTCTCAGACTGATGTTGTGTTCTATTATGGATAATTCTAAATATTAAGGGAAAATTTAATTTACTGTGAATTTTTAACTAAGGGTCGCATTCAATATTACTTATATAAATATGCTAATGGCCTGAAAACTAATTTCTGTTAAAAAAACCCAACATATCTTCACCTTATTAGAATTCAAAGTCTAATTAAAAAACTACAAACCCAAGACAATTAGCCAAGATACAAGATTTGCTGTAGAACTATGAAATTTGACAGCTGGAATGTTTTGATGTGTTAGCTTTTTAGCATTGCTTTTTTTTTTTTTTTTAGATGCACCTCATATTGACTTTACATAGTTTCTGTTATTTCTTAGTATTAACAAAAGCTTACCAGCACTTTGGAACAACACAAAAATAAAGATTTTGAATTTCCAAAAAAACCCAACACATTTCCAAGGTACACCTTTCAAAAAAATAATTCTTTTGGCAGAGACGCCATACTAACATTATAAATTACAAATTTCTGCAAAAGCAGTTTACTTAAGTATTATCTACTTGTCACAGTCTTTACTAGCAATACCATTATAATCTTGATATCTGTCACAGGAAAAACTGCTCAATTCATGTAGTTTAAGCCAAATCAGGATTGAAGCGGTTTATTGATTTACTAATGACTTGTAATTAACCTACATTCAGGATCAATATCAGTCATACTACGTACATACCCCAACACTAGACCCTTGTGAAATGTTAATAAACACATTTCTAAACACCTCCTACAGCCAATCCCAAGAGGTTGTAGCCCAACACCCCCTACCTGCAGGCTGGTGGGATGGACCCACGAGGACCCACACGCCCACCCCAGGTGTGAGTTCCAACCCACTGCACCCTGTGCTGACTCACGGTGTCCCACGGGGGGATGCCCTGCCTGGCCCCCACGGAGGTCCCGGTACGGGTGGGGTGATGCCTCACGGTGTTGAGCCAGGTTTTGACCACTGCCATTTCCACTCCAAGGAAATCTTCCTGCTTTATTTAGACTTTTAAAGTGATCCAAATTGTAGGATGGCAAATATCAGAATGAACGGATGTATTTGAACCAGAGCGAAATGAACGTCTTGTTGATCGTGAACACTGTGGATTTCATTTAATATCTCAGCAGAAAGAGACGCTTTTGAAGTCCTGTGCCAGCAGAGGTGCTGGATCACATTCCTTCCTAGTGAGGCAGGATTGCAGGAAAAAATACCTGTTGCTCTATGTTTTCTGAGTAGGTCTATCCTGTACAAGATTTTTATAGTTTTCTGTGCACAAATAAATTACACTGATTTGGCTACAGCATCATAATAATTACTAATGCAAAAGAAACACATATATACGGGGAGAAATAAGAAAGGGTAGCAGTGATCAGAAAATCTGTCAAGGGTGACAGAGGAAATAAAAAACAACCCACAACTTGCACCAGAGCCCCTTCTTTAACCTCTGGAAATGCTTTTCACTCCATCTTTCCAAGAAGCTCATTAGATATAAGAATTTTTTTGTCTTCCTTGGCTTAGACAGATCTGCTATTCATGTTCACCGTTCACAATGTGAATGTGGCTTATGATACATAACACAGTTTCAGTATTTGGTGTTATTTGATCATTTAGCCCTCCCAGAAATGTGTGCATATATGGATCGTATCTTTATTTGGGCATCATCAAAAAAACCTCCCAAAATGTTCAGAACAAGACTTGTCAAACCATAAAACAGCATTTCTCAATAATCTGGACAAATTTAATCTTCATAAGTTTTAAAAAATAAGCTGTAATATTCCATACAGGTATTCTCCCCAATTCTTATTATGGTAAACGAAAATTTTTTACTCAGTATAGGCTACATGGAAATCTACTGCTTGAGTTTTCTGGATTCTTTGCAGACCAAAACTGTCAAAGTCACTTGCAAAGCACAGCAGATTTTCAGCACATTCAAGATAATCTAAAAGTTGTCAGTTATTGAGTGGTAACGCTGCTAGGTGGAAAAACAGTCTGATTAGCACTTGATACAAAATCATTCCCAGCATCCTATCAATTAGCATTTATGCTGCTGTCACTGACTCTTGCATATATTTTGCTTGACACACTGAATATTGAATATGAACAATCTAATTTTTTACCCATCTTAAAACTTAGCAGGGAGACTTAGGTTATCTGTATGGCTCAAACCATTTCCTGACTACTTTTTCATGAGATCTAATGATACTTGATACACTTTCTTAAAAAAATTATTTTATGCTAAAAACCAAATCATTTTCTACTCCTGCTTGGCAATGTTCTCATCAATGTGACATTTATTTGTATTTTGGAGGAAAAATTATCAAGCAAAGCTGTTAGAATGAAACAAAACCTGAGCTAAAAATGACTGCATGTCACATTTTCCTCTCTCATTGCTTAGGAAAGCAATTGCATCAGTCTGCACAGGCTTGTGGTGCATTGGTGTGTTTCTCTGCAGATTGCAAGATCCTACTTTTCCTTTTTAGAGGAAAATTAGAACTCAGCACTGTTGTTTCTAAATTGTTTTGAAAATATCAAATGTCAAGAACAGAATTTGGTCAAAATATAATCCATAAAACGCAAGGCAGGATAGCATACAATCACACATACCGAACTATTATCAGTTTTATTTACGGACTACATTATGACTCCATTCTGGATATGTCCACAGAAGGACATAAGACACCTAATTATTTCTCAGGCTAAATAAGGAATTAAAAAATATTGCTTGCAACTAAGTTCAGCATTGTGGGCAGTGGGAGGGAGGGCAGGAATACCTCAATAGCATGGATGGGGAGAGAGCTGGGACATGCTAGATAGCCATAATTTTTATTCTATTTTTTAAATTAAGAAAGGGTCCCGTTGTCTTTAACAGTATTGATTCTGAATTAAGTAGATTAGTTTAGTTCAGAAAATTGCCAATGCCAGAGGATAAGTAAACTGAGATCCTGAAAGAAGAGTGAGCCCCGAGTGCCACAATGTCCTCTCATCAGATGGCGCTGCCCCTCTGAAACTCAAACTCTGGAGTCAGCACCCAGGTTCACTCCAGTCAATGAGAGGAACAGCTGGCTCAGAAAATACATGCAAAATCAGCTCTCTCTCCAGGAGAGGCATCAAGTTTGACCATAGAAAATACTAAGTACAGGGGGAAAAAGCACCTAAAATCCTTCCTGTCTCTGAGTGAGGGCATGTGAATTAGGGATCAGCTGCTTCCACGAGGCATATGACCAAAGAAGCATTCACGTGCCTCGTGAATTGCACGTAGAAACGTGCAAGTACCTACTTGGAGAAACCCTTTTTCTCTGCCCTCCCTACAGATGCCCCAACACACAAGTCCCTGCTCTCATCACCCGTCCACAGGGGCCACTTTGAGGCTCCAGAGCAGCAAGGGCACAAGATTCAGAGACCAGAGGAAAAATAAAAAGATGACTGTGACTCTATTTGCCAATAGTAAAAGAACTTACCTCAGGTCTGAGTCCTGTTTCAATCCTTGCAATGCTCGTTCTTTTCCTTTTAAAGATTTCTAAAATACAGCACATGAAGGGTTCCCCACAGCACTGTCCTCTTCTGCTCAGCGTGGGGTTTCTGGTGACTCTTCCATCACTGACTCTGGGGGCAGGTATCTGTAAATTAAATATTTCCAAGCTCAGATCCCTTGTTACATCTAGACCTTAATTCCTGGACATGGACCAAGCTTACAGAGGAAATGAGCCCTTCAGACCAGCTACATGAAGGTAAAACAGTTGATGTCTCCAAGTTTACCCAGCCTTACCTCCAACATCCGCTGGCCATGTGCCATGTTCACCTGGCTGGATATCTGCAGCTAACCCAAAACAGAGCCTGAAGATTATTTTCACTGTTTGAGTAAGGCCTACTTTTATCCCAGTGTTTATGATAACACAAAAGTTTGCACAGGACTGGTAAGCACCAAAACAAACAACACTCATAACTAGAGATGTTTTTTTCCTTGCCTACCCTTCTTTCAGCCCATTTGTGCCCCAAACAGAGACAGCCCACTACATCTGCAAATTCCAGATAACGATGACCACCGGATACAGCAGCCAGGGCATGTAACAGAATAGCTGTGTACTGTATCCTAACATCTGACAACAACCAGGCACAGCGCTGGAAACACAGGTGTCTGCACAGAAACATTTTCCTCACTTGCAAACACTCGCAAGTCCAGTCCCCATCGGTTTCTAAAAGGAGGGGCTCTGATTTTTTTTCATTCCTGTTCTTTCTTTGTAACAGGATTTAATTCAAGCTGTCTTGCTATTGCTAGTGCTCTTTTAGCTCTACTAGTTTATCAATTTGGCCACTCCAACAGAGAGAATAAACAAAAAGCTTTTAATTAAATGGTTCTAATTTCTGGATTCTATTTATTTTTCTTTTCCAACGAGTACTGGACAAACAGACCTCACACCAATGCACAAGAGGTGTTGCAAGGCCTGAGAGCCGTTATGACCTAACCATGCATCACCGAGGTGATGTAACTAATCAGAGCATTTTTAAAATATCTCAGGGACCAATATAATCGTTCCACCGATAAACAAATTTAAAACAAGTACAACCATACGGATTTTAAATTTTCCTTTGTACTTCGCTTGGGCTGTTGGTACACGGCTGCGTTAGAACATTTTTTTTATCCGTCAGTAAAAGTGCAGGTTTCAATCTATCGGTAAACTTTCTTGTTTTTTAAGGATTACAATTAGTAACAGTGAATTTTTCTATTAAAAGGCAGATTAATTGGCATGGTAAAGCACAATTGCACCGACATTTTATTCACTGCATTAATACATGACAACCCCAATTTTTTGCTCAGGTTAAAAAGAACAGAGAATGGGTCATCATTGTAATTTGTCTTTACAAACTGCTTTAATATCTCACGAAAGTAAATGAAAGCTATAATTTTCCATGTATTTCTCTTTAAAGTCCTGGAAATCTTCACAACATCCTGAATGACGTAGCCTATAAGCATCTGTAGTGTGTGATCTACAGAATCGGCATATGGATGAATATGGGTCACATTAAACTTTAACAGAAAGCCATGAATTTTTGCTCTAAAACTACTGTTTCCTGATGTTATAAGCCATACCGTTTCAATAACTATTGCACTGGATCCCAGAAGCTAACAGGATTAAGACACGGCATACTGAAAATACTACACAAGTAACAAAAGACGCAACAGTCACTTAGAAGATGTAATATCGTGGCCTAATAACAATAAGTCAAGGAGTTTTATTTTTGACTATGAGTTTTTCTGAAGAGTGAGGAGGGATGATTCCAAGTCTT